>NW_022196898.1:13732052-13766367 GCF_008632895.1 Mastomys coucha
CTCAGTGCACTGGAACAATAAACTCCTCTTCCTTTTTGCATTGATTCCCAGCTCCACTTGGTTCACTAGGGGGTCCCTGGTAAGCTAAGGCTCTCCAGAGTCTAACACCCCAACCTACCAGTCCTCTTAATTACCTGTTGGGCTGGGAGTTTTTATAGTTCTGCCTGTGCTTACCTTCCTCAGCAATAATAGCATGAGAAGTGGGGAAGGACATATTTGACAACCATGTATGATTTTGTTTAAACATTAATATGAACTGGAAAGATTTGCACCGGCTCACTTGACCTGGAGTTCTAAAAAGGCTTTGATTCCTAAGTATCAACCAGCAGAATGTACAATAAGGCAATTGAGCTGATTGTAATTAGGTTCTCACTCCTGTGAAGAGCCTGCAAAATAAGCAAGGAAGAAAAAAAAAAGCTAGTGTTGATGTAATAATGACTTCAGGTAGGAGGCTGGCAGAGAAAAACATTTAACAAACTTGATGCTAAGTGTGTGGAGCCCTAGAGAGAAAGTTAAGTGTTGGCCGGAAAGCCCTCTTTTCAGATGTTGATTTGAGCCCCCAACTGTTGAATATCACTGACTGAAGAAAAACTAAGTCACAGATATATTGGCTCAGAGATAAGTCTGGCCCCAGAGAAACACTGTGGGGATGACAGTAGCAGCTGACTGTTGTGTGGGAGGCAAAATTGCTACCTTACCTGCCATCTCCAGAGTCAGAATGTCAGAATACATTATAGTGGGTAGAAAATGTGAATTGTTGTTAGAACAATAATAAAACTATTTTAAAAAACGGAAGCAAGACTTTCTGTAGAGGGCTCAATCCATTCCTTGTTTACAAGTCAGCTCAACACAGAATAAGAATAGGTGCTAAATACCCTTTTAAAGGTTGATCACGTGAAATGCTCGAGGTAAGTGGTACAAAAGCCAAACTTTAATGCCAAATTGTAAGGATTCCCCCTAGGAAGACTTTCTAAGGAAAATACAGGCAAGTAGAACCTAATGGGTCACATTCACGTTGGAGTGGACTTGACCTGACTGTGGTGATATTTAACTGTGATAACCAGAATAGGATAATTAATGACCCAGAGGTACTTTCCTTATGTCAAAATAGCTCCATCATAACAACCATAGCTATTTTGTTCTTGTTCTGGGGCTCGAGCTCAGGGATATATAGCCACTGGATACTTTATAAAGTAATGAGATTTATTTGATTCATGACCTCTCTGGCTGAAATGTCTGCCCATCATGGGAATACGAGTGTCCTGGTAGGATGGCCTCAAATCATACAGCTTTTCCTCAAGAAAGTTAAGTCACTCCTCAATGCCAGCATTAACTCCTTCCTAGTGCCCAGGAACTTACTGCCTTCCACTAGGCTCCATCTTTTAAAGCTTCCAGGATCTTAACACTGCCACACTGTGACAAAAGCTTCTGACACATGGCCATTTGTGAGACAGATACACCCACATCACAGTCAAACCGTAGGGAACCCTATGTAGAGCTCACATGTTAGATTCTTTCCAGACTTTCCATGAGGTCCAGCTTCATCTCTTTATGGCAGGACTAAGAAGCATTAAACTTCATGTTCCTCTTCTTAACCAAGACAGGTGTTCCCCAAGTTGTACTTTATACCTATGCCCTTTGTGCCACAGTTGCAGGGAAATAGCAATGATGCTTGGCTGTGAACTCAGTGTCTTCTTCACTCTTCCACCTCCTCACAATGCTGCTACCCAAAATTCTCCACCATTTGGAACAGGCACATTTGTTCTTGGGAATGCCTTTCTGTTATATCTCAGGCATTCTCTGCATCTATCTAATCATCAAAGCTATACCACCAGTAAATTTCATTACTTGTTTGTTGTTTGAGACAGGATCCCATTATGAAGTCTAGACTGACCTTGAAGTCATGGCTCTCTTATCTCATTTCCTTGAATATTGGAATTGCAGACATGTGAACACATTCTACTCACATGTAGCACTTCCTTAGGCTGTCATCACACCCTGTAAAAAAAAAGCTGCACATATCCTGTCCTCTTGTTATGCAGATATAGAAAGGATCGGAAATTTTCAGCTACTAGGTGAAGAACTTCATGAAGACGTCAGATCTTAGAACACCTAATCCCATAGACTTTGCACTGCATGTTGTCATAAGTGTCCCATGCTATCTCCCAGATATGCTCATGCAACAAACTAACTCTGCTAGCTGTCTCATAGACAAGTTCAAGGAAAGCACGGTGCAGGAAGCAACACTAGCAGAAGAGTTGATAAGCTACAGTTGATAAACTATGGGTATAAGCTCAAGGACAAGCCCATTGTTAGATATTGTGGGTATTAAGATATGAGCAGGCTTTAAATGTGGTTTAATTCTTCATTGAAGAAGTCTTTATATTTACTTAACATCTATCAAGGGACATATTAAGGCTTCCAGAAGATCAGCAGAAATGGTATACCCCAGGCACCCACAGAGAGGACACCACAGCTCTCCAGCTCACCCTTCTCATAATTCTTGACAGATCTTCAGAAACTTTCCCCAAGATGTTAAGAGATGCATGAGAGAAGAGTGTTTTTTCCCTTCCAGAAAGCCTACCAAGATGTTATTTTTGCATAATATATTCTGCCTTTCTCCTCCCTCCCTCTTTCCTTCTCTGCTCTTAAAGAAAGAAAAAAAAATCTACCAATTCAAAATAAAATCACAGGAAAGTTCAAATGCTGTTAATGAATGACAGGTGTTATCTGGGAAAAACTAAATACTCAATTGACCTTTTGCTTTTAGCAAAAACTTATTTTGAATTTTTCTAAAATGTGTTCCCTGAAGAAAATAAATAAACTATGTGTTTTGCAGAGCCAAAGTTATTTGTCTCGTTCCTCCAAGGTGACCCATTCTATTTCAATCATTTCAGACTAGCAATCACGTGACATTTCAAAATCAAATGTATTGCTGAGAGCTGAAAAGGAGCTATGAGACAGTGAAAAGCCACAGTGTTCACTAGCTTCATGGCCCAGTTTGCATTTTTTCACCCTACTTATGTCTCTTCTTCAGCTGATCAGAATGCAAATATTTTGTACAAGCAGGAGTCTAGCCTTGGGGCTATTTGTCTCAGTCGTATTGTACATGGCAACAGATCAGTAGAAAAACTTCTCAAATGTTTCCCTTCTACTCTTCACCCCCACCTTAACATCTCAGGACCCTGAGAAACAGCTAGAGCCTGAATCTTGTCTTTATGATAGGCAGAGTTCTAACCCTGAGAGGTTTGCTTACTCCAAAGTGCTCCCATGGAGCACTTCCTTTGTCTGTACTCACATCCTGTAAAAATAAGTAATGTAGATCCTGTCCTCTCATTCAGATGATACAGAAGAAGGCACTGGAAATTTTTAGCCACTAGGTGATTGAGTGGCTAAATTTACTGTATTTTCCAACTTTCATATGCAATCAATTTAAAACTTTTTTCTGAGCCTAGTGGTAATGCCACATACCTTTAATCTGAGCACTCAGGAGGCACAGCCAGGTGGATCCCTGTGAATTCAAGGCCAGTCTGGTCTATAGAGTGAGTTCCATGACAGTCAGGGCTATGCAAAGGAAACCTGTCTTAAAAAAACAAAAGCAAACAAAAACAACAGACAAATAAATAAAAACAAACAAACCCCAACAGCTTTCTTCTGTTCTCTTTTGTTCTACAATATTTTATTAAGGCTTAATTTACTTGTAAGCTCTAATCATTCTCTTTTCCTTAAATGGGGGACTTCTGTCACTGATGATTAGGGTCTAGGGTTCCTCTGTTACTGATGGTTAGAGCCAAATGTTTCCAGGTTCTTGGCCCTTTATGCAAAGTAGTGAAAATAAGGGTTCTCCTAGATTAGCAAAAGAAGCAAGGTAATTTTATTTGTAGCTAAGCAATAACACAGAGATTAAAGATGAACTAGCAGTGGACTGCATAGAGTCTAAAGGAAAGAGGAGCTGTTTACTAAAGGGTATAATTTGGGGGGTCCTCTATTTTGATCTATAGATTAGATTATACAATCATTTCTCTACAGTGCATGATCGTTCCAATAATGCATCTGATTTTAATGATATATATGTATAGGGACATATGGTAAACAGGGGTTCTCCATAAAAGGTTACTAGAGGACACAGTTTTGTTTTATGGCACACACACCTACAGCAAGTTCAGGCCACACTGGTCATTTTATTTTTCATACCTAGATGTATAGGGAACATGCTTGAATAGAAATTGTCTAAACCAGCAGTGGAAAACTTAAACCATTGTTTAGAAAAGGAAGTATGTACTACCTGATGCAAATGGTAGCAGAAGGGTTTTGAAGTTGCTAGGTACATGTTCTGAAGGGGGAATGTGTGTACATAGTATACAGAGGTAAAGAAACTAGGTTGCCAAGTGATTTATTACAGGAGGAGACAGGTATGTATAACCCAAAGTCAAATGGGTGTCCCACAGTACAAAACTATCTCCCATGCTTGCCCTCCTTACCTCCTTGCTTTTCCCGGGGCACAACACAATACTTTAATTCTGATAAGTGGCTGTACATTATACACTCCTTTTTTTTTATACTAACAGCTTATAATTTGAAGGAAAAAGAAAATTGAAGAGAATATAATTTCTCTCCATCTGAATTTTATTGATAGTAACAGTCATTCCTTTTTTTGTTGTATTTTGAGCTGTTTCAATAAGATGATGTTCATGAAACTCCAAAGATGATGCAGACGATGCTTCAGATATGATGGATGCCCAATTGCGAAATTTATTGATGTAGCTATTGGTATAACACATGTCGGTATTGTACCAACACATACTAGTATGTATACTGTCAGATAGTCAGAACTAATTGGTAACAGGATCTAGAACCACATAGACACAAGCCTCCAACACATACTAGTATGTATACTGTCAGATAGTCAGAACTAATTGGTAACAGGATCTAGAACCACATAGACACAAGCCTCCATGCCTGCCAGTGAGAGACTAACTAGACTACGTACGTAGCCTTGGAACATACCTGTGAGGGATTATCTAGAGTTGGTTAGGTAGGAAGATTTACCTTGACTCTGAAGTCTTGAAATAAATAAAAAAGAAGAAAATGAGCCAAATACTTGTATTCATCATCTTCCTTCCTGGTTTCAAATGCAATATGACCAGCTGTCTCAGTCTCCTGCCGCCATGGCCTCCCATCCTGATAGATTGTACCTTGGAAGTGTAAGTTAACATAAACTCTCCTCAACTTACTTTTATCAGCTAGCTTCTCAGAGTGACAAGCAAGTGACTAATACAGTACATACTATACCATGTACTTCTTAAGGATAAGAAACATAATCATTTAGCCTGGAACAATTATGTTCATAAATATATAACCTAACAAAGCCTCTAACACAGTTAGATTTTTAAAGTACGGTAGCAGAATGAGGGATCAGAGAGAGATCTATGGTAGAGATATTTGTTCTTTAGACTCTGACTAAGTTACAACAAAAACTTTAAGACAGCTTGCAAACATTTTGAGGTATTCAGGTCATTCAAAGACCCAAGAAATATATTTTTACCAGCTCAGTGACTCATTATATTCTAGCATAGTGATAGTGACATTATTAAAAATAGGGACTTGAAAGACAGATAGTGGGGACTTCTTTTTTAGTTTAGCCATACTTTGCTTATCTGTATATTGATAATTCGTACCATTTGACTGATTTCTCACGGGAAGTTAGAAAAAGAATTCACAAATAATGTTTTACATGAATCTTTGCATATATCAAATGTTCAACACAGAAATAAAATTTACTGACAGTAAATTCTGACTTGTATTTACCTTAGATTATTTCATCCTTATTCTTTCTGCTTACTTACAAAATTGTAGGCTGGGGTTGAAGTGATTGCTCAGTGGTTAAGAGCACTGACTGCTCTTCCAAAGGTCCTGAGTTCAAAATCCCAGCAACCACATGGTGACTCACAACCATCCTTAATGAGATCTGACTCCCTCTTCTGGAGAGTCTGAAGGCAGCTACAGTGTAATTACAAAATTGTAGGCTGACGAAAGTATTTTGTCTTTCAAAAGGCCATTAAATGGTCCTTAGTTTTTATTACTTCTGCTGCAAAGTTGGCTGTAGTTTAACTTTTGATCTTTTGAAAGAAACATTGTTTTGTGATTTGAGTATCTTTGAATTTAGAATTCAGCTAAATTCTTACTTGACTATAAGAGGTTTGAAGGTTCTATATTCATTTGGAGTTGATGTAACTTTATGAATCATAAGCTGATAATGTTTAGTGACTTCTGAAAACTCATACTTGTATTTTCAGGTGTTATCTATTTATTTACTTATTTATTTATTTTTGATGCAAAAGCAAGAGGTTTCTTTTCTGTCACATTGGGGTTGACCTTCAATTAGTCCCTCAGGGAGAGTGACTAGAAGGCTAATTACAAGCAGATTTTCTACTTTTTAGGGGCACAGCAAGGTTACAGTTCAAACTTATTGGCTAAGCATAGAGACTTTTAAATCAATCGGCTAGCAAGTGTGACACGCATTTGAACACTACCAGGAACTTTCTAGAGGGTCAGGTGACTATCAGTCAGTAGTTTCTGAGAATTTTTTTAGTCAAGAATATTCCTGTGGGTGGAGAATGGAACTTGGCCCAGCCTTAACCTCAGGTGGAGGGGGAAGCTATAAGAAGGTTGTAGTACTGGAAAAAGTCCTTAGGGTCCCTCATTCCCCCCTTTTTCTTGTACAAGCTCCAATCCTAGAGTATGCTCAGGGGTCTTGGGTAACTAACTCATATTCTTCAGGTCCTGTCCTCAGAGTCTCATATTGTTGGTGCAGGACCATCAGTTGTACTGGTCTTATTCTCTCTTTTATAAAGGCTGTGAGCTTGTTCAATATGCAGGGTCCAAAGGACAATTGCAGGGAAACAATTAGGGGTCAGAGATCAAAGACAAGGTCTGGCCACCAGGTATAAAGTGGGTGTTCCTCTGTAGTGGATCAAGCTACATCCCCAGTCGCTGAGAGTACTTGCTGCCATGTTACTTTGGTAGGGTTGTGAGGAGTGCAGAGGCTCTGCGGAAAATACACCATAGCTGTCTCATGGTTTCTCTGGCCTTGCAGAAGGGCAGGTGATCTTGAGCTTCAGGGGGCTACTCAGGTGTCTGGATGCTATTCAGTTGGTGTCAGGTCCAGGTGCTCGTCTGACATGAGTTATGTAAACCTAATTGTAGCAGAATTTTTCCTCCAATTAATTTAAATATTAATACAAGAAGCCTGTGACTGGGTAGTGGTAAAGGGAGGCACAGCTAAGGTTTTCAGGGATAGACAGAGACAGGAAGAGAAGGAGAAGGAAGGAAGATGGAGGAAGAGGATGACTCAGATTCCACATGGCTTTAAATAGCCACAGGTAGCTATGAATATCACAAAAGGGATGGATAATTATAGGACAATTTGCCTTATCTAGGTGGGCAATTAATATCAATATCAATCGGCTCTGAGTAAATTTTGTGGGGTGAGAATTTACTGATAATTTGAATTATAAATTACAAGCCTCTAGAGTTTTGATTTTATCAGGTTACTGGGATCTGGGACCTCTGACCACAGGGGTTGGATGGCTGGGAATTTGAATGAAATCCACAGATGGGAGGTCACTGCTTGAGGCTAGCTATGGAGGCAGCAGGGTTGATGGGGGCCCTAGAGTAGCCAGGTATAGCACGGAATGGTCCTACTTTTTAATATTTCTTGCAAGACCCAGGCAGTTACTCCATCCACTTTAATGGCAGTTGGGGTGGTCAACAATACCAGGAATAGCACTTTCCACTTTGCTTCCAAGTTTTCAACACAATACCTCTTTAACATATACCCAATCTCCAACTTGGTACTCCTGTGGAACCTCTGGGGTACCTGTATTATACAAGGCACTAAGTGTAGGCCACAATTCCTGTTGGCTGATCTGGAAAGCTTGCAATCAAGCCATAAGATCCTTGTCAACCTGAAAAGTCATTCGGGGGCAGGAGATGATCAAGAGCCAGGGTCAAGGAAGTAGGGGGTCCCATACAGGATCTCAAAAAGGGTCAGATTAAAATGGTAAGGTGTCTTCCAGGCTCAGAATGGGGCCCAGGGAAGGAGCACCACCCAGTAAATGCCTGTCTCCAAGGACAATTTAGTTAAGGTCTCTTTTAGGGTTCTATTGATTCTCTCTACCTGCCCTGAGCTCTAGGGGCAGTACACATAATGGAGCTTCCTATTAGTCCCCAATATCTCTGCCAATTCCCGACTTACCTTAGAGACAAGAGCAGGATCATTGTCTGATTCAATTACCTTGGGCATTCCAAACCTCAGGAAAATTTCCTCTAATTTGGCTACCATGGTAGCCGTTTCCTGCTTGGTGCGGAAAGCATCAACCTATCCAGAGAAAGTATCCACAAACACTAGAAGATACTTGTAACCATATTTTCCTGCTTAACTTCTGTAAAAATCAACCTCCCCTAGGTCTTTCGCCCTGTTTACTCTTCACTGTATAAGCATTCACTTGCTGGCATGCCTTACACTGTTGTACTATCTCTCTGGCCCAAATCCTGAGGTCCATTATATATACTTTAGATTCCTTAACTTCTTGGACAAGCTTTTTATCCCCTAAATAAGTCCATCTGTGCATTTGGCCTAGTGAGTCTTTTGCTTGCTTTCTGGGGAGTATAGTTTTTTCTTCTTGTGTGTGCCACTGCCCTTCCTTCTCTAGGTAATAGTTGATAGGGTTGCTAGCAATCTGAGTCCTGGTTTTATCCTTATAGTTTAAGTGATGCCATCTCTTAGTCCAGTCCCGTTCCCCAGCAGGTGTCTCTTACATAACCGTGTTAGGCTCCTGCGTAGCCACTTCTCAAACCACTTGATCTGTCTGATTATAGCCTCGGGCCACTGAGTCTCTTCCCTTCTGATGTCCTGGGCAATTAATAATACTCACAGTTGCTGCTTTCATCAGGGCATCCAAGAAATCCAAGATATCCTGCTTGGTTTATTTCTTTTCCCTCTGATGTAAGCAGTCCTCTCTTGGTATATAGCCCCGTGTACATGGGCTGTAACAAAGGCATACCTGCTATCCATGTAGATGTTAATTTTATTGTTGGCCCCAAGTTCCAAACAGTGAGGGCATTTAGCTCCCCTTTCTGTGCTGACATGCAGTGGCAGGGGGTAGAGATTCAGCCCAGATGACGTTTGTGCTGTCCATCATGGAAGCACCTGCTCATCTCTGACCTTCATGGAGAAAACTGCTCATGTCTGTAAACCAGCTAGTCTTGGCTCCCAACAGGGATCAGTAAGAGAGATCTTTCCTCCACCCACGTGCTCTCCTTTTGGGCCAGTTAGTTGTGGCCCATTGGACAGGAAGTGTATCTGGGCCCATATCTTGGAGAGTAAGTCTCACCCCAACAGAGTGTAGGGGCCGTCTGGGATGACCATAAATGAATGGGATACTCGGCCTATCCTTAGGTCCACTGTTATTTGGGTAGTCCATAAATACATTTTGGTGCCAGTGGCGCCTTGGACCCAAGATTTTTTTCTTGGAAACAAGGCCGTCGACTTGGAGGAGGATCAAGTGCCCCTGTGTCCACTAAGAATTGAATGGGTTGCCCCTCCACTCTCAGTTACCCTCAGTTCAGGGAGGGTATCTGAGCCCCATCTCCCTTAACCACTGTCTTCACCCAGGGATAACGCCTTTGCTGTTTGGGGGGCACTTTCCCAAGGCCTGGGATTTCCTGCCTCCAGCTTCCATTTATTGGGGCACTCTCAGGCCCAGTGGCCCCTCTCCATTCAAAATGTGCACTGGTCCTTTTCAAGGGTTTTTCTGTCTCTCTTTGGTTGGCATCTCTCTTTTCTTCTTTCCCTAACTATTGTAGCCAAGATTATCTATAAATTCCTTTCCTGATGCTTTTCTTTTTTAAATCTCACTTTTGGCTTTCTCTTTCTTTGCTCCTTCTCCTTCACTGTCTCACTGTTATGGTAGATTTTCTCAGCAACCTACATTAAGTGCCTCAACAATTTATTCTGTAGTCCCTCTAGCCTCTGAAGCTTTTCCCTAATATCTCTACTAGCCTGGTCTATAAGTCATAGTCACAGTTGCTTTGTGCTTCTCACTGCTGGGGTCAGAGGGAGTATACTGATGAATACCTCTATGAGTCACTCTAGAAAGGCTGCAGGGGACTCGTCTGGTCCCTGTTTAACCTCACATACCTTGGTCAAGTTGGTGGGTTGTTGTACAGCTCCCTTGAGACCTACGTACAGAGCCTGGCAATAGACCTTCAAGTGCCCCTTACCTTCTGATGTATTAAACTCCCAGTCAGGTCTAGTCAGTTGAAACTCACTATTGATGACAGCATGGTCAATCAATGGTGCCCCTGTGTCTGAGGAGACATTCTTTATGGCTTCCTGCATTATCCTCTCTCACTCTTCAGTCATGAAGAATACTCTCATGAATTGTTGGATATCATCCCACATGGGCTGATGAGTAAATAAAACAGTCTCAAAGAGATTAATCAACCCCTTGAGATTATCTGAAAGAGGAGGGGGAGTTAGGCCTTCCAGTTGTACAAGTCGGCTGAAGAGAAGGGACAATATTGTATGGCCCTTATCATCTAGAGGCCCATATGCCCTCAGTGGGAGAGCCACAGTAGTATCAGGGGAGATGGCTCTCAGACTTTGGGCCCCTATGGTGGGACCAGGAAGTTGGGGGCCTCCTCCTGCTCCTCCATCTGGTAAAGGGGGAGTACAATGGCCCCATCCCCATATGGACTGAGGATCCCAAGGTCGGAGCTTGTGCTGGCAGGGCCATGGGGTCAAGGATAGTGGGATATGAAGGAGGGCAGTCTTGGAGCAACAGGTTCGCTGTTGGAGGGTCTTGGAGGATCAGCTTCTTCTCAGGTCCAGATCCCTCCTTCCTTGTTTCCTTTTTCCTTATGGCCAAAACCTGTGGGGTGGGTCTTGTGGAAAAAGGCTTTTATCCATGGGGTGGGGGGCGCCCCACTAGATTCTTTCAGGTAACTATATAGGGCACTTGTTCTGAGTGCCCAAGGAATCCTCAACTAAAGACTCTTTCCTCTACTGTTTTGATCACCTGCAAGTTGAAGGTCCCTACAGGTAGCCACCCTACTCCGAAGGTGGGCCATCCGGAAGAGCAGAGAGTAACTAACTTGCCCTTCTTTACTACTATTGACAAGCTTTCTCCTCTTTCCCTATATTCCCTCCAGTGGTTAACTATGATATCTAACAGGGTAGATTCAGTCTGTCTCATGTCCAAAAATAGCATCAGTCCAAGTCCAAGAACACATAGAAAGATAGTCAACACACAGACAGTTTCCCCCTGCCACAGGTGCAAAACCCAAGTTATACAGACAGCCTCTGCCATGGGTGCAGAAACCAAGTTATAGCAAGACAAGATCAGCTCCCTCCAATCCTGTGTCTTACTGTTTCCAAAAGGAATGGAATCCTCTAAACTCCCTTGCGGGGTGGGGGTGGGGAGGCCTGGAGTGTCTTCTAGACTCCCCATGGTCACTGCATTAAGGTACACCTCCCTGCAGTAATTGACTGCACCAGACCAGAGGCTTTCCAGTCAAAAGTGAAAGCAGAAGACAGAGAGACAAACACTTACTTAGGCACCTGTGGCCTTTGCCAAGCTCAGTCTTTTTCCTTCCAATCAGCTTAGTAGGTAGTCACTTTGCGGTCTCCTCATATCCCAGGATGAACCCCCAAATGTAAGATCCCCGACCCTCAGTCAGTGGTACATACTTCAAGACACCCTAATTGAGACATCAAGACACAGATTGATGCAAAAGCAAGAGGCTTATTTTCTGGCACATTAGGGTTGGCCCCCAATTAGTCCCTCAAGGGGAGTGACTAGAAGGCAACCTCAAATGTTATTTTTCAAAAGTACAATTTTGAAAACATTCAAGAGATAAACATTGAATAAACACATCTCACTTTAATTCCATATTTTTTATTACTTGTGCTACAGTTTGAACGTGAAATGCCCCCATAAATTGTTGAGTGCTTAGTCTCCAAATGGTGGTTATATTTGGGGCAATTCTAGAACCTAGAGGAAGTAGGTCCCCAGAGCAGATCCTTGGGGATTTAATCCTGTTCCACCCTCTACCCCCTTTCTCCTCTCGTCCCCTACCCTCAGGTTTTCCTTTCTCACCATCACGCAACCTGCTTTGCTCTGCCATTCTTAAAGTAATGTGTCTGAAGTTAAAGACAAAATAAATTATACTTCAATTTATTTCTACTACAGTGGTAAATATCTGACTAATTTAGACAACTGATACAAGGAATAAGATAATTTCTGTAATTACTACTGACAACATGTTCCTTGAGCCTTTGGACCTGGTTTGCAGAAGGAATCTCAGAGGGTTTAGAATTAAAAGCCATAGGAGATAATTTAGTGGGAGATTCTTGTGGTAGCTCAGAGGACTCAACTGATAAGTACATGGAAGGAAAAGACTATATGCATGAGGTTTTGTAGAAGAAAAAGGGCTAGATTGGGTGGAGAGATAGGGTTCATTTATGGCAACAAGCTTACTGTATTTTTTTTTCTGTTATGAGTCATTTAATGATACTAAAGTTAAACATGATTAACTAATTAATTTGGTAGAGGAATTTTTATGACAGTCCACTATTCAGGCTATGGCATGATTATTGCTATTTCTCTTAGCCATATTTACAGTAAAAATTGAGAGCCAAAATCTAAGCAGCAAGACTTGAAAAAAACTTTATCCAGAAATGACCATGAAATATTGGAGTTAAGACAGGTTTAATATTGAAGATAAGTTCATTAAAAAGAAAGCATATACCATGCATTGTAATAACAGTAAAGATATTTGAAAAGCATCTTGGGAATCAATCCCACCCTCTATAGGCTCAAAAGTCTAAAATGTTATACTCATTTGAAAGACTTTCTTTTGAGAAGAGAGACTATGGAATTCATGTGGGGTGTCTTAGGAAGTTGTTTCTTAGGGAGCTGATTCACCCAGCATAGTTCCTGAAGTATTCAAAAGATAATATGTGTCTGATTACTAATCAAGCTAGTAGAAGATGTTGATATCATCCATGTGATGCAATTTCTATAGGCCTACAAAATATAAGAGCTACAATGTCAGGGGCTTCCACACATATTTCAAAGAAAGCCTGGGTGACCAGACAATGTGTGTGGAGGCTATAAGCAGCCCCCAAGGTGATGTTTGAAGTGAGGGTAAAGGCTAAGTTACACCAGAGATCTCAGGATATTCAAGACACCAGGAATGTGTTCTGCTTTCCTAGGAAAGCTTCAGAGACAAAATGGAGCCCTGTCCAAGAGAGAGGTTATGTGAACTACAAATAACTTATCATAGAAATAAAGCTCCCTAAATCCATTAGAACTTACACTGTCAAAGAGCTACAGAATTTAATGTTTGTTTTGCTGTGGTATTTTTGTAATATTTTTTGAAATTATACTATAATTACACCACTTTCCTCTTACTCCCTTAACTTCTCCTATGTAACCTTCCTTGCAACTCATGGCCTCTACTTCTTTTATGTATTTTTCATATATATACATACACACATATATACATATATATTGTATATATAATGTGATCTCAGGGGATGATTATTTAGTGTTTGGGAGAAAATTGGTGGGGGGGTGCAGAATCTCTATTCTTAGTAAGACTATTTCTTCCATTTTCAGCATTCCCAAGTTGCATGTGGTTCTTTGTCTAGATTGAAGCTCATTCAGTTAGGGGACATGCTTGAATGAAGTTATACCACTTGAAGAAATAATACTTTCTCCCAAACCATAGAGCACTTAAGAAAAATTCCAAGCATGTAGAGGTGCCTTCACTTGATCAGAGGAGTCAAAGAGATTGCCAAAATAATATAGGGTATTCCTGCTGCCATTGGTTGCCTCTCAAGAGTTTGAAGAACTTCCCTATCGAAGACACCTAACTCTTTGCATATAGTCTGTCAAATAGCTGAACTAGAGCTGACCTAGAAGCCTTTTCCCTGTGGACTATGTCTCAAGATATCCAAAGGTGCAAACTTAGCAAACAATAGTCCTACCCAGATTTGAAGACTGAATTACAGCAATAACCAGCTGACAAGATATCCCCAACAGTGCAATAGTGGTAGTTTCTTTTGGGGATAACCAACAGCTGTCTAGTTGGTCTTAAGGCATACTCAGTAGGAGGGAATTCATATCTGGTAGCATAAATCTAGCCAACTACCAATGGATGGTGAAATTATAGAGGAGAACCTACTACTGCCATTTTCCTTAACCAGTATAATTCTCAACTACATTCTAAACACTTATCCTTATACCTTCAGGTAACTGTGTGTCTCACAACTCATCAAGACACACACATCTTTTTGCACCAGATGGAGACCATTACAGAAACGCACAACTGTCAAAATACAAAAACAACTGACCAAAATGTGCTTAATCCCATTTGATACATCCATGAAACAACCCCTACACCCAAGACTCAGGTAATATCACAGAAGTTGGGGGTGGAAAGATTGTAATAGTGAGAGAACCAGGATATCTGCTGGAAAACTTTGTTTTCTATGTATGAAATATCAAGACTATGGTCAGGTAAACAAGACTTGCACAGTGACAACACCAGCTGCACTGCCAACATGAAGGGAGGAGGTCTTACTCCTGGATAAAGAACTATAGGCAATTAATGGCTGCTGAGAAAAAGCAAATCAGTCTTCTCCAGGGATGAACCTCTGTTCCAGATTACCTAATCCCATGAAGTCGGCTCTATACTCACACATACAAGTAGCACTGAAGAGACTCCATTATTAAAAAAGAAGACATTGTGAACTTGACGGGGGAAATTTGAAGACATGGCAAAGGCCAACAAGGTCTGTTAAAAAAGAGAAAAGAAAACCTATATCATCCTGTCCCCAAATGGGACACCCAAAAGAAGTTCAAGGACCTCAGTGCACCTAAGAGGCCTCCTTTAGCCTTCTTGCTCTGTTCTGAGTATCACCCAAAAATCAAAGAACATCCTGGCTTATCCAACGTTGATGTTGCAAAGAAACTAGGAGAGATGTAGAACATCACTGCAGCAGATGACAAGCATCCCTATGAGAAGAAGGCTGTCAAGCTGAAGGAGAATTATGAAAAAGATATTGCTACATACAGAGCTAAAGGAAAACCTGATGTAGTAAAAAAAAGAGGGTGGCCAAGGCTGAACAAAGCAAGAAAAAGAAGGAAGAGGTAGATAACGAGGAATATGATAAGTTGAGGAAGAGAAGAAGAAGAGGAAAATGAAGATGAAGAAGATGATGACGATGATGAATACTCAACATTTTTCTTGTCTATAAAGCATTTAACATCCCTGTACACAACTCCTTCCTTTTAAAGAAAACAATTGGAAAGTAAGACTGTGTAAGATTTGTTTTTAAGTTATACAGTTAATACACTACTGAATGTGTCTTTAGATAGCCCTCTCTTAGAGGTATTTTCAATAACAACTAAGCTTATCTAGCACTGTGGGGTTGTAAATTGGCATCGAAATTTAAAGCAGGTTCTTGTTGGTGCACAGCAAAAATTAGCTATATATGGGGACAGTAGCTTGGTTTCTTTTTGTTGTTGTTGTTTGGTTGGTTGGTTAGTTTTTTGTTTTTTCATCTTCAGTTCTCTGTGATGCATCTTATATAATGATAATTGTTCTGATAACTGAATACCACCTTGTAATTGAAAAAATAAATAAATAATGCAGCTGTTGGCATTATGGATGCTTCTAGGTAAATGCAATTTTTAATTAAAAATATTTTTCAAGACTAAAAAGAAATGAATAAGATGTTAAATTTGTAAATTGCACCTGGCAAAAGTGTCTGTGTGAATTGACATTTTTTGGTAGAAGCTTGCAAATCCATTTAGTCCCTTATTAAATTCATTCAGCATCCTATATATGAATACACTCAGAGGAATAATACATTTTAAAAGTGGCTTAGGTGATAAAGATAATTAAATGAAATAATTCCACAAGAACCTTTCTGCTTGAAGATTCATCAAACATTCAATAAAGAGGCAGGGGGTCCATTCTCTAAACCTGCCAAAGTGATGTCAAGTTCCTCTCCCTCCCTCCCCCCTCTCTTTCTCACACACACATACTCTCTCTCTCTCTCTCTCTCTCTCTCTCTCTCTCTCTCTCTCTCTCTCTCTCTCACACACACACACACACACACACACACACACACACACACACACAGACACAGTGCTGGAGAAGTAGTTCTATATCTTGATCCAAAGGCAGCCAGAAGGAGTCTGTGCTTCTCATTGGGCAGAGCCTGAGCACAGGACGCTCAAAGCTCACCCACACAGTGACACACTTCCTTTAACAAGACCACACCTCCTCCATTAAGGCCAAACCTTCTAATAGTGCCACTTCTCATGGGCCAACCATATTCAAACCACCACACAGCCCAAGGAGACTTTGTGAACAGAACTAAGGTAGGGTTGTGCAGTATGGAAGAATTAAAGGGCAATCTAATCTCTTTGCCTTGTTCAAACCAGTAAACCTTATTGAGCTTCAACACCTTCAAGATCTTCCTCAAAACAAAAAACAAACAAAAAAAATAGAGAAAATGAGAAATACTCTTGGAGTTTCATGAAGATCCACACTGTACTATGGATATGCAAACACTCACTGGTAGTCATCACACTGTTATCTTTGTCTATTTCTCAGCTGAGCAAAAAATAAAAAATGTATTGAGTCTTTCAAATATATACTTCTGCCTAGAGCTTTAAAAAAGTGTGTGTGTGTGTGTGTGTGTGTGTGTGTGTGTGTGTTACATCCAACCAATAGACTGAAGTTGGGACCCCTATGGTTGAATTAGAAGAGGGATAGAAGAAGCAGTAGATGAAAGGGATTATTAAGGAAGACCAGCAGTTTCATGTAACCCAGACCCCTGGGAACACCAAGACACTGAGCCACCAATCAGGTAGCATAATGGGCTGGTCTGATCCTCCCCCTCCAATACATATATACCAGAGGATTGCCTGGTCTGTCCTCAGTGGGAGAAGATGTGCCTAATCCTGGAGAGACTTGAGGCCCTAGGGAAGGGGAAGGCCTGGGGATCAGGGATAGGGGGAAGGAGGAATGAGATGAGAAACTGCAGGGAGACTCAGAGGGGGACAATAACTGGATTGTAAATAAAAAATGCAATTAAAAAATATGTGTGGTGTGTGTGTGGTGCTGAAATCTTTATATTACTGGTTTCTGGTAGGAAGGGTAAGTGTAGATTCAAATTGCCACTATTCATTCATCAGATGCAAACAGTTAAGAAGTATCTAACTGGTCTGTTTTCTGCTTTGTACTAGAATGTACATTTGGGTCTTATTTTTTGGCATATGCACATGACCATCTAGGTTACCATGGAGAAATGCTCACTCAGGTTCTTGATGCTGTCTTGACCATCCCCAAGATTCTTTGGGCCCTAATGGGTCTGCTCTTTGATCCTGAACTATTGGCACCATATAATTTCTTTGCATCAGTGTTCATCTGTTCACTCTATCAGATGCCATCTCATTAACTCTTGTAGGTAGAGCGGCCTTCACAGAAAACTTATTCAAGATTCCCAGTGATAAGCATTTCATGCTGCTCAGATATCCTGTGGGAACCTACAATGAATTTTCTCATCAATGAGAATATGGAAAGGAGACATCTTCTGTGGAAAGGCTCACACTCTCGCCACCTCACTAAAGTAGCTCCACTCTGACTACAGAAAGTCTTTTGACTTGTAGCCAGCTTCAGAATTAACAGTTTATGCAGGGCACAGGGTTGCCTATCTGGAAAATGACTACTATCATGGACACATACACCATGTCCTTTGAAGGAAGCATTAACAGCCCCATGTGGCACTGATAGCTCAAGATTAAGATCTTTACAAAGGGGAAACTTTCTCTCCATTTAGGAATGACAGATTCCATATATATGTGTATATATATATATATGGAGAGAGAGAGAGAAAAAGAGAGAGAGAGAGAGAGAGAGAGAGAGAGAGAGAGAGAGAGAGAGAGAGAGAGAGAGAGAGAGAGAAATTATTGGATTTTCAAGTTTCCACTTTTGAGACTCTTGCCTTCCCTGACCCACTTATCTCACTCCTACCAAAGCAGGGGTGAGCCTCTGGCTTTGAAATCTAACCTACTGCCCTCTACCTAGATGATAAGGTCAGGCTTCTGAGACATGACAGATCTCTCCCCATCAGCTCCAGGATAAACAGCAGGACCATGTGCTAACCTCCAGCTTGGCTCAACCTTCAAATAAGCTTTATAAACTCATGACCTTCCTTGATCTGTCTGAATGTTGAGTTCAAGTTGTATTTAATACACAGCTGTCAAGTATTCTGGATTGTTCATGCCTTTGTGAGTGATAATGGGATGTTCCTAAACTTTCTGAACATATTCCCAAATAATTCAAACCTTTTTGAAGGTGAATAACTCTTAAATCTTCTACCTTGATCAGACTTTTTAAATTCTGAGGTTTGTTTTTATGAATTTACAAGATATATGTACACATTCTACTGTCACCAGGCATACAAACTTTGAAGAAGAAAAGCAATTGTGAGCTAACCTAGGACTTTGTGACTACTTTCCATGTGGGATACTTTGGGGAATATTTTCCTTGAGTTATCAGGTCCATTGGTCTCATTTTGTTGCCAGAAACTCCACCATCAGAGTTTCCCAAACACTTGTGGTGCTTTTCTCTTCTACATGTGGCTAGAGTCATCCTGCATCACTGTGGTGATCAAGAATTCTGTTTCCAGATGCTCCTGTAGCCCATTTTTGATGCCTTCCTATGGCACTCCATTTCAGGAGCAGAAACTTCTCCACAGCCCCCTGGCTTCTTAACCCCTGTGGCAGAAGTGAGAAGCTTTACATTTCTCAGCCAAATGAAGGCATCTCTACACATGGACAGGGAACACTGTGAGTCAGGTAGTGTCCATCAGTAACTGTCTTTCTCATGTCCTTCTCAAACAATCATCTTCAGTAATACTGTTGCTGCATGCACATGGTATGCAAAATGCATACACACAAAACACTCATACACATAAATAAATATTTTAAAAAAATACCCGTTGTTCCAATAAAAACATTAAAAATGACTCCTTATCCAACAGTCTACAATATTTAGAATACATTTTTATGTGTATTAATCTGCTTTTATTCATTTGTTTAAGGTTACTATATGTAATTTTGGTTTCTACGAGAATGCCCCCACAGGCTCACATGTTTGAATGTTCAGTTCCTGCTTGGTGGAACTATATTCAGAAGAACTAGGACTAAGAGGTATGGCTTTGGTGGGATTTGTCACTGGAGGTAGGCTTTGAGGTTTCAAATATAAGTGCTCGGGTACTGCTCCAGAGCTCTGCTTAAATGCTTCCGTGCCCACCATGATGGTCATGGACTCACCCTCTGAAACTATAAGCAAGCCTTCAAGTAAATGTTTTCTTTTATAAGTTGCTTTGGTCATGCTATCTCTTCATAGCAATAGACCAGTAACTAAAACAGCAATGATTTATCTTCTTTGTTAACTTGACTGGTTTTAGAACTACTTAAGACATATTTATGGGCATTTCTTTAAGTATGTTTTTAAAGGCTTGAGGAGGGAAGACACACCATGAATATGCATGGTACCAACTCAAGTGCTTGGAGCCCTGCATGAACAAAAGGAAGAAAGTAAATCCAGTGCTATCATCTATTTCTTCTTGACAGTAGATATAAAGTGACCAACAGTCTTGGGCTCCTGCTGACACACTTTCAGTCTTCAATGAATGTACCCACAAATGATGAGCCAAAAGGAACCTCTCCTTCCTTATGTTGTTCTGTCAAATATTCTGTCACAGAAGAAGACAAATAATGAATGCAGTGTCCTTTCTCTAACAAACTTCCTTAAGTATTCCTAGTACCTTGATTGTTCAAGGGAAGGAAGAAGAAAAAGAAAGAAGATTGACACAGGATCTAATTAGAATATCCTATATAATTTTGGAATATATACTAACTACCTACATTAGTTTTTGACAATTGCTGTAACAGAGTTTAATAAACCAGATGGCTTTAACAACAGTTCTGGAGGCTAGAATTCCCAAGGTGACAACTGATAGGTTTCTTTTGTTGTCTGTTGGGAAAAGATCTGCTTCATCCCTCTCCCTATCTGCTACCCTCTCTCTCTGGTTATAAATGATCCTCATTACCTCTTGGTGTCATTGCTCCTCTACAAATGGTTATCTTTTATCCAAGTCTTCTCCTTTATAAGAATATGGTCAAATCTGCTGAGGATGTATTCTAACAAGATCATTAATTCTCCTATAAAGACTAAATGTAGGATAAATATTCTTGAGGAGAAATGAACAAACCTTTACTCACCTCAGATTGGAACCATCAATAATCCAAAGTAAAGATACCACCTATCTTAGTGTCAATGCTCTATTGATATGAAGAGATAACATGACAATAGCATCTCTTAATTTTTTGTTTTGTTTTGTTTTGAGACAGGATTTCCTCTTTGTAGCTCTGGCTGTCCTGGAACTCACTCTGTAGACCAGACTGGCCTCAAACTCAGAAATCTTCCTGCCTCTGCCTCCCAAGTTCTGGGATTAAAGGCATTCACCACCATCGCCTGGCCAACAACAACTCTTATAAAGAAAAACATTTAATTGGAGCTTGCCTATAGTTCCAGAAGTGTAATTCTTTATCATCATAGTGGAGAGCATGCCAGCATACAAGCAGACATGGTGCTGGAGGAGGAGTTGAGAGTTCTACATCTGTATTCACAGCCAGCAGAAGACAGAATAACACTAGGCCTGGCCTGAATGTATTGAAACCCAAAAGGCCACTTCCAGTGACACACTTCCTCCAACAAAGCCACACCTCAGAATCCCTGTCAAGTAGCACCAATCCCTAATGACAAAGTATTCAAATCTATGAGTCTATGAAAGTCATTCTTATTCAAACTACCTTCAAAGTTCAACTTGGTGAATCAGTGATTTATTGGGTTTACTTACAGGAGTGTAGATTAGGGGTTACTTACAAGAGCAGAAATGGCTCAAAGACAGTCAACCATCAAAAGCCCAGTTTAGCACGGATAATGGTTCACAAAAACTGGAAACCTAGGGTGAACTGCATAACTTGAAAGTATAAAATAAAATAGAATAAATGAAATATCTCAACAGGTTGGGAAGTATCTTTCTCAGCAGCTTAGCTGCTCTGTAACTCTTCTAAGCAGATTCACTGGTCTGAAAGTGTCTTCAACCTGTCATTACTACTTATGTAAGCTAGGGGGAAGGCTTAGTGGAGCTGCTCAGTTTCAGGAACATCTTGAAGCTATTGAGTTGCTTACTTTCTGACTTCAATTAACTTCCTTGCTAAAGATATGCTCTCTTTAAGCATCCTCTGTCTTAATGAGTTTCCCTATGAGATGGAATAGTTTATCTAAGAAGAAATTGCTACACAAGACTCAAATAAAGACATTCTGTAAAGCTTGTATTAAGACTCCAGTCTATATTTTTCACACATTGTTCCATGCAATTCTATAACTAACGTTAACAGTATAAGAATATTTGACTAAAGCAATAACACAACATATTACTATACTAATAAGCTTTTTATTATGATGATAAAATACCAAAGAAATCAACATTTAAAAGGGAAGATTCTTTGACAACCATTGTTTTAAAGATATTAGACTATAATCACTTTGATTCACTTGCTGTGAGTCTGGGTCAAGACAGAGCATAAGGGGAACTTGCAGAAACAAATGTATTCACTTCATTATGCCCAGGAAGTAGACATTGAAGGGGTAAAAATCTCAGCCTTTTCTTCAAGGACACAGTAACCAACCTCCTCTACCTAAACTCATGTCCAAAGGTTGTTCTGCTTCCCAGTTCTACCACAAGCTGACAACCCAGCCTTTTAACACATGGCTATTGGTGACATTTCAAATCAAGACTATAACAATCTGAGACTCTAGTTAACAGCTAGAAAATTATTTTGCCTAAATCTTAATGTTGACTCTCAATCAACAAAAAACAAACAAAACAGTATTTCATACTTGATCTTAGCCAAAGTCAAAGAAGAGACTGAACTCACATTTGACACACAGCCCATCAATGTACTGATCTCTTCAGTTACACAAACTATAACCATGTTTTATTTGCAACTTTTATATTAGTTGTAGACATTGGCACCTTAAAATCAAGCATTCAAATGAGTTGAGTTTAGAAGTGCCCTGATACTTTTCAATTATTTTGTTCATAATTTTGTGTGTACTCTTGGAAATATTTTTTATTAAAAATATTTGGTATTAAATTGATATTAAATGATAAGCAAGTGCTGGAGTGATCAAAGCTGCACTGATAATGGTTTACCCACTTGCACATGTTTTTCTGCATTGTTATACCTGAGCATTTTCCCACTTACTCTTATAGTCAGACAAGATAAAGGAATGGTCATTTCCGCATATATCCATTTTAGATCAGGGATTCAGGAAGAGTGCTGCACTTGTAGCTCTTCAAAGTATACTTAAGGAAAGGTGAAAATGCCACTAACAGTTTGTTTTGAAATAAAGAACACTGAGCAAGAGGGAAGGGGTGGAGAAAAGAGAGGTGCCATTGTTCTTTGAACCACCAGACAAAGTGAGCTAGACAAGCCATGAAATTTTAGAGGGAATATTGATTTTCCACAATATTGACATTGCAGAATCACATCTGCCACTTGGGCCGAGTCAATTTCAGAAACTATATTCATTTTTGCATTCAGTTTTCAAACTTGGTAAAATAAAAGCCTCAATCCTCCTTCACTACCCAACAGAATTCTATCCTAGGGAGACAGTATCTTGACATAAGCTTCTGAATAGCTTAGTTCCACATATAAACCCTTAAGCAGAATTCTGGAGTTAATTCTTGAATGAAAGATTAAGAAGAAGAACCAATGCTGGAAAGCAATAGGTCCTTTTATTCCCTAGATATTTCTTTAAATTTTGGAAGACTTCAGCATGTAGTGATTTGATGCTTTCAGAAAGAATAACGTCAAATGAACTTCTGGAATTTGAATTAGATCAACTGTAGATAGGCATATGGGGTGGGGATAGGGAGCAATGGAGCAGGTACACACAATATAGTCAATGACTGAGAACTCTTATTAGTGTTTAATATCAATAGTACCATACTAACTTTATTAGAATTAGTGTCTGTTTTTCAAAATGTATCATAGGTGGTCTTGAGTCTATTTACCTATTGTACCATTCAGTCTGACCTTGCACAACATATGCAGGTCTGGGAAACTCCCATTCCAGATCACCTTCTGGTGTAGTCCCATTACTATCCCTAGATGATAATTTCTGGGACCCCTAACCTCTCTTTGTAGTTCCTGTTTTGCTCTTGCTGACTTACTGGGCAAAATTATTAGTATCTCTAGAATCCGAAACTTGTAAATTAGTTTGCTTCAGTTTCTCCTGGAAGGCTATAGATGAGACAATAGGTCTAGCAGTTGCATCAGCAATTTAGAACCTAGATTTCTCACTTGGTGGTGTGACCAAGCCCGCTCAGTCAGTCAACAGGTTCTCCAGAGCAGGAGTGAGGATTAAAAAGGAAAAAGACACTTAGACAACATTGTAGCATGACCCCAGTCAATTCTGAGACTGAAGGCAAATTTTATTTTTCCAATCTGCTTTTTAAACCATTTTAATTACATGCAGGTATTAAGGGTGAACAGTACAATAAGGAACTAGCAAGGCAGTAAACAGAGTCCAGTGGTAACAGTTGTTTCAAAGGGCTTGCCATAATGACCAAAATACTTGAGCTTACTTCCTTGTCCAAGCCCAAAATCTTGCCTGAAGCCTTCTTCTTTTGTGGCATCCTAAGATTAAAATTCCTGCCTTAATCTACTTCTCTATTATAGCCTAAAGTTAGATACTTGTCTTACTTACTTCCTTATCATGGCCAATGTCAGATTCCTACCTGAGTTTGCTTCCTTATCATGACCAATGTCAGATTCCTGCCTGAAGCCCATTTTCTTGTTCTAGGCCAATGTCAGCACCCCAAAAGGTTCTCCACAGTGCTGGTTTTTCAGATAAAATGGCTCTACATAAGAAAATCTCTTTTCTTAGATCATGAATCAAGTAGTCCTGGGCTACTATATCAGTTTCTAGTTTGGTAAAAGAAGATATGAAAAGACATTTCCCAAATAAGCAGGTTGTCCCACTTTCTGTGATCCAGTCTGTCCTATTCTGGAGTTTGTCCTCAAGCAAGCTATTGGAAACTGGGAATCAATTCTCATGGGACCATGCCCCTATGGGATAGCATGAAACATAGCAGCTGACTTTTCATTGATCTACCTGTTTCTGAGTCATAGAAACAGGATGATCTCTCATTGACACATTACCTTATATATTTTTCAGTAAACTAACAGTTAGCTTCACTGGATATCATTCCATGTTGCCAGTCAGCAGTTATAGCTGCGGGGTCCTCAGTGGAATATGTAGCAGATAATCCTTAATCACTCCCTTATGTTCTATTTCAAAATAGTGGAGAAGAATACCAATACACTCTTATTCACATAAAACTTCAGGTAACAAAGGAAAGACAGCACTGCCAACATAAGAGAAATGAAATGGAGTCAATGAACTAGGAAGCCAAACTCAGGCTAGAAGAGAAGAGATTGCCTTTCTACAACTGTATATAATTTTAAACACATCATAATATATACATATATATGTATGTAAATGCTAACATAAATATTAAAGACATATACCAACTGAATCTACTGTATTAAAACTATATGACACATGGCATAGAATATACTTTCTCTGCCTTTAATTTTTCTGCTGTTGTCATTTTCCCTCTTGGTAAATCAGGACAATGTGTTATTAAGATTGCAATAAAATATACCTTTATGTTTCATATAGATGCCTGTAAGTGGAAAAATCTTACATACAGGATTTAAATCACTAATAATAGATTTAGTCAGTCATAATGGATTTTCATGTATTCTCTCTTGGAATATTTGCCTTCTTGTTAACATATAAGAGCTATTTACATATCAACAATAACTATTTTTTCTTATACATGTAATACTTTTTCTAGTCTACAAAATATCTTATATTTTGGAACATTTTCAATCATACAGGTTACATTTTTACTACAAATACTCTTTCATTACAACAGTCTATTGCACTTTTTAAAAGTAACAAAAAATTTAAGTTACATTTTTAAAGTATTTTTTAAAATTTCATGTGATATATTTTGAGCATATTCTTTCCCCTCCTCCAAGTCCTTTCAGTTCCTTCCCACCTCCCTACCTAAACAAATTCATCTTCTTCCTCTCTCTGTGGCTTGGGTGGGGGAGAATTAACAAACAAAATAACAAAGCAATAAATGAAAAACAACAATAAAATCAAACAACCTCCCATACCATAAAAAAACACACAAAATATATTGAATCTGTTTTGTGTTGGCATGGGACCTGCCCTGAAATGTGCTTGATGTACCCAGTGACAAGCCACTGCAAAAAACTGACTTTCTCACTCCACTATGTACCAATTGCAAATAGCTGCTTTATTGGGGTCCTTGTGCCCACTTCTTCTCCCTGCTAGGATAATTTTGGCTTAACTTGCAGGTCTTGTACATGCAGCCACAGTCTCTGTGAGTTTATCAGCCCTGGTGTTAGGAAGATACAATTATCTTCCATCATTCACCACCTCTGGCTGTTAAAAATCTTTCTACCTCCTCTTCTGCATAGATCTCTGAGCCTTGAGGGGAGGGATTTGATGAGACTATCTCCTTTAGGACTGTGTGTTCCAGAGTCTTTCATTGTCTTCACAAGGACCAGTTGTTGGTCTCTGTGTTAAGGGCTCAAGTAACTTAACACTTCATCACCAGACTATAGCACAACTTCTTCCAAAGGGGTAGAGCTTATGTTTTGTTTTGTTTCTGCAGTTAAAATGTTTATAGGAGGTGAGGAAACATATACATACAGTGGAGACACAGGAAAAAAAGACTCTTTGTGACGCATAGGAGGAAGCACGGAAGCCCCAAATCCAGTCTCTTCTAGAGGACTGGAGGTCTTAAAACTCCTGAAGAGGTCTCCTCCCCTAATTTATTGTTGGTCAGTTTCAAGAAAGCTAGAATGATTTGTTGGCCCAGAATTGTGGCATGACATATCCTGATCCAGCCTCAGGCTCCATTGAACCAATCTATCAGAAGTTAGGTCCCGGTTCTTCCTCCCAGCCCCATACTCACAGAAATAAGACTCAGACTCAAAATATATTTACAAATACCTTGATGGGAGACAAAAGCTGCCATTAGGAGAAAGGGGCCATCTTGGAATTCCATCACTTTTATCACCTATCCCCTCTCTCTGTCTCTGGCTGTCAGGAAATCTGTCTAACTCCTGGCCCCTCATTCTCTCATCTCAGAGGTCACCCCGACTGCTGTTAGGGGGTTTAGATGTGACAATCCCTCGTAGCTGCTTTGAGTTGACAAGGGGTTGTTGATGTAGAGGTGCAATAATCACAGTAACTCAGAGAATCTAAGAGGTCACAATAAAGCTGAACTGACAGCGATGGTCCAGAGCATAAGACAGCCATTTGTTGATGGTGTTTATCTTTGGAGCTTGTCATAGGAGTAGGGTAGCTTCTGTAACATAAAAAGTGAGACTGTTAGTCGTCCTGTAATTGCTCTTGAAAGCATCTCTAGAAAATTAACTGGGACAGCTTTGTCCTTGTAGAAGAGAACAGGCTTTGTCACAGGCAACTGTGAGACTGATGATGTCTCTACCACATGGTTTACTGAAAGACATAAACGGTGGGTGAGGTCATTCGTCTGATCCAAGAGTTCAAGAAACCTTTCATCAGCCAGTTTAAGTTCAAAAGTCAGCTATTGAGTTTCTGCTACAATAAAGTCATAGTAACATTAAGAGATAAGGTTAATGAGGAAAGTTCCTCCACATCATGATTAACATAAGTTTTGTTTAATAAGGCAAAATATAACTACATGGCTGGATGAATACTGCGTCAGAGCCCTGTAGGTTTGAAGGAGTGTTTGGAAACCTCTCATGAGAAACTGATAAGAGTAACTGTACTGTTAGTTTTTCCCTCCCAACAATGTATTGCCCATGTGCCATATATCACTTCTGATGGGAATGAACACTAGAGGCTAAGGTGGGTAAAGCCTGGTTCTCATTTCTGTCAGTTAGGTCCCAGTTCTTCCTCCCAGCCCCATACTCACAGAAATAAGACTCAGACTCAAAATATATTTACAAATACCTTGGCCATATAGCTAGGCTCTTCTCTGACAAGCTATAACTTAAAATATCCCATTTGTACTAGCCTACATTCTGCCATGTGGCTGGTTACCTGTGCTCAGGTACCATGGTCATAGCTTTCTGGAAAGTCTCCCCACCTTCTTCTCTCCCAGAACTCTTTTTTCTCTTGATGTCGCACCTTCTATTTCCTACCTAAACTCTAGGACATAGGATTTTAAATTGAAACACCATACAATACATAAGAAGTTCTCTCTCCACATTCCTGTTATAGGCAAAACCAGATGGTGTTTTCCAGTTTATAATCTGAAAAGAAAACTGTTTTGTTTCATAGAATTGCCCATCAATCCGTATAAGACAGATATTTTGAATAATCTCTCCTAATCCTATGAGTTTGACAATAAGATATTCAATTACCTTGTTCATCTGGGGAGCATGGGTGGTTAGGACCCAGCATGTTCATTTCAGTTATGGGATGTTATTTTCCAGAAGAGTGGAGTAGCATAAGCAGTGAAACATGGTGAGATTTAGCCTTAGCATTGAGAAGAGTGAACCACTGGCCCACAGTTAGTTCAGTGTCATTTGTACTAGAATGTCTAGCAGACCCTGTTGGCCTTGTGTATAAGCTCCCTCCCAGGTCATAGTGGAGACATGCCTCTGGAAAAATCTGTTCTTTGGGCTCTATCCATTTTTTAACCCTAAATTTTCTTTTGTTAACATACTCCACCCTTTGCCTTCTTCTTGGAATAGTATTGCAATGTTAGTGAGGTCTTCTCTAATGAGTGTCTCTCTTTTGAAGTGCCCCATTGTAATTGTCCTGCAATCCCCAAGCTAATGCTAATTCCCCAAGTAGGTCTCTCCTCTTGTGAAAGGATGCTGAAGAAATGTTCCATTGAAGAGTGAGAGTAGTCAAGAACCATTTCCAGGTAGGCAAAGGTTTGGGTATGTCACAGGGGCTCACAGATCCATCCAGCATACAGGGGCCTTGTATATCTGGTCAGATTTATGCACATTGAACATAGAAGTCCCAGATTGGGAGTGGGCTTTGCGATCCTTTAGTCATTCTTAGCCAGAGGCATTTATCATATTGATAGTGACACAGATTTGTCCCTGACAATTTTGGTTTCTACACAGGTATCAACTAGAAAAAAATTAAAGGGGGAATTTTATTAGGACTAGGGCCCAAATATGAGGGTATTCCCCAAAATATCACCCCTCATTTCCGAATAAACTGTCTTCCTGAAGAATGAGGGTGAAGGGGCTCTCCTGTCTGTGCCCTTTACCAGGCATTAGTATTGAAATACATCTTTCAACAACACCAGCATCAGTGCTGGTGAAATAGACCTCTTTTCCATCTTTTCACTTAAAAATAATGTTAACAGAGACACTTTAACCATCAGAGAGTGGTATCTCAACAAAGCACCTCCTCTATGGGGACTTATCTGAATCTGAAGAGTGTTGACACTTGAAAAACATCCTGGGATCCCTAGTACCTCACAGTTGTCCCCTAAACCCACAGCTTCTGAGAAGTCCCTTATAGACTGTGTCAATAGCTGTCTGGGGCTTGACCTGGGTATGAAAGATCCAGGCATCTAGTCCTGTAACTTGAACTTTGTGAGTTGGTACCCCTAAAAAAAATCCTGATGAGGTTGCAAAGTGACATTCATTCTCTGAAGAAATGTGGAGATAAGTACCACCCCCAAAAATGATGCAATCTAGACATGATACAGTCAACAGGTTTTGATTGAGTCTGTTTCCTCTGTCAGTTAAAGAATTAAAAGGCAGGAAAAAATCTGAAGAACAGGAACGTAGCAGCAGACAAATCTGGACTGCAGGCAGAATTAGCAATTGAGAAATGCATTCATTGGGAGTAAGAAAACACACATGCAGCAGAGGTGGAGTCTCAGGAAGCTGGAAAATACAGGGGTCGATCTTGTAAGAGGTAGGACATTCTTGGTGAAAGCTAGCTTAAAAAATGTATGTCCTTAAAGGGGTGTTGGTCTCTTTCTCTCTCTCTCCCTCTTCACCCTGCCAGCACTCTCTCAGCTGCCAAGTGGTGACCATATTTACTCTATCATGCTTGTATGCGCTGCCAGGATGCTGTACATTGGCACGGACCACAACGAAAGGCCAGCCAAGCATGAACTGAAACCTCCCACACCAGGAGCCAAACATTTGCCTCTGCTTAAGCAGCTACCTCAGGCATATTGTCACTGACCAACACAACCTCGCACCTTTCTCTTTTTAACTTGGTATTTGCTTCAATGAAACCCCCCTCCCCATCTATTCAAACGTCCAGCTGTGCAGTCTTCTGAAACTTTCTGGCTTTATTTTAACATTTACTCCATCTGAAAATCATTTAAATTTAAAATGTATGGTAGGAGGGGAGCTACCTCTTTCCTCCACTTGCTGTAATGCATTAGCCCTCCACGAATCGTTTATGGTCCTAACCTAGATTTACCCTTCCTTATAACTCCTGCTTATTAATAAACAAAGCTAAACAGACGTTCTTACTCGAGGATCCTTTGTAAAGAGTGTGCTGCAGTTCCTGTTTTTCCTGACTGAAACAGTATGCTTTCAGTTTCTATGAAGAAAGAGTCTGCAGGTTCCTCAAAACTGAATCTTCCCCTCAACAGTTCTTTCTGACCGTATTATATGTCATTTAGTGGAGTATTTAGGTTTCTTAAATGGGCTAATTTATATTCTCAGTGACTGTTTGGTGTTGGATCACCTTTGCTCTTTTACTTTTGATCTGATTTCAGTCAATATTGGGTGTGGATCTTTTATTGTTTCTTTCATTTTCCTATCTCCATTTTAGGAGGAGGGGTGGCCATACACACCTAAATGCTAAGGAACTCAGAGAATGATCTAGCTACTATGGTTCATTGCTAATGGTGATTGGAAGAAATCTTAGTTTCCCATTTGAGGCCTGGGAGAATAAAGATATAATTGTTTTTCTTTTCACTCAACATATTTTTATTAATTATTTGGAAATTTCATAAATGCACCCTGACCACATTGGCTTCCTCCCAGATCCATCCTCCTACCCTATTGCCCTTCTCCCCTCAACCCCCCCAAAAGCCCCACATCAAGTCCAATTTGTGTTACCTATGTACTTGCTGGAGCATGGTTAAACTCCCAATGGCAGCCCCTTAAAGAAGACTGAGTCCTTCACCATCCATCAGATGCCGTCAACTGTGAAGAGTTATGCTTCAATATCTTTATCACAATTTTTAAGGATTCTCTTCAATAACTGTCTGCACTCTTTCTTTCACTCTTCTCTCTCTTCCTTCCTTCCTTCCTTCCTTTCTTTCTCTCTCTTTCTTTGTTTCTTTTTGGTGGGGACTGTGGAGAAGGTTGTTGCTAGAACACATCATTGTCTCTCACTCTCAGTTACTAGCTTGCAAAACAAGCTTCCCTTGCCCATAGCAGCCGGCAGCAGCAGAATCACAGACATTAACCTGGTCCCACTGGCAGCAAGATCACAGATATCAACATGTTCTCCAGAGGTAATATGGACTATGGGCATCAACATGGCCTGCGGCAACAGCATGGACCAGGAACAACAACATGGCTTCTGGCAGAAGCATGGACAACAGAAGTCTCTGAAGGAATCCCCATGCAGAAAATGAACTGGTCATCATCTCAGACATCCTGCTATCGCTCAGTGTCAGAGTCATCCCATGGCTCAGCAGTGTGTCCAGGAGCAGTAACCAAGGGAGCTCCAGGCATGCTACATACCACCCAACAGCAGGTCCCAGCTGCCCTCCACAGCACCATTGTGTCTGTAGCCCTTGGGCAGCTCTGTAGTCCCATCTTCCTCCACCCTCTCCCAGCATGGGGAGCAACACAAATGGCAGCAGCAGCAGCAGCTCCATGACTCAGTTCTAGCGAGCAGAGATGGGGCGAGGCATCCCCGTGGTGGCCTGAATCTTCTGGGGGCCAAAGACTGGTCCTACCTGACAATGACATGTTCCAGTATCTACCGCTCCCATGCTCCCATACTTGTCATAACTGCCACATCTCTCTAATTCTCTTTTTCTCTGCCTCATGTGCTGCTCCACTGCTCCACTTTTCTCATCTCTCTGTCATACATTCACTTATTAAAGTGGCTTTGTGATCGGCTGTGAGTCACAGAGTATATTATTTTGCCCAAACATCTTTATATGCAAATACTTATTGCAATGAGTTGGTGATATGGCTCAAGGTTTCTGAAGCACCATAAATACTGGAATATTGATTAGACTCAGCTTGGATGCTCCGTTGTTGTTCAGAATCAGGTGATTGTGCATCTGGGCAGCATGATCTTGAATTTTTCAACACAATTTTTTTATATGCCCTCTCCAGCCCCCAGGTCCTCAAGCACTAGCTGAAGCAGATGAAAAGAAGCAGAGACATGCTGTTCATTCCTTCATTTTGTGACTTTTCTAAATCCTGTGTTTGATAGCTCACATATACACATTTTTCATGTTAATTCCATCTGAGAGTCACTGGCAATTACAGCATTCTGGCTTAGTTCCACATTGTCATTCTACCTTCTCTTCATAGTCTTCTTTTCTGCTCTTTGGGTTCTAATTTCTGTTTTCCTCTGCCCCATTTTTTTAATTTTATTTTTTATGGTTATTTTATTTGTTTACATTTCAAATCTTACCCTTCTACAAATCAAACTCTTCTGGGTTTCTCCTCCATAAGCCCCCATCCCACCTCCCCTCCTCCTTGCCTCTATGAGGGTGTTCCTCCACCCACCCTCCCACTCCTGCCTCACCACTCTAGCATTCTCCTACATTGGGGCATCAAGCCTCCACAGGACCAAGGGCCTCCCCTCCCACTGATGCCAGATAAGGCAATCTTCTGCTATGTATGCAGCTGGACCCATGGGTCCCTCCATGTGTATTCTTTGGTTGGTGGTTTTGTCCTTGGGAGCTCTGGGGAGGTCTGGTTGGTTGATAGATATTGTTGTTCTTCCTATGGGGTTGCAAACTCCTTCAGCTCCTTCAGTCCTTCCCCTAACTCCTCCATTGATATCCCTGTGCACAGTCCTATGGTTGGCTGCGTACGTCAACATCTGTATTGATCAGGCTCTGGCACATCCTCTCAAGGGACAGCTTTACCAGGCTCCTGTCAGCAAGCATTTCTTGGCATCAGTGATATTGTCTGGGCTTGGTGGCTACAGATGGGGGATGGATCCCTAAGTAGGGTGCTCTCTGGATGGCTCTGTGCTCCATTTTTAAATATTTCCTTTTTGTAAATGCTGAACATATTGTAGCAGCAAATTTCTATAATTTGGTGAAGTTAACAGGATAAAGGGCACAAGCTCATGTGCACATGCATGTAATCTCACAATGTGTGTGTGTGTACACCATCCTCAGATGCCAAAGACCTTCATGGAAAACATCATGGTTTTTGCATATAACCTACACATACACTTCTGTGAACTTGAGATTGTCTCTGGGTTAACTGTTAGTAGCTAATACTCAAAAAGCACAAATGAATTGTTAGACAAAATTCTGGCTTACTATTTTATTTATTTTATGTGTATTTTATGTATTTCCAATCCTTTTAGGATTAGATTTACTCTCAAAAGATTTAGAAATTCCTGGGAACTTATAAATTTCTATTGCTGTTACCAACAGTTAATATTGGGAAGTACAGGTAAAGTGAGGTGCGATCGATGGGTGGTTGTCTCTGTCCGTAGATAGAGCTCCCACTGATCTACGAGGAGAGGAGCCTCTGGCAGCTGGCAGAAGCCCATTCTGTGCTTTCTGGTTTGGCGGCTGAGAATTTACAAGCACTAGACTGACCAGGTTTGGTTACATTTCTTTAGAATTCCGAGAGCATTACAGTCACTGACATACTGACAGCAGGGTGCTTCCCACCCGACCCCAGCTGACTAAGACCTTAGTGCACTGCATTCCAAACAGTGGCTGTCATTCTCCTGGGCTAAGTTTCTTGGCCATAGATCAGGATAGAGGTGGAGGTTGGGGTGTTTGGAATGGTCTGGAGAAACAGATCCTGAGGGAGGCTTCTTAGAGAAGGCAATATCCATTGTTTGATCAGTGCAGACTCTTGAGTCCCAGAGGAAGGCAGAAACAAAGTGTACTTTAATGCACCCCCACCCTGAGTCAGATAATAGGACAGATTCTTCTCACTTCACTCCATTCACACTTCATACATTTCTTTCCTATTTATCATGACACATTTAAGCTTTAGCTTTTGATTGCATTATAACCTTATCCCCCTTTGCTATGTCAATTGAAAAATTAATCATAACTGCCATCTTTTCTATTTTTAAATTGTTATTAAAAGAACCTATCTGATATATAGTAGAAGGTTATCTACTCTTTGTTTATATATCTAGAATTTGAAAAATTTCAAAGATTTTTAAATCTTTGAAAAAATAGGCTAAGTTGTCCTTCATTTTTCAAGAAGGCAAACATTTACAAGCTGGACTCACTTTCTTATTTATAGCCTACCATTTTGCAAACATGTTCTGAAAAACTTTGTGTAGTGGAAACTTGTTTTAAATTATTCTGAATTTGAAAAGCCATGATTTTTATTTAATCAACCAAGTAGATAATCCAAGGTTGCTTTGATTTATGGAAATGAACCTTCTTAGGTAGGATACCCTGGTTCCATACAACCATTCTACCATGTAGTATAGTACTACAAAGCAGAGAATCAGTGCAGTGTGCTTCAACAATATGGCAGGCACACCACATCCTGTTGACTTGGAGCCCCTCTGCCACCCCTAAAGAGGAGATATGAATATACATTTTTAACCTTTATATAAGCATGTAACAAAGTCAAATTATTACTTTAAGTTATGATAGCTTAAAAGAAAATTTTGCCTAGAAACTATAGTTATGTAGAAGTAACATGAGTTAAAGTCTAACCTAAGAGTGCTGATTTCTGCCTATATGTTGACTAGTCTACTACCTTTTATCCTGGGAAGGCAAACACTCACTGTCTTTAAAAAACACATTACCATGTTCATAGCAGCCTTATTTATAATAGCCAGAACCTGGAAACAACCCATATGTCCCTCAACA
>NW_022196898.1:13767168-13792264 GCF_008632895.1 Mastomys coucha
TTTGTTTTTTGGAGGGGAAACTGGGAATGGAGAAATTCGCATATAAATAAAGAAATAAAAAAAAAACACATTACGACAGATCTCTGGACAAAAGACATACTAGATAACTTGTTGGCTAAGAAAATAACCTTTTTATTGCTATCAGCAAAAATGAATAAATAAATAAATATCCTCCAACAAAATGTTTACCTTTGCAATTTCTGTTTCTGTAAACATACCAGTGACAAAATTCCTTTTGGTGAGCATAAGACTCAAAAAGCATCTGTTACCTGACCTATGAAAGCTGTAGGAGATTGTCCCAGGCTACTATACCTTTGCAAAGAATTAGCTTGGGTTCCTGTGGGTAGTAAATAAAGAGTTGTTCTCCCATCTCTGTAAGAGTATTGATTCTTTGCTGATTGATATTATCGTGACACCCTTACCTCTTTGAAGGTGACAGAACCTTATCTCTCATGAGTGAAAATGAAAATGCCACATCTTCCCATGTGACCCAATTTTGACTAGTGGTGTATAATGGAAATGGTGTATAGTGGTGTAAGACCCAGGGGAGAGGCAGATGAGGGGAGAGACAGATAAGGGAAGAGACAGAGAGGCAGATAAGGGGAGAGACAGATGAGGGGAGAGAAGGAAGGAAGAAGGGCAGGGAGAGGAGAAGAAAGTTCTGTACCACCTGGTAAAAAAACAAAGCAACAGAGAGACCCCAATCTTCTCTTCTAGCTTTTGGATACTGATTTAAGGGAAAGTGACATTAGAGTTGGTGTAGTCACTTTGTGACAAAATGATGTTCCTGGCAAATCTAAGATGCCAGGTTGAAATGATGGAACTGGGTGGAAAGGGGTGATCCCTTGGTCCCCATCACAAGGATAACAGATAAAACGCCTGTAAATAAAAGACAGGTTAGCAAGAGAAAATCAAAACACATTCATTTGATTTTAGTTTTATGTGACATGGGGGAAAATACTTATTTTATGCTTAGGTTCAATGAAGCAGGTGCAGCCAACCATGTGGAAATGTGATTGGACAAAAAGAATACAATTTAATGGTAATAGCCCAGCAAGGCCCACCTGTCCAAATTCTTCTGGACATTTTGAATGGCAGCAATTATTCTTCTCAGCCATGAAGCAGGACCCCTCATAGAAAGGTTCTTGTGACCTTTTATGAAACAATGATGGGCACCATACAAAACCTTCACTGTCCACTTGATAGGACCTAGGCAAGGATGGGTGTCATATATAACATTCATTGCCATCTTGGTAGTATCTATAATCTCTGCAGAAATGATTCTCTGGGCAAGTCTGTGAGGGATTGTGTAGATAAGTTAATTATGGTGTGAAGATGCACCCTAAATGTGAGCAGTACAATTCCACAAGCTAGAGTATTGGACTAACCTAAAGGACAAAGGGAGCTGAGTATGTGCATGTTCTCTGCTTCCTGCCTGTTGCTGCAATGTGATCAGTTGCCTTATGCTCTGCCAGAAGGAACTATACCCTTCAACTATAAACCCAAATAAACCTTTCATCCTTCAAAATGCTTCTCATCAGTCCTTTGACTACAGCAACATGAAAAATAATTGATACAGTAAGTAATTAATTCATTAAGTAAGCAATCCAGCAGGCATGTCAGAGAATTTCCTTGTGGCCAGGGCTTAGAATGTTGAGGGATAACTATAGTATTTGTGACTGACTTTGGAGAAGGTTGGTTCTAGACTTATAACTGCCTTTAAGAAGAGGAAATTTTAGTTTCAGAAAAGGAATATTGCTTCAGAGAAGATTAGGAGCCAAAGATAGAACGGCAGGACAGAGGGCTTCAGTCTAAACCTGCTCTGGAGGTTTCCCAGACACCTTAATTTAGAGCACTCAGCATGGAAGGTTCTGTGCTTTGAGGCGTATTTTCCTGGGCCTCAGCACTAGTGCCGGTGTCTTTAATAACCGCTGAGCCAGTGAAACAGTGCTGGAAACATGGACCCCCAGGCTTCCAGGGTATTTACTACCTCTAGCTTAAACATTCTGCTCCTGGACACCCAGAAACACAGCATCTGATTCTCAGCAAAGCATGGCTACATGGCTTTAAGAAAACAAAGGCTATGCTCAGCAGGAGTCCTTACTGTTCTTCTGAAATGGTCAGAACTTATGTCGGCTGATTTCCATAAGTGAGAAACAAGATTCTGCTATTGTTACTACATAACGTAGCCTGTCAGTGCTTGATTCCACCTCTAGGCTTTTAGCTCTTATGGCTTGATAGCTTCCTACTTGTAGCTGAAAGATGTTGATTGATGCAGACCGTGACAACTTGACATGCATGCAAGCCTTTCTGCAAAATGAGAGTTGCTCTCCTATGGAAGTGGGGATCATCTTTGCCTGCTCAGCCTCCAGTCTCCTTGTTACCTTCTAAGTTTGCTCAAGAAAACCACTGCCAGAGTCAGCAAGATGGATTAGCAGGTAAAAGCACTTGCTGCCGAGCCTGATGACTGAGTTGCCTCTAAACACAGAAGCTGCTCACCCGTAACTCCCAAGATTCTCTTATGAAGACCTTTTGTCTGGCTGGAGTAGCACACTGATCTCACACAAGCCCAAGTGTCCTAGGGCTAATGACCCAGAAGTCATTAACAAATCTTACAAAGGGATGTGGATGGGGAAACAGCCTAGCTTCCATACCTGTCCAATTCTGACATATGGTCTAGTCTATCTAGACTAAGCACCTTCATCTCGACTGGGAAATGCTTGGGGAAACACATTTATTGGCTGTTTTCCCTGTCTCTCTTCTCCACTGCCTTGGTGAAGTTTCCAGATTGTCTCAGTTAGAATTCGATTGCTGTGAAAAGACACCATGATCAAGAAAACTCTTATAAAGGAAACACTTAGTTAGGGCTGGCTTACAGTTTCAGAGGTTCAGTCCATTATCATTGTGGTAGGAAGCATGATATCATTCAGGTAGGTATGGGACTGGAAAAGAAACTGAGAGTTCAACATCTTGATCTGAAGGCAGCCAGAAGACTGTGCCCTGCAGGCAGCTAGGAGGAGGGCCTCTTCTACACTGGGAGGCTTCAGGATAGGAAGAGGTCTCCCACCCTCACAGTGTCAGGATTCCTCTAGCAAGTCTACACCTCCTCCAATAAGACCACGCCTCCTAATAGTGCCACTTCCTGTGGGCCAAGGATATTCAAACCTTTACACAGATGTTCACTCCTATTTATTCTCTCCTCAGGAGGAAACCCATTTGATCATTTTTATTTGTTTTGTTTTGAGACAGGGTCTTTCTATACTGGAACTTACTATATAAGTCAAGCTGTCCTTGAACTCATGGAGATCCTCCTGTTTCTGCCTTGATCAAAGGCATGTGCCACCACGCTGGATCATTTGATTCTGAATACTTGTTTCAGGGACTCAATGCGATAGCTTAGGAAATCCTTACTTTTTTTCCCCTTTATTTCTTTTCTCTTCTTTTCTTTTCTTTCCTTTCCTTTCCTGTTCTTTTTTTAAAGGACCTTGCTATGTGTTGGTGTTTCTGCTTGGTATCCTGGTACTCTGGAGCCCAAGAACCACACAGCTCTGAGGGAAAGCCTCAGGAGAAGCATTATAGCCCTGAGGAAGGATATCCATGGCTGAACTTGAGGACTACAGAGTAACAGCTCTGCTCTGTTGCTCTTCTTCTTGCAGTTCCCAAGCTAGAATATTCCCAGCTGAGCTGAGGAGCTTCAGCCCTGCTCCACTTCTTCACAGCAAACATCATAGAAGAGATTTATTGGTAAATCCAGGGACAGCTGCCTCTGGTTCTGAGAGAAGACATCTCCAAACTGCACATAGGGCAAGGCTCTCAGCTATTAAAAACAATGACTTCATGAAATTTGCAAGCAAATGGATGGTACTTGAAAATATCATCCTGAGTGAGGTAACTAGTCACAAAAGAACACACATGGTATGCACTCACTGATAAGAGGATATTAGCCCAAAAGTTCAGAATACCCAAGATTCAATTCACAGACCAAATGAAGCCCAAGAAGAAAGAAGACCAAAGTGTGGATGCTGAGACTATGAGTGTGCATACGTTCGTTATTAGCTCCTTCCTTTCTTCCTTCTTTCTTTCCTTCCTTCCTTTCTTTCTTTCTTTCTTATTCTTTAATCTTTTTTTTTAATAGTCCAGCCTTTTTATAGCTGTCAGTCGAGGTACAACACTTGCTTTGTCTTTGCTACTTGACTCTTGAATCGAATCACACTGAGACTTCATAATTTTCTCATTAGCCCTTCCTTTATGGATCGATGCAGTTCCTCCTAATGGATACCTGCCTTTTCTGAACCAGACTGTTTAGTTGTTCACCCCATTCTATGGGTTATCACATAGCCATTCAATAAATTCATTTTGGAATGAGAGAGCTAGAATTACTTCCTGTGATTTGAAGTAAAAATAAAAGCAATGAATATAGATGAAATATTAATGCCTCTCTCAGCTAGCAAGGCTTGGTGGTAAAAAGGAATGAGTTATAAAAAAAGATGAGTATTAAATGTTATATATATGTTATTCATAAAATCACTCTATACAAATTACTTTAAAATGCCAATATTTTCTATTTTCTCCATACCTTACTTTGAAATATCTTTTTTCAAAGTGGTAAGAATATCTTTAGAACATATCAACCCAAAGCTATAGGATCCAAATGATTATTGACCTGAAGAACAAAGCAATTTGGAAGTAAGAAAGGGTCACTGTGCTTCTCTCTCTCTCTCTCTCTCTCTCTCTCTCTCTCTCTCTCTCTCTCTCTCTCTCTCTGTGTGTGTGTGTGTGTGTGTGTGTGTCCTGTTATGGCTGTAAGATTATAATCACCCAGTATAGTATCTTTAAGTAAACATTTTAGAAATAAACTATTAAAAGATTCCCATACAAAGAAAGCTATAATGTCGTAGTCATGAAGAAACCTTGTTTATTTATAATAATATTTACATGACCAAGGCAACTCTTATAAAGAACAACATTTAATTGGGTATAGCTTACCAGTTCACAGGTTCAGTCCATTATTATCATGTCAACAGCATGGCAGTGTCTAGGCAGGCATGGCACTGGAGGAGCTGAGATTTTAAGTCTTCATCCAAAGGAAGCTAGGACTGTCTTCCAGGAGGCTAGGAGGAGGGTCTTGAAGTCCATCCCTGACAGTGATACACTTCCTCCAGCAGGCAACACCTGCTAATAGTGCTATTCCCTGGAGCCAAGCATATTCAAGCCACTGCAGGTGCCCAAAGAGTTTATTAAGCCTTATTTATGGATTGTTTTGGTGGTGATTTAAAAGAGAATGTCCACAATAGGGTACATATATTTGCATGGTTAGTCCTCAGTTGATGAATGCTTGAAAATATTACAAGGTATGAGATTATCAGGGAAAATATAGCCTTATGCAAGGAGACATAGCACTGGGAGGGGTGGGCTTTGAGATTTCAAAAGCTCATGCCAGGCCCCATGTTGAGCTCTCTACTTGCTGCTTGTGGATCAGAATGTAAAGTTCTCAGCTGCTGCTCCAGTGCCATGCTCCCTGCCATAGTAACAGACTAACCCTATGAACCTGAAAGCAAGGTCCCAATTAAAAGCTTTCTTTATAAGAGCTGCCTTGGTCATAGTCTCTGTTTACAGCAATAGAAAGTTTATTTGAAGATTTCTGGACAAGGTTAGCACTTGCACTGGCAGAATAAATAAAACAGACAGTCCTGACCAATGTGGATGGTCTTCTGTCTAAGTCTTAGATAAATCAAAAGGCTAAGAGAAAATTCTGCCTGTCTTTGTTGTGGCTATGGTCTTCCCTTGACTTGGCTCAAATTCACACTAGGATTAACATCATTAACTCATCTGTATCTTAGGCCTTCAAACTCGGACTAGAGCAGTTACCACCAGCTCCTTGTGCCTGGACAACTCAGCCTACATAATTCAATCATTTATAATCTATGTATCTATGCTTGCCTGCCTGTCTGCCCGTCTGCCTGTCTGCCTGTCTGTCTCCAATATATATGTGTATATATATGCACACATATACATAAATATACACGTATATATGCACTTTCACATCTTCATAAATGTAGTGCCTAATGATTGCATTTTCCTGCCATGGCTCTCAGGGAGAGACTTCATATAAAGAGGACATGTGTGACACTCACACCTCTTGCCTCCCCACTGAAACTGAGTGTGGCTCCTTGCAAACCAATGTTCTTAAAGACACTGCAGAATGATCCTTTCCTGCAACCCAGAAACCACTTTGTCCTCAGGAGGGACTCCTCCATGCAAGATGCTTGGAGAGTGATCTATCAGGTAGAATATGATTCTCTGCTCCAAATTAGCCACTGGGAAGAGATTCTGTCAAAGATGGGGGTACAAATAAATGCTCTAAAGTGTTTAGATACTTTAAAACACCTCCATTTCATAGTCTGTGTTCAGAAAATATGGACACTAGCATTTAGAAATCACTGATATTAACTGAACATGAAAAACAGCATGATGGAAACATTGGGAAAATTATCCTAAAGAATGGAATTTGCAAATGCAAGTTGAATAGGGTTAACTAGAAAGTCTACAGCAGACAGAGAACATGTGAATTAACCATGAGTCAGGCTGTTGCCATTTAAAGGGCCTTTATTTCCTTATATTAGAGCCATAGAATGTCTACTTCATAGAGCCTCTGCTGAAGTAGACAGTTCTGTTTGAACTACCTTTTATCACAGGCTACCTTTTTTTTTCCTTGATGAAGAGGTATATGGACAAACAATGACATTCAATGATGTAACACGATGCCAAATGGTACCCCCAAACCCTAAATAAGAAGCAGACAAGAATTCGAACACTGAAAGCTGGAGAAGGTGCTTAGCAAGATCTTTAGTCATTGCTGTGAAGGACACAATAGCCACGACAATTCCTATGAAGAATTTAGTTTAGGCTTGTTTATAGTTTCTGAGATTTAGTTCTTTGTCATGGCAGGGAGCATGGCAGCATGCAAGCAGACATGGTACTGGAGAAGCAGCTGAGAGTTCTACATCTAGATCTGCAGGCAGCAGGAAGAGTTAGACACTGAGCCAGGCATGGGCTTTTGAAACCTAAAAGCCCATTCTCAGTGACACACTTTCTCTAACAAGACCACACCTTCTAATTCTTACAAATAGTCCTATTCGTTGACAACCAACAGCATTCAAATGAACCTATGGGGGTTATTCTCATTTAAACCAGCACACTATGTGGACAAGACTCTAACTTACCTGCCACTAACTTTTGCCATGAGAATGAGGGCCACACTTCTCAGTTGATGGACATCTAGGCTGGTTATATTTCCCGGCAATTGTGATAATGTAGCTATAAACACAGGTGTGTGAGTATCTCTGTAGTATGAGAATGCAAAGACTTTTGAGAATACAACTGAGAGTATTGTAGTTGGGTCACATGGTAGTTCCTTCTTAAGGTTTTCTGTTACCGTTGTTTTGAGGAATCTCTGTGGTGACATCCATAATTGTTGCCTCAATTTATACTCTCATCAGGATGAATGCACATGGGCCCACCACCTGTGTCTGTTTCCCTGGAGGATCTTCAATAAAAAGGACACCAACAATGAGGATACAAGCAGCAAAAGGAACTTATTGTTTACTGTCTATTTGAGCCAATGGGTGGTAATGAATTAGCACTGGGCTCCCTAATACTCATGGGGACATAGGAGTTCTAGCAAAGCAGAATTCTATTGGCTACAATCACTACAATGAACAGTCAAGGTTCCTTGTCCTATGGTCATCTCTTAAGGTGACTAAGAGACAATGCTTTCCCCAAAGGTTCTGCTAAGGTTTGAGACATTGAATCAGAGTTTTGCCTGATTTGAACAGTGAAAAATAACATCAGTGATGAGGAGACTCCAGTCACTACAGTGAAAAAGATAACTTCCAGTTACAAGATCTAAAGCAGTTCATAAATCCAGAGCTATTAATTAAAAGGAAAGTTTGGTTCCATAAGCCTGGTATATATTTCTCTACTATTGCTCCACTTGCTGCTTAAGTTTGCCCTTTAAACAAACTACCTAGAGTTAGTCTGTTGTGTTTTGCCTGCCACACTACACACAGCACATCACTATGCAGCCGAGGTTGGCTCAAAGCCTATAAAACTCCTGCCTTAGCTTCCCGACTGATGTGTTCAAGACCCCTACCTAATATCTAGAAGACAGTGAGAATGAGGTCACAGCTGACACAAGTACTAGGGGTCCCAAAGGATCACCATAAGCTTCTAATTGGAAATTATCTCTAACATATCCCAGAGCATAACAAAGGTTCAGGTTAAAGTCTATCTCACAATGGATCCAATATATCTAAGAGCCCACCTTGTGATTATTTTTCTCATCTAGTTTTCCATACATAATAGGATAGGCATATTTATAAGTTGGCTTTTGGTTTCCTGATACATGAATTAAATGTTAGGATAGGAAATACTATTATTAGCCTTTTAAAAAGTAAAGCATTCTCTATCCAGGCCAAGGCAGCAAATCAGAAGCATTACCTCCTCCTAGGATACTACAGAATTTAGTATCAAGAAGAACTCTAAAGCATCCTATGTCTCCCACGTCATTCATTTGTCTAACCTTTCCAAATAAAACATATAGCTTATGGTCTGTCTTAGTTAGGGTTTTATTGCTGTGAAGAGATTCCATGACCAAGGCAACTATTATAAAGGCAAACATTTAATTGAGACTAGCTTACAGTTTCAGATATCTAGCCCATTATCTTTGTGGTGGGAAGCATGGTAGCATACAGGCAGACATGGTGCTGGAGGAGCCAAAAGTTCTATGTCTTGATCCAAAGGCAGCAAGGAGACGTTGATTCCACTTCCTTCAACAAGGCCACACCTCCTAATAATTATACTCCCCGCGGGCCAAGCATTCAAACATGTGACTCTAGGGGGGTCAAACCTATTTAAGTCACCACCTGGTTGATATCAGTGAACTACTGTGAACTTAACCAGAATACTCCAATTACAACTTCTGTGCCAGATTAGAGTCTTATTGCAGCAAATGAACCCAACCTCTGTCACTTAGCTTGTAGCTGTTAACTTGCCAAATCCTTTTTCCTGGCTCTTGTCAGTTGAGAATATCAAGAGCAATACATCAAGGATAAGGGACTGTGTCAAGACTTCATATAACTAACTTGAGGGGGCGGTAAAGTAGTCAGTGCAAGTGTGATAAACTAAATATGTTACAAGAGAAAGATATCACCTATGGCTGTGGACCAGCTGCAGCAGTGAGAATGACAGCTCATTTTACTAATCTTAAAGGATGAGACTGACTGTCATACAGTGTGGAAGAACTGGCTATCTACCTCTTCTTGAGGTTGGAAGGTCTCTTCTTCTTATAAAAGATCTAGTACTAGAAAATCAGCCTAACGAAAAGGGTACAGTAAAACAGACCCAAGTGTGATCACTCTCTAGCTCTTTTTAGCCTGTCCTTCTCAACGTGAAGTGTTTGCATGGCTTTCGGCTACTCAGCTGTTCCCACAGCTGTTGATGATAGACTACTGCAGCTGCAACCATCATTGCCATAATTGAGCTGTCTCCATTTGCAGCACCAGCTGAGGTCCAGTCCAGTGCACCAGAGGGGCTCCAGCTCTGCAGTGGATGCCTGGAGGGGCTGCAAGGCACCAGCTAGAATCATGCAAGTTAATGCCTTATAGGATCTACTGAAAAGTGGCTAGAAGCACATAGCAACGTCAACTTCTTACCTTCCTTCCCACCTGCAAGCTGCTCTTAGGTGCAGCTTGTATGTGACTTCTTCGGAACTGACTGATCTTGTAAAGCCTTGGTTATCTTAGTAATTTATGCCTTTGTATTTTCTTTTTCTTCTCTGCCTAGTCTTGTTTTCTCCCTCATACACACTTCCCTGGGAATGTTTCCTCAGCTCCTAGGTTAGCAAGATGGCTTAGAGGGTAAAGATGATTGTCGTGCAAGCCAGGAAAGCTCAGTTGGATCCTTGAATCCCACATAGAGGTGGAAGGAAAGAATTAATTACACAACGTTGTCCTATAACATCTTCAAAGGCACTGTGGCATGCATACACAAGGAAAAAAAAATGGCTCTGATTCATACATAAAGAATATAGGCTGGGCGGTGGTGGCTCACATCTTTAATCCCAGCACTTGGGAGGTAGAGGCAGGTGGATTCCTGAGTTCAAGGCCAGCCTGGTCTACAGAGTGAGTTCCAGGACAGCCAGGGCTACTCAGAGAAACCCTGTCTCGAAAAAACAAACAAACAAACAAAAAAGAATATAAGAATATATAACTTTTTTGCCTATATCTTTAACTCTAGCACGTGTTGCCTCTAGTCATATAAACACCATCTCACCTTATCACCTCAACCAGCTGGGAGCTCCATAAAGACAATCGTCACCCTCATAACAGGAGAGAGGCACCTGCCTAGAGTGGTTCTTAACTACATGTTGATTAAGACTCTTTAAAGGGGAAGAAGGCTCATGTGAGAAGTGATGGAATAGTCCTGCTCAGTTTCTTCTTATCCCAAAGCTAATCACAAAGGAGACTCACTTTTCTGAGCCCATGAATGGTCATAACGTCATCTCTTCACAAGTCTATTGCGACCATACAAGATGCTCCAAGTGTAAAATGTTCTGTGATGCAGAGTGCTGTATGATGTCAGCTACTTGATAGCAAGCAACTTAAATCATTTAGTGATTTAAGTCACTAAATTAAAAGGGGATTAAAAAGATGGGCTGGAAAGGAACAGGAAAAGTAACCAACATGTAGAAAGATCAAAGGTTGTCACCATATACAAACACTCGGAACAAGGTCTTATGGGAATACAATTGGCAGATATTAAGCATGCTATTTTTTTCCCATTTTACTTAAGCTTTTCATTCACCAATTTATCCAAAATTTACTGACTGTACATACATGCTGGGTCCTAAGCTAGGAAAAGAGCATGAGGCATGGTCAATGCCTTACGGCTAATGGAGGAAACGGAAGTGTGAATAAATCAACATAATACAGTGGAATCTAAGGTTCTGTAGTACATTGGAGCTTGATACTTTTAGAATTGGTCAAAATTCTATGCAAAGTTATAAACCTTACTCTGTTCAGATAAAGGATTTTAAGTGGGAAAGTTGCTTAATCAGATTCACGGTAAGCAACATTGCTTCTGTCCTCTGTGGATGCCTTTACTGTTACAACTCTTCCAGCTACTTCACTGCTTAGTCTTGGAACATCAGTGCATCCTCTAAGGAAAAAGCCATGACAAAACCAAAACTCCACCTGGCTTGTCCTAAATCAGAGTTGCAAAGACTAGCAGCTCCCCACACATTCAGCATTTCAAAGCCTGTTAACATCTTGATAGAGACATCTTTTATTTGATTTCTTTGGGACTGAGTCCTGCATCTGTCCTCTGAACAAGAGAAATCCTAATGAGCGAGATCTGAACATCAAATACTTTTTATTAAAACGTAGCATTATTGCCTCCTCTTGGTTAATATAGGACTCTCAAATGACTATCGTGAAACTGGTTTCTCTTCTTTTCCTGTGTTCTGTCTCTTGGTAGAAGACTATAGTATGTGTATGGCCAAAAACATGGACACCAAAAGAACTCCTGTATTACCTAGGTCCTGTTTGAAAACACTCACCTTATGACTGGATACATGATTTTTCTTTCCTATTTTAATTTTTAGAGTAAAGAGTGCTTAAATCATAAAAAGCAAAAGCAGCTAAATTCTCTTCATAGCAATTTAGTTTCTAAATCTCTGTATTAGATCAATGGTTTCTAAAATGTAAATGGTAACAGATGAACCAAGGTCACAGAGAGAACATTAAAGGTTCAAAGGCTCCAAGACAGAAGAAATACTTCAAGCTCATTAAGAGACTTGAATTCGAGTTTTAGTCCCTTTCACCTTGATATTCCTTCTTCTTACAAATTTCTAGGTTTATGAAAGATGACTCCTAGCATTGGAGAAAAACTAAGAGTTGGGACTGAAAGAAGCAGGGACTGATGGCCCAATGCCTTCTCTCCCCGTGCCCCCCCCCATGCACGCAAACACGACAAACAGAACATCTCACATACTTTCCCCATGTTTGTTCCTCCATAACCACCTATTACAATCTCCACCACTGGACTAATTGCCAAGAATTACTTTTAAACTTGTAAATCCATACTAAGTGCAGAAAAATAATTCCATTTGATATCTATTTAAGGATCTTATAAATATAAGGATCTTCCATATAATGATGTCACTGGATAGACGCTTCGGTGGTTAAGAGCTCTTGTTGCTCTTGCAGAGCATCCGGATTTTACTCCCAGCTCCCACATAGGGCAGCTTAAAACTGTGAAATTCCAGTTCCAAGGGACCCACAGCCCTTTTCTGACTTCCTCAGGCACTAGGCACATACATGCTATACATACATATAAGCAAAATATGTGTGTGTGCATGCATATATAATACTTTAATTTTTATATAAGTATATATAGAGATTAAAACCCAAAAATGAGTATATTTTTCAACAGCATGAAAAAAATTCAGACACATAAACTGCTGTATAAAACCATCCCTGACAATAAAAGTTACCAATTTTGCGACAAGCACACAGAAAGAAAGACATAGCCAAGCACTCCAGGCCCCTCATTCAGCCGTTACCACACAAACTCCAGCAGCAGTTTCGTTTCTGTTTTATAAACAAAATCACCAAGTGTTCGAAAATCTGCTTTAATTATATTTTTATGAAGTCCGGGAAGAACAGCATTGTAGTTCATGGTACAAAAAGCAAATGATATCTGAACATGCAATAAAAAATGGATTCACAATGAAAATAATATATGTCAGTACTAAAATATAGTTACTTGGTTCCCTAATGGGAAAAGGTTCCTTTTAATTATCTATTCACTTGGATTATGAGAAAAATACCTTTTTTTCTTGAATGCTTTGGGGGAAATCTCTGTTTGTACTACTTTGGGTTTTAAGTCTAATGTAAGTCTCTCATTATCTTTTGTTGTTGTTGTTTTAAGGGTCTTAGAATGTAGCTCTGGTTGGCCTACAGCTTAGTATGTAGATCAGGCTGGCCTCAAACGCATCTGCTTCTGCTGGGATTAAAATCATGAGACACCATACCCAGCTGAAAGTCTCTCATTCTGAAAGTCATTATTTCCAATCTATAATATTAGATAAACCAAAAGTAGGAGAGAGAACTTGGCAACTGGATTCTTGTTACATACAAAGCCATTAGCAAAAATATGTAACAAAATTTATTGCAAAACAAACTAATTTGTCCTTCTATACAGAAGTTCTCTTTCTTCCTCACAGTGTATTCTAAAAGGGGCTTTGGGGCTGGAGAGATGCTATCCATCTTCATTGAACTCCTACTTTGGGTGGAGTGTGAAAATCATAAAGGGCAATGTAACCACTTAAAACATTTCTTTTAAATGGATTATAAAACTGAATCTGGGTCTCTCAATTCAGAAGGAAAATGTAGCTTCAAATAAAGAATCCATCCCTTTATGGTTTTCAAAGTTTAATGTTAATCAGCTCAACACTTAGTAATGGTGACAGCCTCTGGGACTGTCATCAGAGGACACGGGGAAAACACATTTTTTTTTTTTTTTTGTGCAACATATGCACACTATGACCCAAGCTGCTGAGAAGTTTTACGTGGAGGGCATGCACACATTTCATAGTTTACAACACCTTGGGGGAAAGATCATGGATTCCTGGGAAATTTCACAGAATTATATACAAATGCATGAGGCAAAGGGAGACCAAAATACAAGCTTAAAAATACATTTGGAAATCATTTCAAAGCCCAGTATCATATTTACTGACAATGGAAACAAAATCTAACATCCTATAGAATATCATGTAAACAATGAAAATGCAGTTTTATATAATTCAAAGCCTCAAAAGAAAATAAATTTCGGGTTTATCTTCACTGCTTGGCTCAATCTGCAGAACTGAATTATCTGAACAAAACTGGTCCACGTAACCATAGCGAAGGGCCGTGCATGCTCCCTCTGGGATGCCTCGACCCTCTAGGCCACCAGCTTTCATGTTCCTCAGGTAGCTTGCAATGTATGAGCCCGTGGAGTGTCGGTTCACCGCCAGAGGAGGAGCTGGTGGTTTACTTCTAAGGACCACTCCTCCTCTGGTGCTCTGGGTCATAGCTTTTTGCTTGCCAGCTTCCTGCTTCTCCTTGGCACGGCTAGCAATGTTGCGCACTCTGCTCTGACTTCTAGAGGATAACTTTCTGACTAATGCCCTGGGACACTGATTGACATCCTGCTTTGAGTACAGCACTTGACAGCTGTCTTCTTGTTCAAAGGACACCAGCTTCCGGAGCTGTTCAGTTAGGGCATCTAAAGGCTCTAATGACTTTGTCTTCATAGTCATGCTCTTGTCTCTAATGCCGTTTGTCACAAAACTCCTACTAATACATTGGTATTTGCTTTCAAAATTGCAGGCAATGTCCTCTGATGTTAAGTCCCCCAGACTTTTGGATTTGCATGGACTTGGCAGTTTCAAAGCAGCCACAGGATCATGTGTTGACAGTGTGGGCGTAGGGTCATGCATATCTGGAGCCCTAGGCTGCTGGGGCCCACAGATTTTGTTCGTTTTTGCATCTGAACTTGAGAAATGGTTATACACAAAGCCAGCACCCTGATAGGTTAGATGAGAAATACTGTAATTTTTGACACCTGGAATATTGTTGAATATTTCAGAAGGGAGGAGTGTCTCTTTACAGTAGCCATTCCTCAAGCCCCTCTGGATGTGTTCCACCATCTGGTTCTGCTGTACTTTTAGTGGAGAAACAAGTTGATTCGGATCTTCTTCCCTATAGTCACAGGTTGTTAGAGACAGGTTTTCAGATTCTCCATCAATTTCCACAAGACTGCTCTCTGCAGAATTTATACAGAGAGTGGGGTCTGCAATTATATCTTCCATAGCTAACTCCACAGAGAGAGCAGAGCTGTTCATCACTTGCCTATGATCCTCTTCATGGGTGGGGCTTTTGGGAAACTGACCAGCAGTATCAGGGAGCCCAGGCAGGTTGTCTTCCATGACCCTTGTCTTGGCTTTATCGGAAGGGTCATCACCTGGCTTTGGAGTAGAGATAGGAGAGCCAATCATGCCACAAGCAACTGTGTTATTGTCCAGTTTGGTGGTCTCGACACTAGAGAGCTTGTTCAGCTCAGGAGATGAGCACAAGAAGGAGGCCTTGTGTTTCCCCTGGGAAAGACCATGCTTGAAGGGTGTATGGAGGCCTGCGATCGGCAAAGGAGCACCTCCTGATGTCCCACTGGTGCTAAGGAGATGAGAAACCACAGTAACATCAGCTGAGTAGTGACTGCTCTCTTCAAACTGGCCGATCAGTGCTGAGATGGAACTGCCCGACAGATTCTCATTTGTTAAAGTCACGTCATCAATGAGATTAGAAATCTCAGTGTCTTGTAGAATTGCAGTTGAATGTAAATCAGGGATGTTTGAACAGAGTGCTGAGACGTCGGAGAGAGAAAAGGACGTTGCAGCTCTGCCCTTGGCTCTGCGGTCTTCCAGATTCTCCACCTCCAGAGAACTTTGAGAAAGAACGCTTCCAGACAGCACACTTTTCCCTCCCGCGAAGCCCTTGGCTTGCTCCTTCTCATCGGTTCTCATTCCATGCATATCTTGCAGTCCCTTCGTTGCAGGATCAAGCGCCAAATGCTTCCTTGGAGAGCGGAATTTTGGGGGATCGTGGTTTTCCTGGCAATCATTTGTCATATTTGGTTTGATCCTCCCACTCTTTGCACTTGGTTCTACACCTTGTTCTGGGTCTGATACACTGGCCATTAGCCCTTGGTTGGCAACTTTGTGGAGGAGCGCAGTGGAGGAGGAGGATAACTTTTTGTTGAAATTTGAAAAATGTGGGTCTTTTATAGTTGCTGCTCCCTTTCTTCTGTCATCCTTGTCCTCTGCTAAATAAAGCAAACAGCATTTTAGGGAAAGTGTATTACTTTATGTAGGCCCTGGGCCAGTCATGTTTGTCTTGACACAGACAAATGGAGAATGTAAATCTGTATTACATTGTGACAGAATATAATTATGGATAAGCAGAAGTTTGCAACACAGTGTCTGTGTGATGGATAAATGGTGAAATATATTTACAGGAACTTCACTGAGCTTCCTTTTGAATGTCTATTACATCAGCTGAGGATGTAATATTCATTGTCCAGATAATGTCAATGAGTTACTATGCTTTCAAGGTGAGGATTACCTTACGCTGCTTCCTATTCAGATCTGTACTACACAGAAGCATGGCAACAAAAACAGAACAAGACAGCTCTGTTAAACAGTGCACTACGGTACCTGTAAACAAGACACTAGCAGCTTTCAAAGTTACACATGTAATAGCAACAAGCAAACCACAAAGGATAGGATTTTAAAAAGACATTTTGGAAAACTGTTTATCCAGCCAACTAATTTCTTACACAGTTAGTTGGAAGGTACAATATGTACACAAAACTGGTCATATCTGTTGGCTTAAAGTGAAAAGATAATCAGTCATCAATTCCAAGTCACTGCCGATATTTAATATTCTCTTGATAATATTTTTTACTTCAGTACAAAACTATATGTTGCATTTTCCCCCTTCCCCTCCAAGGTAGTAGTAAGATGTTAAATACGGAAAACTGTCAAAACATACAATTCACAGCAATCTAGAATACTGCACCCCTTTTGATGTGTTGCTGAGATGATGTTCAATGTTCAATCATTTTTATCTGATTATTTGTCCCTTAACTCTTTCAAAGTTATAGTATGTGAATATAGAATTTTTCACAAAAATACCTTCTCTTCACTAAAATTTTATTCATCATCTAAAAAAAATTGTTTCTCACACTGTAAACCATTAACTATTCCATGACATCATTTCAGAAGCAGTTACTTTTGTAGAGACAGACTGTTTAGAACTTTGTATTCTGATTTTTTCCCAATTGCTTTTTTTCTGTAATGTATCTGGAATCGGTGCAATGATTATGTATCATTCCATATTTGCTGTAAGTTTGAGGCATGTGATTAATCCTCTATCTTCTTTTTTTGTTTTTTTTTGTTTTGTTTTGTTTTGGTTTGGTTTGGTTTTTCGAGACAGAGTTTCTCTGTGTAACCCTCTATCTTCTTAAATGTAAGAAAGAAGCATTTTCTTTCTCTTGCTTCCCAGCTCATGTTTTGGCTTAGCATCTTCTGCAATTAGACTAGTTAGTACAGATTTCTACTGAACATAACTTTACTTTGCTGAAATAGCTTTTTAAAATAAATTTAAAGCCACATATATCCTCTCTTCTCTGACACTACGCTTAGCAAAACTTCAAACATTTTCCTACTGCGAGGTAGACTCCAGGGCTATGCAAACTAGGAAATTTTCAAGCATGGTTTCTCCCCTTCTAAAAAAGTATTCAAGAACTGCCTTTTCTTTTCTCACTAGAACACCTTACAATAAGAACTGATACAAGCAAAACAGTATTTGTGGAAAAACAAGTCACTGATGTTATATTGTTTGGATAAAGACTAATTTTGCTAAAATGCAAAAACAAGGTATTACACTCTACTTGTTTGAGATAATTCCAGAGACAATAGACTGAGTCAATAGACACAGTTTTGGAATAGGAAAAGGAGTCAGTGAAACAAATTACAGAGCTCTTTGTCATTTTGTAAAGTGGTCATTGCTCATCATTAAGTTGCTCAAATGAGTCCTTTGTAGGCCAAGTTAAGGAAAAAAGATGACTCCTAATTTCTACACTTGTAGAGCCTACAAGCAAGCAATAGCCTTGGGCATACCTCCTCCCCTGCCACTTTTCAGAGCAGGGAAGTGGGATCACGATGCCTAAACCACATCCTAAGGAAGAAAAAAAATCCAAGTAGGACAGATGGCAACTGGCTTTAACAGTGTCCATTCACCATAAACACTTCCAAACACAAAAGTTTTTAATACTGAAAAGTAATGCAGCTGTATTCAATGCCAGGAAAGCCCACTCAACCCTGGGACAAACTCAGCACGATAATTCTTTAAACCCCTTGTCCTTGTTCCAAATATGCTACCACTAAGCAAACCAACACTATCTATACTTTGTAGGTTCCTTCTCCCTCTGAGTTTGGCATGCTCTAGGCCATTCTACCTGGTGTTCTCCTTCCCCACACATGGAAATGGTAAGGCCATTTTTCACTCTCTTACCCAAAGATTAAAATCTTCCTGAATAGATTTAACATTAATTTTTTCAGACATTTTAATTGCACAGTGGTACATTGCCATGGGATGCAGCTTAGAGAAACTGAAAGCACCTTACCCAGAAAGTTTTCTTTTCCATCCGAGTCTTTTGCTGCTTCAGATATGGGCAGCGACAAAGCCCCCAGAAGGCTCTTGTCAACAGGCATAGAGACAGGGCGAACTTGCAGACTCCGTGTGGTCCTCCTCAGGACACCATCTTGATCTCTTGAAGCCTCAGAGACAGAATCTTTTATCTCAACCATTTCCTGGAAGCCCACTTTGCTCTTTTTTCTGCCTTTGGCTGGAGCGCTGGCCGTACGTCGCAGAATCCTATCTCCAATTGATCGCTTCCGAATATAATGTGAGTTGTTTTCTGAAGAACCATGCCTGGGATTCTTATTGAACAGCCCTTTCAGGCCTTGGAGCTGTCTGTTCTGAGGACACAAAAGAACCAACCACAAGTTAAGCACATGTCATCATAAGAAAAACTTGTGTTTGAAATGATAGCTCCATGAAGAATGAATGTGAAGTGAAATTTTATAGCAATTGATTGAAGGATGTTCAAAATAAGAAAGCAGCTCACAGTGGGTCCATACATGCACGCATCTCATCAGGTTTATTATGGGAGGAATGCAGCCTTTCAATATCATGGCAAACCTTTCCAGAACATTCCAACCCAGAGATGATTAGATGGTGGAGAAGTTTTCATGGGTAACAAATGGATAGGACTTCTGCAGCCTTGAAGCAGCAAATGTGTGTTTCATGGTAAGCAGAGGATGGGAAGATATGAGGAGGCATGCCACCACAGTCATTCCAAAAGAACACGCTACTGAGGGTGCTGGGCCATGCTGAGAAACTACCTTTGTAGCTCCTAGAAAGTGCAATATGGTATAACTGGGGTTGAGGATTAAAGGACTCCACTGCAGGGGAGAAAACAAAAACACAAGAGAACACAGTTTGGGCTCATTCAAATAGGCGGTACCAGTAAACATAAAAGAAAAATGTGCATACCTGTATAAACTGTGCTTCCCATTTCTAATAATTTTCTTTTCTGTTCATTCCTTGTTCAACCCAACACTGTTACTTTATGGTATGAGCATCCCAACCCATACATATGTTGAACATAATAAATGACTCAAAATTAGTCATTTATTTAGGAATGAAACAAAAATTATATAGAATATTTGTATTTTATTTCTGGGCTAAGTTTTAAAGAAATCCTGGTTTTCCGTCACCCTCCAGTTTCAAAGGCTTTGCCTTCAGCATATTCAGAAATAGAAACCATTTGTTCCCTTCTGCTGACTTATACGAGGCTAAGCCTACTCTCCCAACTCAAGCGCCAGCTGGTGGTCACAGTGATACTGAAATTAGTCAATGCTATGCTCATTTACTCTGTGCCAGGCAACTTTCAGAGAATAACAAACTTATTTATGAAGCAGGTACTATTTTTACTTCACAGTTACACACGGAGAGCAAATTCAGATTGAATGCCAATACTCTGGAGAAGCTCAAGGCAGCACAGACCACAGTAACAAGCAGCATGGGGAAATCTGGGCACTGTTCCATTCTACAATCCCTCCAAGCCACGTCTAGTCCTGAAAATCCATAGCCAGGCCTGAGTCTCCAGCACTTGGCACAACCAGAGGACCACCCGCTGGTGTGCAAAGCACCATCACCCTCTATAGTGAAGGGAGAAAGAGCTAGGCAGAACTAGACACCTGATTGTGATATTCTGTCTCCCTTCTTTCAGATTTCACTTTCCCTCTCTCTCCCCACCTCCCTTTTCTTCTTCCTTTCATCATAACCCCCTTCTACGTCCTTCCTCTCTTCCTCTCTCTATTTCTTCTGTAGGTACTTTTAAATCCATTCACTTTATTCATAGTTTTCAATTTACAGTTGTTCCATATGAATGCTTCTTGCCTAGACATAGCTAGGATCATAGCTAGATTAACATAGGCCATTCAATAAACCTCTGAGATTCCACATTTCCTTATGTAGATAGTGAACCTTTTTTAGAATTACAATAACATTCAAATTTTAATGGTCTTCATTCTTGTCATCAACATGATTGCCTGAAAGTGTGACAGGCTTCTGAATTCTATTAAATGTAGAGAGCAACCCCTAGGAGGAAGGAATGAACACACCCCTGAGTAGAGAGAGGGACATGGGTAGACATGACTGGAAGGATGCTGGAAGGATGCATGAGCTCCCTGAGCTCCTGACAGACACCCACAAAAAAAAATACTTTTTCTTTTGACAAAAAAATGTACAATTTACATTTCTTTTCTGGAATCAGTAACTTCCTTGAGGTCCATATTGTTGTTGTATGCTCATGATCTGATCTTTCTCACCTTTCCAAAGATCTCATTGATTGTTATGTGAACGAAAATAGAAGCTTCCGTGAGTCCTTCCAGGTAGACATGCCGGTAGCCTGTAAAAGCGAGAAGAACTGGCTCGTTCAGTTGAATTTGTATTTGGCTTTCCGAAGAGGGCAAGAGAATTAAGTATCTGTCTTAGCTATCATCCTTTACATTTTATACATCACATCTGTTATATGTCATATAATTTGATGAATATCCTGTTTGCCCCAGGCCATGTATTAAATCTTCCAAAAGATTAACCCATTATATGCTAGAACCTTGGTACTCCTCCCCAACAGCAGAAAACAAACAGACAGAAGAGCCATTCTAGAGATAAAAGGCTAGCTTATACCTACCGGGCACGAGGCTGCTGAAAGTCACAGTCCTTTGTCCGACAAAGTCTCTTCCAATAGGATCATGATCCCACACAAGGAACCGAACCAAAGCTATTTCTGGCATGTGAACTGTAAAAGTTAGGGTTTCTTCCCACACAGGGTTAAATCCTTAGAGAAATGGGAAAAAGAAAAATCGGAAAAAGCAAAGAGCTTGGCTGGAAATGATTTAGCAGCAATGTCTGTAGAGCAGACAGTGAAAATTGCCTGCAATGTTTATTAAACTCATGGAGATGCCTGAACCTCTCCAGGATGCCCTGCGGAAATAAAGCCTCTGAGTTTACCCCACTGTTAGAAAATAATTGGTAGAAAAATTGCCTGTAAACTATCACATCAATTCTATTAATCCCTGAAGCCACATTGTATCAGGAAGCTTCTTAATAGTCATTAAAATGTTTCAATAAGCTTAAAAATTATAGTAGTATTCTAACAGTATTTTAGCAGAAATGTTACATAAAGTTTCCCCTGATAGGATCAGATTTCTCAGCTACCAAAGGGTCTCCTGTTCATAAGGTGCCTTACAGCTTTAGATCCTCTGGCGTGTATATACAATCCTGTTTAATTCCTACAGAGACACTTTAAGAGTAGCAGGTCAAGGGCTTGTGGGTTTCCTTTGTTTTGTTTTGTTTTGAGACAGAATTTCATTCCGTAGTCCAGGTTTGCTTTGAACTCACGATCCTCCTAGCTCCACCTCCCATGTGCTGGAATTAGACAGGAACCACCACACTCAGATTGCTTTGTCTAAGTAAGAAAAACATTCATACTTTATTAAGTTTCAAACTGGAATTTTTCAAATTTGTACAAGCAACAACACATGCTTATACTTTTGAAAGTCCAAAAGTATTTGTAACTCATTATATAGTTTGGAGAATTGTTGTTCAAAGAAGTGTGTCTAATGTCATACAGTGGGCAAGAGTCCCAACTTAGACTGTGAGCCACAGTTTAAGTGGCTTTTATAAGGCAAGAACTTTATTTCCACGTGTATTGAAAATGAATGAGCTGGGCAGTGGTGGCTCACACCTTTAATCCCAGCACTTGGGAGGCAGAGGCAGGCGGATTTCTGAGTTCGAGGCCAGCCTGGTCTACAGAGTGAGTACCAGGACAGCCAGGGCTACTCAGAGAAACCCTGTCTCGAAAATCCCCCCAAAAATAAAATAAAATAAAATGAACGAGAAGGCACATGCCTTGGTTCAAAGACTGCTATAGTTCACACTTGGCTTTTCCTCTAATAATTATAAGTGGCTACTACTACTACTAATACTAATGGGTTCACACCCATTGTGACTGTGTTATGGTATAGAGCCAAGTGTAAGGCTGTCCTGCCATTGTGGTCCTTACCCAGGAAACGTTGATAATTCCTTACTGATCACTGCTGAATTTCCACTAGAGCTGTTACAGCGCAAGCCTGTCTACCTCCAAGTTCCTCAGATTTCTGGTTTGCCATGTGATCTCTTACACATAATCCTAACATGATGCCACCGGCCATGATTGGAATTGTTCAGGGCAGCCCTTACAAAAGCCAGTGTCATGTTGGTTAGACCTCAAGTCCCCAAAACCATGAGCTCTTTTTATAAATCTATTTCCTTCATAATGACTCCCCACAAGTACTACTAACATAATGGAAAATGCACAAAGGCTAAATACAAAAGAACAAAAGACATTTATTTCTTAGTAAAGTTTTCTCCAGCAAAATAATTACAAAACTACTAAAAAGTTTACCACTCTGAAAGTTTCTTTTCTGAAAGAGGAAAGTAAGTTCTATCAAGCATATACACTCAGGAGGAGTCAACCACTTTGCTCTATAAAAAGCCTCAAGGTCATGAAATAATGACAGACTGAACATCAGAGAGTCTCCTGGTGAACAAAGGAGATTCTCTTCTCTGTTGACTTTACAATGAGCTCTCAGTGACTTCTGCAACTAAGAACAGAAGGAATAATATCTTAAGCCCTGAGAAAATTCAACATAGGAAGGAATTCTTTAAGAATCTTATATCCTGGGGCTGGAGAGATGGCTCAGAGGTTAAGAGTACTGGCTGTTCTTCCAGAGGTCCTGAGTTCAATTCCCAGCAACAATATGGTGGCTCACAATCATCTCTAATGGGATCTGATGCCCTCTTCTGGTGTGCAAGCATACATGCAGGCAGAACTTTGAATACATAATAATTTTTTCTTTATAGACTGAAGCAGCTGATCCCTGTTGTTGAATTAGGGAAGGCTGAAAAAAAGCTGAGGAGAAGGGTAATCCTGTAGGAGAACCAGCAGTCTCAATTATTCTGGATCCCTGAGATCTCCCCAAACAGGCAGCATACACCAGCTGATATGAGACCCCCAACACACATACAGTAGAGGACTTCTGGGTCTATGTTCATTCAGAGATGATGCACCTAACCCTCAAGAAACTGGAGGCCTCAGGGAGTTTAGAGGTCAGCTGGGGTAACGGGTGGGGATATCCACGTGGAGATAGGGGGTGGGGAGGAGGTATGGGATGTGGAACGGTTGGAGGGTGGACGTGGTGGGGGGAATAAAATATGGAGTGTAGAAAAATAAATTAATTGATTAATAACAACTAACATTTCTTCAAGGTCTCCCTATGAGCCACCAACTTTTCAAATGTTTTGATAAGCATGACTTCCAATTATTTTTAGAATAGTCATTTTCTAAATTAAGAAAATATGTATGAAAATCAAGTGTTTTCACCTTGTCACATATAAAATCAATCACCTGTCACATATAGAACACACAAATATAATTTTATAAGGTTACCCAGAAATATATGCTAGACTTCCGTAAAGGTAATGTCTTCTTGCCACTGTTGAAATACTGGCCCCTCATCATGTTTTAGAAATAAATGTGCCAGAACATTCCGGCCCAATCCTTAGATATTTTCATGCTCAAAAAGACAAACAATGACAAGAACAAAAGCCAAAAGGAATTAATTAAACACGTGGACTTCACAACCGAAAGCTTGGAGGAGACTTATTTTGAGAACACACACCTCACACTATAAATAAGACACTAGGAAGAACTTCCCTAGGTGAGTCTTGAGCCTAGGTCTTTAAGATGTCATGCACACCTTTCAATAAAAAGACTTAGAAAGAGTCCCAGGAGTCCTGATCACAATAACGCCATCAAAACAGACGATATATCAATCCCAGTTCATCAGTTGGTAAGTTCAGTAGCTTTTGTTCTTGTCGATATTTTATTTTTGTTTATTTGACCATAAAAGTATCTAAAGATCAGGTCAGAATGCCCTGGCACATTCATTTCTTAAATATGGTGAGGGGCCAGTATTTCAGTGTTGGCAAGAAGGCATTACGTTTAACCAAGTCTAGCATATTTTTCTGGATAGCCCTTCTTTCTTAGTTGCAGAAGTCACTGAGAGCTCATTACAAAGTAATGAGTCAACAGAGAAGGGAATCTCCTTTGTTCACCAGGAGACTGATACTCAGTCTGTCATTAGTTCACAGGCTTGAGGCTTTTTATAGAGTGGTTCACTCCTCCTGAGTGCCTATGTGTGATAGTCCTTACTTTCCTTTTTCAGAAAGGAACTAGAAATTTAGAAAGCGATTGACTTTTTATCAATGTGTTTAACACACACTCGGATGGGCAGTTACAGCTCTCAGCCATCTTGCTCTGCTAAACATTACACTTGTCCCTGTCACTGCACACAGAAGTGCATGTCCCGGGGGCGGGGGTGGGGGTACACACTGCAGCTCCAATGCATGTCGTTGGGGGGAGGGGTGCACACTGTAGCTGCAGCGCACCTCCTTGGTGAACACACTGCGGCCTCCCTCCTAGCCAGGGTGGGGGATGTTCACACCGCAGTGTACCTCCTGGGGGTGGGTGCACACAGCAGCTGCAGCACACCTCCTTAGGGATGCAAACTGACTGCCACCTTACCGTTGTCATCCACCACACGAGTTTGGTCCTTGCAACAGTCTACTGGCAGCCCAATAATTTCCACTTCAACGAAAGGGTCAATGATCTGTATGAGAAAAAGAGGAAGTGCTACTGCCAGTGTCACATGCCCCCAAGTGTTAATTACTCTGAGAATAAACTAGTCAACTGTTTACATTTCAGTAACACTTGATTTTTACTACATGCTTACTATATATATATATATATATATATA
>NW_022196898.1:13792274-13811004 GCF_008632895.1 Mastomys coucha
ACATGTATATATATATATATAAAACCAGGTATGGCAGATTTAGATATGAGTGAAAGGTGACATTAGAACATTAACTTCTCTTTGCCAATATTTGCTAATGCTACCCAAACTCTCACTCAAAGAGCCTACAATTTCAGGTCAGAGAACACACCCAACTAAAGTGGGAGGGCCACCCATACTCAAAACCTCAGAGAAGTTGCAATCACAGTGGTCAAACACCGGAAGCAACTTAAATGCCTATCATGAGGAGGAGGGTTACATTATGTCAATGTCATAAAATCAATTTGATTTTAGAAAATTATTTTGTGTCACAGAAGACTAAAAAAATGGCAATGAAAGTTGCATATGATTCAGTTGAAAAAGAAAAAATAAGACAATTTAAGGATACTACAAACAGATTGGATATAGGTATTATATTAGACAATATTGCCTTTTGCTGCTGGGCAGTGGTGGCACATGCCTTTAATCCCAGCACTTGGGAGGCAGAGGCAGGCAGATTTCTGAGTTCGAGGCCAGCCTGGTCTACAGAGTGAGTACCAGGATAACCAGGGCTACACAGAGAAACCCTGTCTCAAAACACCAATATATATATATATACATATATATATATATATACATACACATACATGTATATATACATATATACATATATATATATTGCATTTTGCTATAGTTTGATAGAGAATGCCTTTGTTCTTAATCAACAAGCCGTGAGATAGTCACAAATGACTGTGAAGGAAAGCAAACATATACTCCCCAACATACTTATAAAATACGTATATATGAAGGCACATCACAGTATGTGTTATAAAATTTATTAACTGAATTAGTGAATTGAGAAGAAACATTCATTATTATTATTCTTGCAACTTTATAGGGACTAAAGACTTCTCAAAATGAAAAGCTTGAGAGACATAGGAAATGTATATTCTTTTCTTCAGACATAAACAAGTAAGGATAAACTTTCTGGTTATATCAATTAACTATTCCTGCTGTTGAACACAGGGCTGAAGGTAAAAACAGCAAAGGAAAACAGTGATGAGTCCGTGGCAGGCAGTGCAGCACACATGGAGGCAATGACCCTGTCCGATGCTTTCCTGTCTGAGAAGTAGGGCACTGAGCTATCCATTAATAAGTGCAGAAAGGTTGGAGAGAGCCAATATGAAGAATGGGATGAGGCCAGGAAGGTGAAGTGTGTGCACTTCAGCACTGCATGGCACAGTACTGCATACAGGTCAGATGAAGTATGCACAGTGATATGAACATGCAAAGCTGTGTGGACCCAACCATAAGATCCAGATGTGAATGTTGAGAAGGTTAGAGGGTAGAGAATGTGGAGTGATGGGTCAGCCCTAAAAGCAGCACACTGAGACACGGCTGACCATGGGGAGAAAACAAAAGGCTGCTGTATCCTGCAACAAGGGGACAGAGCTGGTGACAGTGACATGTGGCCACAAAGCATGAAGCCAAAGAGCAGGCAGCAGTGAGGAACTGCTGGACATGTGGGATTTGGAAGTATGCTTTTGGCCATGTTTCTGTCAATAATGACCTTAGCCTTTGTTCTTTACATCTTGACTGCAGGCTCCTCTCTGGAACTGTGCACTAAGATCATGTCCTCAATCCTCCCAAACAGGTGATATGTAGAGACAAGAACTCTTGTGTGACTGACAGAAAACCAGTCTCTCCTCTCTCTCTCTCTCTCTCTCACCCACACACACACACACACACACACACACACACACACAGACGCACACACCTGTAGCAATCGGGTGTAGCTTACCTCGCCTCTGTCTCCAAACATAGAGTCAGGGGGTTTGGGGAGTTGTTGTCCACTGATCACTTTCAGTATGAGCTGCTTTTTGGGGTTGGCAGGAAGTGGATCACCAGAGAAAGGGTTGAATGTACCTAGGCCAAGTAAAAGAGAGGTCAATAGTATAAGAACACATACATACATGTACACAGACACATATATAATCATACGAACACCCCCCCCCCAGATTAAGTTTGTCAAACAGAGGACCATCAGTATCAGTTATCACAGTGTTTGCTAGAATGAAGAAATTTTCATGTAACCGTCAATACCACTTCCTGCAGAAGCAGCCGCAGGCACATCCAGAATGTGCTTTCATTATTCTGTTTCTGAAAGCCAGGGGATGGGCTACTTTAAAGCAAATATCTCCGGTGCAATTGTGACACAGATAAATAATTTATTAGAATGCTCGTGGCATCAAGGAGGACAGTTATATCAGATTCCGGTAATTTGCTAAACTATCTTGGGTCTAGAAAAAAAATACAAGGAACAGAAAGCAAACCTGAAATTAAGTAAAGAAGAGAAACTTTACTGAAGTGGAAATTTCTGGTTTCTTTGGAGACTCCATTGTGTCATTTGATGTTTTTGTGGAAGTCTTGTGAAAAGGCATGGGGTCTTTTGCTGAGGCAGACATGAGAGAAGTTTTGCTGAAACAAGTGTGTGAGATGTCATGTGATATTTTGCTGGAGCTGATACTTGAGAGGGCATGTGATGCTTAGAAAGAGTATAAATGGAACCTCAGAAACAGTGAGAGGATGAGCGTGAATTGCTGGTTTTTTCTGGGCTTTACTAGCCATGCAATGCTTCACTGGTCTTTGCTGGTCTTCACTTCACAGAGAGACATCAGATAAAGAACTTCTTGTGGTATTATATTTCTTGCCATTTCTGTTGACTCTTGCCAATTTGGCAGAGCCTTGCGGTTTCTGCAGGATCAAGCCACTGCTACTGATTTGTGTTTGGTGTTTGCCGTTGTACTGGACTGCTGGTATTCTGACAACAAATAGTGGAATCCCCCCCAAAAAACTAATCAGTTCCACAACTCCCTTTTCCTATTAACCTCCTTCCTCCCCTACCTCTGGTAGTTGGGGTAGAAGGAAGGTGGAAGCGTTTAAGAACCCTAATAAAATAGGTTCAGAACAATCTAAGCCTACACTTTATTTTCTAACTCAGTGGCTAATGTTCTTGCCATGAAGCCTGACAACCTGAGCCCATCCCTGGCATCCATAATGGTGGAAGGAGAAAAAAGGCTCCATAAATTTTTCCTCTGACATATATATGTATATATATATATATCCACATTAATAATAATAATAGTAGTAATAGTAATGATAATAATAATGATAAATCTAAACATGTATGTTGTGGGGTATCCTCTGCTGTTTATGACAGATGCAACTGAAATTGATACTTACCTTTGCACATTTGCTGGGGCTTGAGAATGTAGCCACAGTTGCCGTTTGCCTTGAATTTTGCTCGATTTATCTGCATCATTCGCCCTTCAGACTGGTAGTTCAGAGCCACTGCAAAAATTGAATGTTTGAGAGGATTAGACACAACTGACAATTGGCAAGGTGGAGAGAGAAGGCAGAGAGCCTCTCCTCTCTGGTCACAAATACCTAGCTGGCAGCCTGCGTTCCAGTAGGGCAGAGGGTTGAAGTTGCTGGAATCGATGCGGTAGGCAGAGGGGTAAATCCTTGTGAGCTGCTTTTGGTTGTAGATCATGAACTGCTCTGACTTCTGCTGAACTACTTGATGGGCTCTTGTTTCGCTGAAGGACAACACATTCCCTGTGGTCCCTGGCAGACAAAGAAATAGGGAAAGTGGTAAATGCATCAAAGCTAACCCTCTCACAACAGGCTGGATAATGCCAGAGCCAACCCTTGGCCCAAAGAAGTGGTTCCAACCTGTTAAGTTAAAGACTTTAGACGTGGGGTTGGCAAGATGGCTCAGTGGTTAAAAGCTCTTCTGAAGGTTCTGAGTTCAAATACCAGCAACCACATGGTGGCTTACAACCACCTGTAATGAGATCAGACTCCCTCTTCTGGTGTGTCTGAAGACAGCTACAGTGTACTTATTTATAATAATAAATCTTTGAGTCAGAGTGAGCAGGGGATTGACTGGAGCGAGCAGGGCTGACCGGAGAGATCAGAGGTCCTAAATTCAATTCCCAACAACCACATGAAGGCTCACAACCATCTGTACAGCTACAGTGTACTCATATACATGAAATAAATAAAAAATAAAAGACTTTAGACATATTAAATCCATCAAAGACCATTCACAAATTAAACCACCCCAGAGTCAGAATGGGTTCAGAGTGACTCACCTACTACATGGCAAGTTATATGTAGAGCCACAGAAAAAAAGTGAGGGGAAAAACAGAACTCAGAGGCACCCTAGCTGGTGAAAGCACATGAATGGTGTCTGAACCTTAGAACAGGAGCCACTGGAACCGACTGAGACTCTGCTCCTTGCTGGAGCAAGAAGGTAAAGCATCTTTGCCCATCAAGTTATGCTGGAGCTGGCTAAAGACAGAAACGTTTAGGCCAAACTTAAATAGATATGAATACAATTTTAAACAAAATTTGCTATTTGAGAAAGCACAATATAACCATTCCTGACCAAGAAAGACCCGAGATTCCATTCTCAGGACTCTGTTACCAATGCAAGGCCAAATAAGAACTTCCTTTGCTAAGGTGCCCCGTTGTGAGGTCCCAAATTCTCCCAGAATTCAATTGCTTCATTGATTCATGTTGGGTCAGCAGGAAGAGACAGGACGAAAAGTCATTTGTGCATGATGCAAACAACTTCTTTGGCAAAGAGAAAGGTAACAATGAATAAATCAAACTGCATATACAACTTACTCCTGACACCAGGAAGACAAACATTAAAGATGTTTATTAAAACTCACATGCAGGGCTGGGGAGCTTTTCCAGTGACTGACTGCACACTTGCCATGCAACTCTGAGGACCTGAGTGCAGATGCCCAGAGCTCATATAAATGCTGAGTGGATGTGGCGGCCTGTCTATAATTCCAGCTTGAGAATGTGGAGACAATGGAGCCTCACAGTAATCTAGCCAGCAAGACCAACCTTAGTGGTGGGCTCTAGGTTTGACTGAGAGACCCCACCTCAGCGTGGAAGAGCAAAGGAAGATGCTTCCAGCATAAACCTCAGGCCTCTCCATCCTTGGGACGTGGAACTCCCTATGTGTGCCCAGCACTATGTGCATACTGTACACATGCAAACAGCAACACATATGCATGAAAATGATAAACTATAAAAAGCATATATGAAATACATGTACTAGATGACAACATTAGGGGTCTAAGAAAAGGAAGGAAAAAGGCATTTTGATTAAAAAAAAAACTTGAGTTTTGAAGGTGATTTGATTATTCATGGAACCAATCAAAACCTATTTGGAAGACAGGTATAGGAAAGACAGTCCCCGTGGAGTAGGCCTGTAATGCCAGCAACTTGGGCAGCCAAGGGAAGACTTCAAGTTAAAGGATTTCCTGCACTAGCAAGTGAGTTTAATGCCATCTCCGACAACCTAAATACTGTCCTAAAAATCAACATAGGAAAAGATGCATGGACATAATTCTGTGGTAGAGCATTTTCTTATCACATATAAGGCCCTATTCCCAGTCTCTAATTACTATTAAATAGACAGATTATTTTTTTAAAGTAATGTTTAAAAAAAAGAAAGTAAACTGTCCATCCATCCAGGCTTATAAAATACTAAAATGGAGAGAAGTAAAAATGCATGGTGCCTATACCTGAGTCTCTGCTTGGATTACACAACATTGTTAGCCCAGAATCTACAGATGAGATTATGACTACAGCTATACCTTCAACTCTATTCAGCCAATCCCTGTACTAATCTGAGAGCCACAGGCAGGCATCATTAGCAGGCATAGTTTTCTAGTTGAGAGTCTGGAGGCGTCTCTTATTCTCACAGATGGTGTTCATTTAAATTTTGTATAAAAGCCTTTGTTTTAAGAAGGAATCCAAACACAGGTGGAAGAAAAGTCATTCGGAGTAAAACTTCAAACATCTAACATTCTCCATTTTGTTCCTATCCATCTCCGGAACCATCTCTACGTCACAGCTGCTACAATCCAATGCACTTTTTAAAAAAAATCGTTCTAATTATCTTTGTTGTTAATCTCTTACTGTGCCTAACTTACAAATTCAATGTTATCTCATATAAGGAAGAACAAAGAATACAGAATTCAGTGACTTTATGTATATGCTGGCTGGCTGGATATAACTCCATGGGTGAAGGAACCACTGAAATTTTGTCATGGTTGCCATGTGTCGGTAGAATATATTTAAATGGTTCATCATAGTGTCAGAGACACTTTGAACAATCAAACACTAGCTGTTGTTTGATATATATATATATGTATATATATACATATATATTGATTTAAGTTTTATTGCATTATGATGAGAAAAGATACATAATTTCAGTTTATCTGAATTTGTTAACATTTATAGACATATTTTAAGTAAATAGAATTATATCACATTCTTCTTTCCCTTTTGGACTCCAACTCCTCCCAGAGACACCCCCTCCCTTCAATACGATTTTTGAATACAGATTTCCTGCTATGGTCAAAGCTATTTGACTTGAGTGAGTGACTTCATTCTCAGCCCACAGAGAACAGGTTACATTCATTTAAGAAATGGTGTGCATATTAAGATGGTCTATCTGTGAAGTCATTCACCAACTGTTTCAACGAACAATGGTTCTGCTTGGAGGGTGGCACAGACATTAGATGAGGGTAAGAATCTGGTTCATTGGCTGTGATGATTTTGAAAAGCATTCATCTCAGAGAGAGTATAACTTATAAATTCCTCTTCTTCAAAATTGATACAATAGTTATAAATATCAAGCAAAGCATTCAGTCTCACTCTTTGTTGTTCTCTTACAAGCCATGTCCCAAACTAATTGTCTAAGTTTCTTTTGGCTGTAGAAATAATTTTGAAATATGTAAGCTCTTCTGAAAACCATAGTAAAGTGTAAAAATATCAAATAAACAATCCTACTGAGATAGGAGAGGCTGAGGTAGGAGAAGCATTATTTCAAGACCATTATGGTACACAGAAAGACACTGTCATGTACAAACAAGCAGAAACTGTATATGGATTGAACAATATTGGACCTATTTCTCCAATTACCAAATTAGAGAGACCACTGGATGACAGCCAACACATTTCTAATTCCTCATGTTTTGAATTTCAATTGATTACGATATGTTGGTAATATTTTCATATTATGATATTAAGAAAAAGTAATTGTTGCTTCTTGGTATTTTTGTTGTCAGAAGTGGAATTATGTTTGTGAGGGTTTATTGAAAGGTTACTTTTTTGCTTCTTCTAGGGTACAGTTTTGCTCCTTATGTTGATGTTTTCCATCTATTATCCTTTGAAGGGCTGAATTTGTGGAAAGATAATGTATAAATTTGGTTTTGCCATGGAATATCTAATTTTCTCCATCTGTGGTAATTGCGAATTTTGCTGGATATAGTAGCCTGGGCTGGCATTTGTGTTCTCTTAGGGTCTGTATGACATCTGTGCAGGCTCTTCTAGCTTTCATAGTCTCTGGTGAGAAGTCTGGTGTAATTCTGATAGGCTTGCCTCTATATATTATTTGACCTTTTTCCCTTACTGCTTTTAAAATTCTTTGTTTGTTTAGTGCATTTGGGGTTTTGATTACTATGTGACGGGAGGAATTTCTTTTCTGGTCCAGTCTATTTGGAGTTTTGTAGGATTCTTGTATGTTCATAGGCATCACTTTCTTTAGGTTAGGGAAGTTTTCTTCATTTTGTTGAAGAAATTTACTGACCCTTTAAGTTGGGAGTCTTCACTCTCTTCTATACCTATTATCCTTAGGTTTGGTCTTCTCATTGTGTCCTGGATTTCCTGGATGTTTTGGGTTAGGAGCTTTTTGCTTTTTGCATTTTCTTTGACTGTTGTGTCAATGTTTTCTATGGAATCTTCTGCCTCTGAGACTCTCTCTTCTATCTCTTGTATTCTGTTGGTGATGCTTGCATCTATGACTCCTGATTTCTTTCCTAGGTTTTGTATCTCCAGGGTTGTCTCCCTTTGTGATTTCTTTGTTTCTATTTCCATTTTTAGATTCTGGATGGTTTTGTTCATTTCCTTTACTTGTTTGATTGTGTTTTCCTGTAGTTCTTTAAGGGTCTTTTGTGTTTCCTCTTTAAGGGCTTCTAGCTGTTTACCTGTGTTCTCCTGTATTTCTTTAAGAGAGTTACTTATGTCCTTCTTAATGTCCTCTGTCATCATCATGAGAAGTGATTTTGGATCCAAATCTTGCTTTTCCAGTGTGATAGAATGTCCAGGACTTGCTATGGTGGGAGAATTGGGTTCTGATGATGCCAAGTAACCTTGGTTTCTGTTGCTTATGTTCTTATACTTGCCTCCCACCATCTGGTCATCTCTAGTGCTATCTGCCCTGGCTAAATCAGACTGGGGCCTGTCCTTCCTGTGATCCTGGTTATGTCAGAACTCCTCAGAGTCAAGCTGTCTCTGTGATCCTGTGATTCTCGGATCCTGGGATCCTGGGCTGATTAGAGTACTTGGGAGTGCAGCTTCCTCTGGGAATTATGGGACTCTCTGCAGAGTTTGTGCCCAAGGTCTGCTCAGGGCACCAGCCTAGACAGACCAGAAGTAACCAGTGTCACTGATCTGGTGAAGTTCCTGTGTGCCTGAGTCCCACTGGTCCCAGTTATTCCTGGTGTTGGGACAGATGTTGTGTCCTCCTCACCTCTGATTCTCTGATCCTAGGTGTGTCAGAGCGCCTGGGAGTGGAGCTTCCTCTGGGCATTGTGGGACTGGCTGCAGAATTTGCACCCAAGGTCTGCCCAGGGCACTGGCCTCTGATCCTGGGTGTGTCCCCAATGCACTTTTATAAACCTCATATCCTGGACTCCAAATGCTTTACTCCTGTGCCCACTGAACCTATTGCAAAAGGCCAGCCGGAATAAAGAGCAGGCTCTCATTCAAACAAGGGGAGTATCTGATTCCATGGAAACAAAGAATACAATGTAGGTTGCTATGCTCAGACCATATGTCTGGTATGCTTGTTGGCAATGTGGTTTTTCAGGTACCTATTGTCCTTGGGGCTACACTCCCTAAGTGTTAACAACTGGCAACTGAGTTGGTGACATTCCACAACTGGAACTTGGGTTAGTCAGAGCTCAGAAGGAGGCAATAAGACTATATAGTTCTTAGCTTAGTGATTTCACTAGCATGGGTCCTTTCCTTGAAAATAATTATTAATATATATTATTGACATAATATATGAGCAGAGTTTACACATATCGACAAAACTAAAATTGGATGCATGCACAAGTTCTGATGGAGAATGCTTTGCATAGAGTAGGAGAAAATATACTTACCGACAAACCCAATTCATATGGAGCATCACTGCAATCAATATCTGAGTCATTTTTTCTGATTCTCCACATAAACAGATGCACCATCCTATCATTAAGATGGGTTTACTTATTAAGCTCACATCAGTTAGTATTTTAATGGAACTGAGTTGTTTTATAAAAAGATAAGCAATGTACTTATTAAGAACTGCTCATTTTGTTTCTTCTAAAAAAGCAAAAAACAAACCAGGTTAGTTTAAAAGGTAAATAGTACTCAATATTATGTTCTCAAAGTTACTAGGCTTGTGGTTTCCAAAGGTCCTTATTAGTCAACATTGTCATTCTGTCAACCAGCCTTCAACTCCATTCAGCCAATCCCTGTATTAATCTGAGAGCCATAGGCAGTCATTATTAGAAAATATTGCTTGCTAGTTGAGAGTCTGGAGGTTTCTCTTATTCTCACAGTGGTGTCCATTTAAATTGTTTTAAGAAGGAATCCAGAAGAAAAGTCATCTTTCCATCCATGAAAATGTACTTATGAAGTGTGGCTGATAAAAAGAACTGAGTGAAAAGTTCGAGGTCTTTGAGGATAGCCTTGACCCATGTTGCTGTCTTTGTGCTGACACCACTGAGAGAGTAGACATTCTGATTTCTATTCTACTTCCACTAAATTTAACAGTGATTGAAGTGCCGCAGGACTGTGGTACCTCAATAAACATTTGGTAAAGGAATGACATAGAAGAGAGGAAAGAAGAACCAGGAGACTCAAAGATGAGCACGGCTGAGGCTGAACCCTCTCAGCTTGATGGAGTTGATGGAGTTGGAATCAGTGAGACGGGGCTGGAGAGATGGCTGAGTCAAGAGCACTTGTCAAAAACCTGAGTTTGGTTCCCAGCACCACATGGTGGCTAACACCTGTAACTTCACTTCCAAGGGATTTAATACCCACTTCAGGACTCTGCAGGCAGCAAGCATGTATGCGGTATACATACATACGAGTAGGCAAAACACCCATACACACATAATAAATAAATACTCCTTAAAAAAAAACAAAGGAAACTATGAGAACCTATGAACTATGTCTATTCTTTCTGTTAAAATTTCAGCCAGTGAAATAGACCACTTTATTCAAAGTCAAAATGTTCAATGAGAAAATATGGTCTCTCTAGGGTATTGCTGTAGCTAGTTAATTTACTCCTTCTTCTGATCATTCACATTTGAAATGGCTGAGCCATCTGTGACCTGGTTAGGAAGGTAGGTCAGGTCTCCACAGTTTGAGTCCTGGAGTTAAGACCTGGCCCTGATGCCTTTGCCTTTTCACAATAATAAAATCCTTCTCTGCCCTGGCGGAAATTTCTGCAACCTCCAGGCAACCAGGCACCTACTACTAAAGCACACAGCCCCACATGTTTGACATATGAGCTCTGAATCATGTGAGCTATCATTTTCCTGACAAATGAGATTCCGCACAGTCCCAGACAGTACCACAGATCAGGAATGACCTGATCGGTGAAAGCATGAACTCGCAATGACATAGGAAAGTCAAGCATGTGGAGTAGGGTGAGAGATTCCCAGGCCTTACCATCATCCACAATATCCTGGGCTGCCACAGAGTTTGTGTACACCACCAAGTCCGAGAGCTCTCTGCAGAGTTTCATGGTTTTCCTTCGGCGGCCCAGCCTGCAGAGCACACACTCAAGTTAGTGAGTCTAGGGTTGTGAGCCTCTGGTTGCACTACATTCCCTTTTAAAAGGAAGAGTAAGTGACCCTCCCTGGGACTTAACAGAAACAGGTCTGGAACCCAGGTCTGACTCCTCATTCAGTACATCTCCTGTGTTTATAGCATTTTGCTACTGAAACTTTATTCAGACTTTGCTGGAAATTAGTCTCTGTGAGTCCTCTTGAGAAAGGCATGATTCTCTGGCTGCCCAGCCCAGGAGTCATCCCAGGAAACAGAGCTAGACTGAACTCATATAGAAACATTTGGGCCACAGGACCTAAATACCTAAAAGAAAATGAACCAAATATTCCATGGTGATTTTTTAGAAATATAATTAGAAGTATTTTTAGATATTCTTTAAATGAAATATTATATTATGTGAAATATGTATTATGTGAAATATTCAGTTTTCCTAGGCACCTTCTAGGTTTTCTCCTTACAAAACATTCCTAGAATATTAACTACTTCCTTACATCTCCAACCTCTACTCTTTACCCCAGAAATATCTCACCGAAATATCTCACAGAAATATCATTGATGACATACACACATACATTTCTCCTCTAGAAGAAATTTAACTATCAAACTCATATCAGACTCACCCAAAGCTCATCAATGTCATTTAATAATAAGCACACAAGATGATGAACAACACCATTAGTCAATAGTAAAGTACAAATAGAACAAGAAGGTAAAATGTCTTGTCTATTAGGGTAGCTATAACTAACAAGGCAGGTGAGTGAAAACCTTATATACAACATATGCATAAATGGTGGAATCCCTTGGCAATTGGTATAATGGAGAGTTACATTGATACTTAGCAATTCTACATCGATGTAAAATCCTGTATTTGAACATGCATCGTAACGTATATTTTTAACAACCAACAGAGTGAAAACTATCAAAAAGTTTTCTAACTACTGAATGAACACATAAAATGTAGAATAGTCATATGGCTGGTAGTTCAACCATAAAATCAAACAGAATACACATATATGCTACAATGGGAGTGAAGCTTGAAAACACAAAACTGAGAGAAGTCAAATATTTTTAATAGGTCAAATATTGACAAGTATAAAGTCTACCCAGAGACAAGAAGCTAGGGAGAGGAGAGGAGAATGACTGCTGTTGGGCAAAGAATTTTTTCTTGGGATGATGAAAATGTTTAATAACTAGATATTAGTGATGAAAGTTCAACATATCAGAAAGAAATCCTCACCTCGGTGGTGACATGAGATAGCCAATCAAAGAACTATGGGCAAAATGTTTCTTACACAGTTCATTTTATCAAAGAGGCATGGATGCAAGCATGGATAAAAACAATTGAATGAATGTTTGTGGATTCTTTATTATATAATTGGGAGACCCTGTAGCCATTGGTGGACCTGTGAAAAGCTGATGATTATGAGTCTGTGAGATCATGCTTAAAATTCACAAGCAGAACCCTCAAGACATGGGGGCATGGAGAAATTCTACGTTGTCATCCCTTTCTACTCTTCACCTTGAGAGTGAATTGGATTAACCAAGTCCCAAGGTGGTCATCTGAGACACTCAGGTTCTCACAAGTATTAGGGGGCAAATCTGTAACTGACTCAAGAGCAGTGTATAACCTGATCCCAGGTTACACCATGTAAAGGCATCTCATTGAATACATGAAAAAATAATGTGGCTTTCAGACCCTATATCTTCCTTAGCTTATGCCAGACACTTTGACTTAAAAATTGTTAGGAAAGATCTTATGGAAGGTGTTCCTATCTCTCCTATATCTTTTACTGTAACTAATATTCAAAATTTCTGTACATTTCTTATCGGACCTTACTAGCCAGTGTATGATGCCTATACATCCTATTAGAGCTCAAACAAAACTATACCTGAACACTGATGCTGAATTTCTATAAGGCCTCTATGGCTTTAATTTCTCTGTTCGGTAAAGAGACAAAGGTGTGTATGTGTGTATGTGCACATGCATGTGTGCACTCTCTTGTGTGTGTCTGTCTGCCTGTCTTTATGTCTGTTAGCCCATCCACACCTATTGATCCACCCACAATAAGTTTTATGTTCCTTTGTGACTGTCAGGGAGTCCCGATCACACTATAGATCACAACTAGGTTCTAAAAACAGTCATCATAAACACATTGGCAATAGCTTAAAAAGGGGAGCAGGACCCTTTACACATCTAGCACGTTCCCTCTATTTTCAGTTCATGTGTTTAGTTTTGTTTTAGTTCTCTGAGTAATATAGTTATTATTCCTCTGTCACATGAATAGCTGGCAAAGATTTTCTCCAGATTCTCTTTATGAAGACACCATACACTTTGGTTGTAGGACATGGAGAAATTAAGAAGAAACTGACTGGAAGCTTCCTTCATGCTGTGTAGCTTCCATAGTGCTAGTAGATGCTCAGCAAGCCACTGTGTGAGCAACGTCAATATCTTACCCAACTAAGGACTCTGTACTAGGCAAGGTATGTTCACTGGAGAAATAGTGGCTTTACTAAGTGTGGGTAACTAAGAGTGCCAGTTGCTTCCTAAGTGGGTTTGAAGACTTACACAAAAGAGAATATATGTTGGCAATAAAAATGTAATGAAAACTGGATAGCCAAGGAGATCACAGACCTTACAAGAAAACTACTACTAATGTTTTGCTAACAGGACAAGTAGCCAAATTGCTATCTAACTATTCATGTTTGTGACTGTAGAGTACTGCTGTTCCCAGCCTTGAGCAGAGAAGCTTCTTTATGTAATGGGCAGCAGTTAATAGAAAGACTTGCAACTATAAGATCAGAGAACTAGTGACTAGTAAGTGTTTTGCTCTGAGTGAAACATCTCTATCACCTCCCTGCCCCCAAGGCTTAGGGAACATCAAGGAAGGCAGGGAAGAAAGAATGTAAGAACCAGAGGAGGAGTGCTATGAAACACTATCTTCCAGCTCTGAGGTGGCCATTGCAATTATAAGCACACAGCAGTTATGGATAACAGCACAAGACCTGCACTATTCCTTCAGCATTCCATCATGAATGAGGGAGGGGATCATGAGGTTCTACCATTCCCTGATGAGCAACCGGCAGTTAAATGGTTCTGAGAAGAAGGGAGTATCCCTTTGCTCAAGATGGAGTGACTGACAAGCCTCCCAAGATTCAACAAATGACCCTGGACTCATCCTCCTGTCAATGATCCTAATTCAGCTCAGTGGATCTAAAAAAAGACATGAAAGTAGGAGGCAGCCATGTTGGGAAGAAGTGAGTGGGCAGGAGTTGGAAAGGGCTGAGAGAAGGGTAGACATCACCATAATACAATGTATATCAGTGTAAAATTGTCAAAAATAATGAAGTAGTAGCTAATATATTTGACCAGTTCTTTAATGGAGTTGGAAACCACTATGCTAATATGTAATTCCTTTAATGCTTTTGTGACTTTAAGAGATGGAAAGCTTACCTTGCTCAGTATTAACGGTGGTGAATGGAGGACTAAATACCTCAAGTCTGGCTCTAACCATGTGCTTATAAGTTATCCTATCTGTCAACCCCTCTGCCAGTCCTCTGTACATCTGTACAGGCCTCCTCCTCTCTGACGACACCTTTCCCCTGACACCTACTGCAGCTAGCTAGCACTTACTCAGGACACCACTGGTGCCATGTTTGCTCCATATGGTGTCACTATCTTGATCTTCACATTTCCCTCCCACGCTTTAGTGTGTACGCCCCATTCTCTAGACACACACTAAACTAAACATACACAACCAAAGCAACTAGGATAATGGAAAGGGGAAGCTGTGGGAGTCTGGGCCATAAGCATGAAGATGCTTTCTTACCTGTACAGCTGGCCTCCCTCCTTGCCGGGATTCTGAAGTATATCTTCGTCATCATCAGTACTATATGATTTAGAACGTGATTTCGAAGTTTTCTGCTAGAAAAATCACAGTAAACTTACTAACTCACCACATTAGGCACATTTACAATATACAGAGATTGGATTGGATTTTTAAACATACTCACACACACACACACATACACACATGAGTGGGATGGGGTGAGGCTAAGTATGCAGAAAGAGCTATCAACCACTAAATTAAAAAAAAATCTATAGACAACCTTATACTGTACCAGCAATGCTAAGTTTAGAATTTCATGTCCAGAAGCCACTTTTTAAGCCACATAAAATTGAGATCTTAGAAAAGTTTTAGTTGTATACTTTGAAGGTATCCACAAAAGGGAACCAAAATTAAAGTATCTATTTAAATAATTATAGGGGGAAATGTCCTTTTGTATGGAAGCTTACTTTTGTGTAAGTGATAAAAAGCAAATTTGGTTCTTAAAACAGACTTGTATTAAATTAAGAACAGAAGGGCAGCGCACGCTCAAATCATCATCTAATTCACATTGCTCCATTTTGAGTTTGGGACTCATTTTCAGTTCTAATCATAAAATAAAAATTGCTACTCATAGGACATGAGCTAAAGTCTCTGGAATTAATCTCCTGTCTTCTGGACAGATGTTTGAAAAGTATGTGGTTTCATCTCCATGTTGGAGACTGCTCATTATTTAGGTAACAAGAAAACCACCAATAAAATGAACATGGGAGACCCCAGTCAATGTCAGAAGTCTTTTTTTTTTTTTTTTGGTTTTTTTTCGAGACAGGGTTTCTCTGTATAGCCCTGGCTGTCCTGGAACTCACTCTGGAGACCAGGCTGGCCTCGAACTCAGAAATCCGCCTGCCTCTGCCTCCCAAGTGCTGGGATTAAAGGCGTGCGCCACCACCGCCCGGCCAATGTCAGAAGTCTTAAGACCAAACATGTAGCTCCTATAAAACCTATGCACCTAGAATTATGCTTTGGACATTTAAGGAGAATACTCTGAAACACTTCACCTGCTGAGCCATCTCAGTGACCCAATGACTGATTTCTTATATAACATTTTCACCTTTATCATGTGTATTTACAATGGGAGAAAGTTTTAATTGTACAAGTGTACAAGATGATGATTTCCACAATGTGGAGGCACTCAAATAAAGAAGAAGAATCTTACCTGCTCCCTAGAATCCTTCTGCCCTTCCTACTTGGACCTTACTTCCCCTCAAGGTAATCACTATCCTAACTTTTACCCTATAGCAGTTTTTGCATAGTTTTGAATTTCATTCAAAGATGCTTGGAGTGCAGGCACTCTGGGTCTTACTTTTCTAGCTCAAATCATGTTTGAAAGATTATATCATTGCACATGGTTGCTCAACAGTCCAGATGTGGATACACATTTTAATTGATGCTATAGTTCACGAGCATTTGGACTGTTTACTACTTGCTCCATTACAAATGCCTGTGTTCAACTGTTGCTTCCATCTTTGTCATAAGCCTAAGAGTGGAGCTGCTAGGGAGAAACTGTCACACTGTGTGCTGAAGTGGTTTCTGTATCCCAGTAGGGTATGTACATATTGCTCCATAAACGCTTGGGCTCTGTGGTCTCTTTATGCTGTCTATCACAGTATCCATGGAATTACAGAATAACTGCAATTTGCACTTGCCTCCAAAGGTGAGTTTCTTTCCCCTGACATGTGTTATTTTCTTTCGTAATGGATGCTTTTGACTTGTTGTTTTGTTTTTGAGAAATGTGAACTGCCTGTCTTATTTATTGAAATGATTTGAGAATTCAGAATATGAGTTTTTGTTGGATATGTTTATTTCAAAGACTTCCCAAATACAACTTGAACTTTGATACTTTTGATTAACAGCGGTACTAAATTTCAAAGTTGTTCAAATTTCAAACTTTTCTCTTTCTGATGTCCTGAAGTCATCTTCAGCCATTCCAAGGTCATCACAATACAATGTTGTCCTGTTACCTACAGGATCTTCAAATTAACTGCATTAGGCACCTTTACCATTCTTAGTTTATACCTTGTGTTTCCCAAAGTTGGCCATCAGAGATCGTCCATGAGACTTCTTTCCACTTTCCTTCACATCCAAGTTCTGCATAAATAAAAGCATAATGTATAGGTCTTTAAGACTTTTTGTTCTGCTTAGCTCTGGCAGATGGCAGGGGACCCTCTCTTCTCTTTCCCTGCTTCATTTCTTCCTGCTTCCCACCTCAGATATGTCAAATGTGGCTGTGGCTGAGGCCAGAAGGAGGATACTGTCATGGATGCCTGGACACAGCAGCTGCCTATGGCTTCCCAAGGCTGACGTTTGACTCTCAGAACAGCCAGCTGTGTCAGCCCTCAGTTCCTATTTACCATGCGCCTAAAATCAGAAAGTGGTATTTTGAACATCCTGCATAGAGATAAATCATTTCCAGCTAAGAGGAGTTTTAAATTTGGAAAATAGCCAGAAGTAGGTAAGAGCCACATCTGTTAAGTCCAGAAAAGCCTCACAGCGAGTACGGCTGTTTGGGGTTTTTAAGTATTATAAATAAAACCCAGTCATATCACTTTCATTTACTTAGGGAAATCACTGTGAAGCTTATCTGTGCATTGAAACCATTGCCCTGGGAATGAAACCATTGAAACCAAGCATCGGGGGAATGGAATTTTAGCCTTCGAAGGTTTCTCAGAGGGGTGAATTTTCCAGGTAGAGATAGTGATCAAGTCTCTTTTTGTGCTAGCCCTGTATGGGTTTGGGGGGCGCAGAAATGCCCCCTGTTAAAAGGGTTAGGATGCTTTTCCCAGTTGTTGTCCCTAAAATCTATTGTGTGGAAACATGCAGACCCTACCCTCCAAGGGCTCCAGCTAAATGGAGCGAAACATGTGAATGCAACAAGGGTAGGTAAGTAAGACCCAAAGGAGCTGCAAGAAGAACCTGCTAAAGCCATAGACAGATATCACAAGTGTGATTCATGGGAGAGATGGTAAAGAAGAACTCAGGAGCTGGTTGCTGGGGAAAAAAATCCATCCAAAAATTGGTGAGGGGTAGGGGTTGGGGCATACAATGTTGTTGACTCATTGTTGCCTACTGTATGTGTGTGTGCTCCCTATGAAAATATAGTAATAGTGATCACTAACTGTTCAAACCCTATGGGATTAGAAAGGTCATAGAGATGGCACTTAGTATTGCTCAGCTAGGAGAAACAGTACTGCCACCAAAGCTACTATCCTTCCCTTGGTCTCAGTTTTCTCATCTGATCAACAAAAGAAGAATGAGCCAATTAACCTGTGGATTTCCTTGGTACTTCTCAGAGTGCATTTATTGGTAGGAGGACTATGTCACTTATTGTCCCAACCAGAATGATTTAAGAGTGAAATTGGGCACATTTAATAGGATACCAGGCCAGTAGTACACAGCAGAGCTTTCTCATGCCATCTGAGATAGAAGCTGACTTGAGTTGGAATGACTATACTCCAGGGAAGCAGTAAGGTACCGCATACATTCTTACTTCCTCTGTACTAGAATTTTGTTTCTAAAGCTTTGTGAGGATAGATACAGAAGTTTGAGAAGCACTCCAGAAAGGAAAAATGCTCAGAAACCAAAGAAGAGTGTATGTTTTGTTTTTCCTTGTTCAAGAGGCATTGTCTACCTGCTTCAGGTGTGCATTTAAGCCTTCATGTGTAGCCTTGAGTAACGCCCTCACTGTGAAACTGTCTGGATCTTCTTTGTCTCGAATCTGAGACTCCTTCAACAGTGACTCCAGCTTTTTCCGTATGAAAGATTCTACCTGGTGCTCAGTGGTCCCGTTACTCTGTAAACAATCAAATCATACAAAGAATCCCCTGAGAAACAGACTCACAATACTGAGTTTATCATCTCAGGATCTCTCAGTAACCTGTAAGAAATTAAGATATTCGTTGAACAAGTTTGTTCCCCTTAGACAAAAAAAG
>NW_022196898.1:13811014-13842834 GCF_008632895.1 Mastomys coucha
AAGATCCTCCAGAGTGCCTGATTATCAAAAGTTCACCCTCCACCAGCTGCTGTTCACGTGGCTGGGCTGGTCCTCACAGCAAATTCAACATTGTTCACACATACAAAGTTTTACTCTACTTCATTTCACTGATATAGAGTATGAAGTCTTGAGAAATTAAGCAAATTACTTAAGAATTACAGAGTGAGGTAAGTGAGGTAAGAGTCTAAACGATTTCTGCCTGACACTTCAAGATTTCAGCAGAGGGCAAGCCAGGGAAAACTTCTGGCGACTAAGCTTTCTAAATCTATCTAGTTAAAATTGAGTAAAAAAAAATGCTATTTTTTAAAAATGACTTCCTTCACTGAGAGGCAAAGAATGCTACGAAATTCCAAGGCTGCTGAAAATTCTGAGACAAAATTTCTCTCTGGTTTCCAACTCCTTGGTGTCATTAGATGGCATACAATATTGACGGGTGCTATGACTCATTATTATGATTATTTTTAAAATCACAACCAATTTCAAGGCTTTCAGAAGCAAAGCAAAGCCAGTATCTCACACAGCTTTTAGATGGTCAAGGCACATCCCTTCCTGGAAGCCTAAAGCAGCAGTGTCTAGCCTCTGTATCTTCTCACAGACCCAAGCAAGGCTCCAGCCTCTGCACATGGGCCCTCTGCTCTTGAACTGCTTTCACTTCTCCCTTTGTCTAGATCTGCTCCAGATGCCAAACTGGTTTTTCAACCTATTGCCAAAGAGCATCCCACCAAAGCATTCAGGGATGGTACCACTCCACAGAAACAAGTCCCACATTACTTATTACTAGGAGGCTTTTCTATCTTATCCCTGTGGAAGACATCGTGGGACTTTTTTTTTTTTTTAAAGAACACCTATGCCAACAGGGACTGCTTTATTTCCCTAATTATATCATATACATTAATGTGTTTAAGATATTCAACTAACAGTGCATAACACCCATCATAGAATCAGGCTCTGAAGGAGACACAAAGATGAAAAAGAGCTTGCACTTGACCTCAGAAGTGAACACACACCGCACACCAGTCACAGGGATACTGGGAAGGACATACTATTCTTGCTACATGTTGGAGGGTGTGTTTGTGCACTTTGTATCAAATACTGATTTTTATACCCAGAGGTCTGGTTGCAGTCTGGACTTTGGTATTATCATTATTATGTAGCATCTCCTGACTCACTATTCTGTAAACATTATTCTGCATCATCTTTTGATTGGTTAAAGAAAGAGCTGAACAGCCAATAGCTTCAGAGGAGAAGGAAGTCACCATTGGAACATGGATGAATAAGGAAGCCAGGGCAAGACTAGGATGGCAGGTAATCACCACGTGCCTAGGAAGTAGAACAGGCCAGCACTGTCAGATTAGAATAGATCAGAATCTGCCCAGCTATAGTGCCTGAAGCTTTTAATAAATATAAAAGTCTCTATGTTATTATTCATGGCAAGGGTGGGCACAGAAAGCCAAATTTGTACAGCTAGGTGGCTGAGAAGGCCCCCCGAGCAGAGACTGACCAGATAGCTAAGTGTTTAACAGTGAGGAAGAAAAGGACTTCCCTGAACAAAGAACTCATTCATGCCTTTTGGCAGTTCTGAAGAGAGGGAAGTACTTTGGAGGCTGAAGAACTTGCAAGCTAGAGATGGGGCAACTAAGAGTCCCGCATAAATAATACTTTAGGAATAGCAGCAGTCTGGGAACATATGTCAAAAGAGGACAAGGGTCTGTAGATGAAAATCCAGACACACCAGTTGCTGTCATGGGCACTAAATAGTAGCTAGGAATAGGGATCTGGGGGATGGAATAAGGATCAGAGAGCGTTTTGGAGGAAATTCATTTTGATGGAAACAAACTTGCACTGAATTTCAGCCGTACGCTAGGCGAGAAACACTAGTAAGGATGAAGCAATGGTCACAGACCTTGGTGTCATAAAGAACTGCTCATATAGTTTGAGTCAGGTGTATGGGTACCACTGGTGCACAGAGGAGAGGCGTCTCAGTTTCTTGGCACAAAGAAACATGAAACAAGGTATCTTAAAACAGGAAAACATTGATTTCCTGTGATATCTGTAACAAGTAACTCTAACTTAGCAACTGGAAACAAATTCATATTAACATTAGCCCAGAAGACAAACATTTGGAGCAAAGTAGGGCCACAGTCCCTTTGGAGCTCAATGTCCCTGTCCCTTCTCACTTTGAGCAGCTCTCTACATCCCCTGGCTTGTGAGAGAGAGCATAGCAATAGGTACCCATGTCTTATGTTGTCTTCACCTACATGTAATTATTCATTGGTCTTCTTATCTTAAAACATTCAGGCCCACTAGATTATACCCAGAATATTCTCTTCTCAAGATCTTTAACTGAAGAGTGATATGATTTTGCCATTGATTGGGCTTCACCATACAGGAATGTTCTGGCTAGTTTATCTTTTATCCAGATCATTAAAGATTTCTCCATTATCAGCAGCAAGTCTGCCTCACTTTCTTCCCATTTGTATATTTACTGGAGTAGCACCTCGATATCCTTCAACAACCTTTCCTTTGTATTTACAACTTGGCTAGTTGTTTGGTGTGGGAGGCCTTGGCTTGTTTCTGTGCCTTTGTCCCTGAGATACATCATCTCTTGCTTTGATTTGAAGAGAGGGGCATGCAACTCTTCCTTTCACCTGAGCACTTGGGGGCTATTGTAAGGCTGTAATTAACCTACTTTCAATACCAATGTGTATCAGGGAAAGCCCTAGCAAAGCCCCAAGCAGAAGAGAGCTGGGAGACAGCCAGTTCGTGAATAGGTCTGAATACACATATTAACAGGTTGGGTGAATTTCTAGTTTCACCAAAACAAGGAGAATACTAACATCAAATATCAGAGATCACCACATACAATGACAAACATAGTCATCAAGCTTAAAATATTGTGAGAATCACTAAAATGTGCCACAGAGAGCACATGCTGTGGGAAAAATTGGGCTGATAAGCTTTTTCAGTGTAAAACTGCAGCAAATCCACTTGTAAAAAAAAATGCAGTATCTATCAAACCTAACAAATTCAAGCTGGAAATACAAGATGACTGTCTGGAAAGCGAAAGTCCGACTCTGTACCAGAGTACCTTCCAAAGCAATGTCCTTTAATAACACATTATCCAAACCATCCAACACCTTCCAAGATAAGTACTCGGTCTTTCCAAGACCCACCCATAATGAATGACACAGACAAAGGAAGGCTTAGAGCTCAACCAAACACAGCCCTGTGAATGAGGAGACTGGGACAAGCCACAATGCTTCCCAAGCAATTCAGCATCCCTTTTACACCATGGCAGGAAAAGAGATGAATTCTTGAGTTGAGTAGATGTTGAGTTGGCTCATATTTTAAACAACCACAATTCCTATCATAAAACATGGGAAATAGTCTGAAACCCTCTGCAGAAAATGTTGAATATATTTCACTTAAGGTTATGAGTGGACCCAACAAAAGAGCTGTAAGTTCTCTAACACCTCCTGTATTTGATCGAGTGTCCTTGAGCCTGGAGGGAAGGTTTATAGAGACAGAAAGGGGAGGCTTGCAAATAAAAGCTTGCAAGAACACCTGGAATGCCTAGAGCCAGTCTCAGAGTGCTTCCAATACCATTTTCTTTTTTTCCTTACTCAGGGACTCACAGAAAAATGGACATATGAGGAGCTGAACTCTGGGCATGACAGCAGATGGGCATATGAGGAGCTGAACTCTGGGCATGACAGCAGAGCAGGACTAAAGCTACAAAGCCCAGGATGGCAGGAGCCAGTGGAATCAGGAACAGCTAACACAAGAGCTATCATTATTCGCTTCACATCCTCTAATCCTGGGGATTTGCAGAAGGAATGAGAGCCCTGTCTGGTGATCTTCCTTTCTTTCTGTGATTTTCATCACTACGAAATTTGCAGCCACAAGGAACAAAGAAATATGCAGCTGAGGTTTCATTACTGTATTATCATTCAGTCCTGGAACCCAGCAGCACCACTAAAAGAGAATTCAGGCACACACCCGACCTCAAGACCTATCTGCCACTGTGCAGCTGTAACAGAGACCAATGTTGAGAGCTATGTGTGTCTTGTTCTTTTGTTTCCCTGGACCCGAAAAAGGATGCTGCAGTGACAAGAGGGAGAACAGTCATTTAATATGGTCAGGAGCAGTTCTCCCAAGGATATAATTAGGGTCCCACAATCAGTCTTCTGAGAGATTTAGGAATCTCTTTCATCCATCCATCCATTCATCAATAGTGATAATAATAGTGATAATAATAAAAACAAACAAATGCATTCTCATTTTCCCACAGCTCATCTTTTCTAAAGAGTCATTTGGAAAAAGAGAATTTGCCCCACACAAGGCTAGAAAGCAGCGGGAGAGATGGAGCCAGAGAGTGCTGATGTTTCACTAAACATTGGCATTGCTAGGACAGTGGGCAAGGTTCCCAGGTGCCACCCAGACCCGTATTAAAATCTCTGGGCTGGGACATAGGCACCAGCACTTCTGAAAGCTCCTTGCCATACCAATATGCAGCTGAAGTTGGGGGTCTTCTCTAAAAATAAAACCAGAAGACAAGATATAGGGCCATCTCAACACTCCCAAATGCCTTTTCTTCCGTTTAGTGCTGGATATTGGTAACAGAAAGAAAAACATATTATCTGCCCTTTCAACTGCCTTATAAAGCTTCAAAGCTGTTTTCTTAAGGCATGGGTTTAAGTACAGCTGCTTTTCAGCCATCTAAGTCTGCACTGACCTCCTCCTAGCAGTTTCATATGTTCCCATCAACCATGTTCTTCTTTTCAAGGATCATATCATAGAACAGAAAAAAATAGGAGCATGCACGTCCCCTTCTCTAGTCCTTGTAACTTGTTGCTAGGATGTGACCTGCTGAGCTTGTGTCATTTCATCTCAGAGTGGACACAGGAGTAGCAAGGTCTCAGAGCCGCACTGGGGGACTTACCCATTCTATGAATGCTGTTATACTGGAGACTAACAATGTTCATAAATCTTGTTAAAATGCCTCAAAGGCAAGATGATGAAGTTGCAACTATAGTCGTGGGAAAGGGAAAATGATTCAAATGTTCAGTGGGAGTCAGAGTGAATTGTGGTGTAGAGTATAACAGAGTGCAATGGGTATCACAAGTGACTGGTACACTGGGGCTCAATTCGTGCTGGAAGGCTTGGTTTGATGGGATGAGCTTCACGCAAGATATAGTTGATGTTTGTGATCAACAGCCTGGCTAAACACAGATTCGGAGAGTTTTAAGAAAAATACAACTGAAAAAAACAGGAAGAAGAAGAAGAAAAAATAATCAATGAAGTTGAAATTCAGGAGGGGGAAGTCTGTGTGGCCCATTGGGACAGAGGATCCCATAACTGTGAATAATGGTGAACTGGCTGCCTGGCATCAAGTCTGTTAGATTATTGCACTGTGGCAGAGAGGAAATTGCCCCTCGCATCTCTGAGCTGTGTGATTCTTGGGTCACTGAACACATTGGCTTTACCCTGTGGCTTACATATTATGAGCCAGATTTTCTCTACGGCTGAAGCTACAGAATAATACAAGGCAGAAGCTTAGAGCAGTCAAGGACAGCAGAAAGCATTCATTGCATAAACAAAATAAATAAATAAATAAATAAATAAATAAATAAATAAATAAATAAATAAAAAATTCATGGGGCTTGAGCAGCTGACAGATTAGGAGAAAGCCTGTCTCCTGTTCAGCAGGTAACGTTAGGCGAGCCACTCACTACACCTGCTCTATTCTTTGCCTAGAACTTTCTCTCCATATATTAACCTGGCTAGTTTTTTTTTCAGATCTTCAGTTAAATATAACTTCTAAGGAAACCCTTATGTAGACATCTCCTCTGAAAATTCAACACACATACACACACACATGTTCACACACAAATACACACACACACACACATTCACACACAGACACACACCATTTTTTCCTTTGGAACTTACATCTAACATGATTTATTTCACGTATTTGTCTTATTTCTTATCTGTCTCCTTCTTTCATTAATGTTTAAACCCCAGGAAGACAAGAACTTTCATCTACTTTATCCACTCCAAAATTGTCTGAAACTAACAAAGGTAATGGCACATCTACAACAAGAAATGCTCACGAAAAATTGGTGACATCCATAAAATATCTTAATAAGCTCATGAAAGTTAATGTTCAGGGTCCATGAATTGTGTTATAAGCTTTATGTGTTACAATGCTTTAGATGAGCCTTATTAGCCTAACACTGTACTTTCAACTAATAACTGAGGTTAAGGGCTTCCTTTCTAAGAATGGCTTTGTAAGTAATGGCTGCTCCATATGAACAACCTACACTGTACACTGTATGTAGAACAACCTGCTTTGTAGAAATATGATCACAGGTCTCTAGTCTGACATGTAGATAAGACAGGCGAACTTCGTGTTGTCTGGTGGAGTATAAATTGACGGGTTACAATACTCTCAAATTCTAACTTAGGACATTCATTGTTTTTCTCAAAAGAGTTCAAAGTTTGCATAAGAGCTTTATATATTTCTATTAAAAAAGTTGAGTATGTGTGTGTGTGTGTTTTAACAATTTTCTCCTCAATATATAACAAAGAGCCCTCTGTAAAGTCTTGTAAATTGGGGTGCTCCACAGCTCCACTCAGGTCAAATAAAAGGTCATGGCTATTTTGTTGAACCATATTGTAAAGCATCTATTCACACCAAAGCCTAGAAAGCAGTCAGGAGACTTTGAGCATGAACAGAGACCCCCGCCCCCAGAGTTTACAGGTGTACGTACTGATCTGTTCCCAAAGAACAATGAAATTTTATAACCACAGATATTTCTTATAGAAAATTAAAAGTTTTGTCAGGTGTGGTTGCATGAGCCAATATCCCACCTATTGCAGAAGGATCCGCACATTCAGGGGCAACCTGCACAAGAAAGTGAGACTGTGTCTCAAACTACAAAGTTAAAAGAAGGCTGGGGACTTGGCTCAGGCATAAAGAACTTACGATAGCCAATACCAGGACTTAGACTCAACCCTGAGTTCCACAATAAAACAGTCTCAATAGATTCAAAGAAAAACTGATACAGCCAAGCGGATCTAAAACCCAGCTTCACTTGTATGCAGCAGTAGATACTGCATTCATTGTCACAGAGACACCATTTTCACAGAACAGCAGTCCCCCCACAGGTGGCAGGCAGGGCCTTCTGCATCCTCTGTCAGTTGGTAGACTATGCAGCTAGCAACTAGGGATCTGGAGAAATCAGGAAACCATGGTTTACTAAATAAGACATTAAAAAGGTAAATTATCCATAGTCAGAAAAAAATCATTTACAAAGATAGCACATACCTAGAGTGGCATGAAAAAAAACTTAATGTAGTAACTATATTTTCATTTATGAAACTATCTAGGATTTTGTGACCTATTAGTTACAGTATTTAACAAAGTTAATAGAAACTATTAATGGGGAAGATATGAATTCAGTTCACAATTTTTCCTTTCTCTTCAAACTGAATCTCCTCTATTCTCCTGCTTCAAAGTACTTTAAAGCCAAGAAAGAAATGTCCACGGACATCAGCTGTTGTTAAGCTTTTGTCTCGTTTGAAACTAGTGTGTCAGTTCCTGTTGTCAGAGTTAGTGTAGTTTAGAAGCCTGTGTCTTGGTGCAACAACATAATTATTTAATTCAGGGTAATGGTGTATATTAGATTATACAACATGTACCTGGGGACACAATAATGCTTCTGATTTCCACAAAGTACCACTTTTCTGCAAAAATAAAACTATACTGTAAAGCCTGCACTGTTTTGGGCTTGTCTTGTGGCACTGGAAATCATGTGACTATTGACGGTGAAAGGGACAGAATTTCTTCGAGCCTTAGAACTCTGCAGGTTTAAACTGACCTCCTGTAGACCATATGGCAAATGCACATGCAGAACCTTTATGTAAGAAAAGGTCCAGATCCCTGGGCAGATGGCTAACTTCAAATGCCATTCTACTTAGGATTCGAACATTCAGCCAAATGTCCCAATCTTGGAAGGGCTTGGGCATCATATGGGCCAAGGTATATTTTTTTGGTGAGGAGTTTGACATTTTAAAAAGCAGACCCAGTTGTAGCTGGGGCGAGGAGCAAGCCTAAGGTACTACAATGAAAAGCCAGGATTTATTTGGCAGGGCCTCACATACTCATGTTCATCAAGAAGACTGACAATCTAACCACAGTTTGACTTCCAACTTGATTAGAAGGTGTGGCCTTGTTGGAGGGACAGTGTTACTGTGGAGTAGGCTTTGAGGTTTAAAATACTTAATCAAGGCCTCCTGTCCTTCTATTCCTGCATCCTGCTGACCCAAGTGTAGGACTCTCAGCTACCTCTCCAGCAGTATGTCTGTCTGCATGTCACCTTGTTTCTTGCCATGATGATAATGGGCTAAACCTCTGAGCTATAAGCCAGTCCCAGTTAAATCTTTCCCTTTGTAAGAGTTGCTATGGTCACATGATAGAAACTCTAACTCAGAAGGATTCACTACTAAAATACCTCCTAGTTCTAAGGCCTAGACTCCACGACCAAAGTACCTCACCAACTGCTGGGTGCCAGCACAGAGTAGTTTTAAAATTGCATCATTTAGCACTACAGGTGCCATATTTGTGGAGAGTTTAACATACCACCGATGTGGCACCCCATTCTTTCTGCAGTATGTAAGGGACAGAAACAGTGAGGAGCCAGTGACTCACGTAATGCAGCTTGAACTTGCACTCGTCTTCAATCTCATCTGCACTGTCCTCATCGGATACTTCCCCTTCCTCTGCGTCATCGCCAAGGTGATACGGCAACTTCTTGCCCTAAAATAGATCAAAACATCCCATTTGAAAACGAAAATAAATTCACAACAGCCCCAAAGTAGAGGCAAACCAAGTGTGCACTGACAGATGAATGGAGCCACAGGACGTGCTCTTCTCTTACGGCACATTACTCAGCCTTTAGAAGAGCCAATTCTGATACACATTACAAGATGGATGAACTTTGAAGGCATTATGCCAGATGACATGAGCCACAGTCAAACCTTGCATGGTTCTACTCACACAAGATACCCAAACAACAAAAACAAACACAGAATGCAGAATGGTGACAGGGATGGGTGGCACGTTAACAAACAGCTATTGCCAAATGGATATGGATCTTCAGCTTTCCAAGATGAAAATACTTTTGAGTATACAACATTTCGTCTCATTTTTGAACACTACTGAATTTTACACTTAAGTAGTTAAGGGGTTAAGTACAGTTTGTGTTCTATGACCACAGTTTTTTTTAAGAGAAAACTGACTAGAAAATGAGCGATCTATGTGATGGCTCAGCGCTCCTCCAGACCCACTAGGAGGCAGATAGCCTGGAGGAGACACAAAACAAAGATAGGAAGAACTTTTATCCTAAGGTTGTCATTACCTTAAATTAGCCCATTAGTAATACTGTATTTTCAAAAATCAGACTAATGGCTGGGCAATGGTGGCACGCCTTTAATCCCAGCACTTGAGAGGCAGAGACAGGTGGATTTCTGAGTTCAAGGCCAGCCTGATCTACAGAGTGAGTTCTAGGACAGCCAGGGCTGCACAGAGAAACCCTGTCTCGAAAAACAAAACAAAACAAAACAAATCAGACTAATGTCTTTTTTTAAAAAAAGTGTGACTTCTGACAATGAGCATTGCCCATTTGACTGAGCTACTTTCTTTTTTTTTATTATTATTATTATTTTTGATTAGATATTTTCTTTATTTACATGTAAATTTCTCCCTTCCCAGTTTCCCCTCTAAAAAACAAAGAAACAAACGAAAACAACAAAAACAAACCCCAGCTGCCTCCCCACTCCCCATGCCTGCCACCCCACCCTCTCCTGCTTATAGGCCCTGGCATTCCCCCACACTGGGGCACAGAACCTTTACAGGGCTGAGGTCCTCTCTCCCATTGATGATCGAATTTGCAATCCTCCACTATACACATGCTGCCAGAGCAAAGTCAGTGCTGGTGTCCCCCTCATATGCTGGAACATAATACCATGGGCATCATGGCTGACAGCATAAAGAAGTTGGGCTTCCGAGAAGGGATAAAATGAAGAGGGGTCCCCTGAGGTGCTTGTCTCTTCCACCATGGAAACATACCTATGAGGGGTAGGCCCTCCCTTCACCAGACACTGAACATGGCAGCCTGACTCACAACTATATTCCTAATATGTGAGACATGACAGAAGGCAACTGAGGTGAGCTCCAGACAGGGCTGGCTACATAGTGAGTTCTAGGTGAGCCTTGGCTGTAGAGGAAGACATGGGGTGGTGGAGGGAGGGAGAAAGGGAGGAAGGGAAGTTAAATGAAAAATGAAAAGGAAGGAAAGAAAATGAAAGAAAAGAAGTGAAAAGAAAAGAAAAGAAAAGAAAGGAAAGGAAAGGAAAGGAAAGGAAAGGAAAAGAAAAGAGAAAAGGAGAATTCCAGAACTTGGAGGCTGGGCTTTTCAGCTTGTAAAGCAGGCTGTTCTGTTGTTTTTAAGTAACCCAGACTAGGACATTTTATTTTAGTAGCCAAAAGACACTATGGTCCCTGAAAGCAGCCTGCTTTCCTCAGAGGATGGGGGAAAGCTGTCCTTAGCAGTTGTCGCTGGTCCCTTTCACATCCATCCCTTCTTTCACAGAACAACAATGCAGCTTACACAACAGTCCCAGGACTGGGCCATTCTTGAGTCACCAATACATTTCAGAAAATTACAGACCCTGGACAAGGAAAACTCTTACAATGAGATGGGAAGAGATCTGAGTTACGATGTTATATTCGTTCCCAAGTATCCATGGGAGACTGGCTCTGGAACTCTTCTGAGACACCAAATCCCAAAGATGTTCAAAGTCCTTGCTACAACACAATTTGGTATCAGCATGCATCTTCCTGTTCAATTCAAATAACTTCTAGGCTACTTATATATATCACATAAATGTTAAGTGACCCAAGGGAAAAAAACCTGTGCAGGTTCAGTATAGACACAGAAGGTGCACTGCCTGTATCCAATATGATCTCGAAGATCTATAAAATCACTGGGGAGTAATTTGGAAGTAGATACAGTCAATTGTTAAGAACAGTAATCTAGGGCTGGGGAGATGCTCAAAGGGTAAATAAACCCCTTGCTCTGCAAGCATGAGCATGTGACTTTGGAGCCCCAGAAGCCATATAAAGCAGGGTGGTAGTAGCCTGTGTCTGTAATCTCACGGCTTCTATGGCAAGAAGGGAGACATGACAGGGGAATCCCAGGAGGCTTGTAGGCTTGCCTCAAACAAGGTGGAAAGCAAGCACTGACACTTATAGCTGCCCTAAAACAAGGCGCATCTCTTTCCTCGCATACAAACACGCGAATGCATGCATGTGCAAACACACACGAATGTGTATTGGTATTGTTTTGCTTTTTTAAGAGTAAATACCTCTGTGGGTTTTCCCCCTCTTCTATATTTCCCAATTTATATTCCGAAAAAGTTAAAAAAAAAAAAAAGCCAAGAGAAGGCAAGGCCGAGGGCCTGATAAGAGTGAGTTGTAAGGTAGGCTTCTGACTTGAAAGCAGAAAGGAATATTAATAGGATATTAAGTTGCTCCCAGAATATGCTGTAGGGCAGGGATGGGCAGAGCCAGGTTCTGAGGCAAATAGCTGAGGCAGTGGCAGTGGGCAGCCCTCATCACCAGTATTTCCTGTCTCTTATCTCTGTCCTTCTGTGATACTCTCTTCTAGAGTGTGGGCTGGACTTAGTGACCCCTGATAAACATAAGAATAGAGCAAAACAATAGGGTGTCTCTTCTTCCTGAACCTACCTTCTTATCCTTCCACATCCATCCATCCTCCTAACCCCCAAATCTCTCCTCTGTCTGTCTGTCTGTCTCTCTCTCTCTCTTACACACACACACACACACACACACACACACACACACACACACGAGTGAACTGTTCAGTGGAAAGAACCACATAGCAAAGAACTAGAAGTAGCCTGACACCTTCAATACAGCCTTTTAGAAGGCTTAGAGCAGAAAACACAGCAGGGACTATGGGATAATGCCTGCTGCTTCAAGTTACTAATTTTGGGTCCAATTTGCTATGCAGCCACAGATGCCTAACATACAAATAGAATCAGAGGGTCAGACTTAATCCAGTGAAAATACCTTTCACAAACAATAAGGGACCGAGATCATTGTAACTTCATCATCCAACTACTGGCAGAAAGACTACCATCGGCTTCTTCCACCATCCCTCAGTAGATGGCTCAGTTTGGACCTCTGGTTTCTTCTTCAATGCCAGAGGAAGGGTCACCTGACTGGTAATTTGTAGGCAAGGTGCATCCCATACTTTTCAGAAAAGTTGAAAAATCAAATATCTAGCATTTTAAACTCAACACAGAGATAGAAAAGTTGTAAGTATAGATGAATTTAGTAACCGATTCTGCACAGAAATGCTTTGCTGGATTGTAAGAAGCCTCTCTTAGTGATGCCCTGAACCCTCCTATATACCCAAAGCCCTTGACCCTGGGCTTTAACACTGTGATAATTTCAAAATGATTAGCTAATCTATGTCATAAAAGTTAAATCTGCATTCAGATAAAGCATTTAGGATTTAAAGATTTAAATATGTTCTTTGACTTAAAGAATGGCATTTCTACGACTCAAGTGGTCAGATTGTATTTATGTATTTATGGTTTAGACAGGGTCTTATATACCCCAGGCTGGCCTTGAACTCACTTTGGTGTGGAGGATGACCTTAAGTTTCTGATCCTTCTGCCTCCACTCCTCAGTGTAGGAGTTACAGGTGTACATCATGAAGCACACTTTAGGACAGCACCCCCAGTTCCAGTTTGTGTACTGTTACTGGTGGGCCTGCTCTGAATTAGAATGTTCAAATACATATAAATATGATTTAAGGTATTTCTGTCTAAGCAGAAAGCTCCCAGAAAGTGAGTTCATTTTCTTTGCTTTAGAGAATATCTGTAGAGCTGCTATGTCAATACGGTGAGCAGTCACTTAAGCAGTAGCCAGATACACTCAGCAACCACAGACACAAAGATACCAGCATCTCTCATGCATTCATAACCAACCAAGTTACTCAGAGTCAACATTTTGTTGGGCACAATGACGGATACCAAAGTAGACCTGTGCACAGACATTTAAATACCCCAAAAGCAGTTTTTGCTTGTAATATTGCCTCAAAACCAATCCATTAAAATAACGTTCAATAGAACAAAATTAATAAACAAAAAAGTATCTCCGAGCTAAGAATAACTCTTCTCAAATGACACACACGGTTCCAGCTCCACGGGATGGGAGGGTGCCACGGCAGCCAGGAATGAGGAGTGAGATGAATACAGGCTTCAGTTCCCCTTTGTTTCAGGGTGGCATGGGATGAAGGGATAAAAACAAAAGGTAGACACCATATAATATTCCCTAGCAGAGCTCATCGTTCTTTTTCAAATGTATTTAAAAGAGGCTGCACACTGACTCCTGTATTTTGGCCAGTTTTTCCACACTCCTAGCTCGCAAAGCTACTTTATTCAAGCAGGAAGAAAAGCATTGCAGAACAACATTGCTGCTTTGGATCTCTTTTGAGACACAACCTTGCTCTCTGTAGCTCAGGTAGATTTCAAACATGCAACCTTCCTGCCTCAGCCTACCAAGTACTGGTATTATAAGCATGCGACATAGTGCCTTTGCTAAAAGCATTGTTTGCTTTAACATTGCTTTTATTAACAGAGTTACCCATGGGAAGTGTTAAAGAAGAAAGTTAGGACCCTTTCTGGATTGAACCTGCACAGGCCCTGTGTGTGCTGCCAGTCTCTGTGAGGCCATATGTGTACAACCCTGTTGTGTCTGTAAGACACTGTCTCCTTGGAGTCATCCATCACCTCTGGCTCTTAGAATCTTTCCCCGTGGAGAGAGTTTTGATGAAAACATTCCATCTAAGACTGACTGCTCCAGAATTTCAGGGCACTCTATGCAAATATGGGCTTCTGTGTTAGTTACCATCTACTGCAAGAAGTTTCTCTGATGATGGCTGAACCAGGTCCAAATGCTGAGAGGGAGAGCTGGACACTGGCTCCCACTTCTAAGAAGCTATCTGCAAATGCAAAAATTTGCAGCCCCCAGTGGAGTCTCACTAGGTATATACTAACCATACCTCAGGGTGGGTCCTATATTCAGGAATAGTTGGTCAACACAAAGTAAACTCAATGGAGTGTGTAGACTTTTTGTCTAATATTGATCTATTTGGGTTTTTGTTGTTGTTTGCTTGTTTTTTGTTTTATTAGTCTTTTGCTTGTCTACTTTGTTTCTGTTTTAAGGAATGTGTGTGTGTGTGTGTGTGTGTGTGTGTGTGTCTGTGTGTGTGTGTGTCTGTGTTGAGACAGAGTCTTTCTACTTAGACCTGTCAGGAAACTCACTATGTAGACCAGGCTGGCCTTGAACTCACAGAGATCTGCCTGCCTCTGCCTCCTGAGTGCAGAGATTAAAAGTGTGCCACTAGCGCCTTGCCTTCTTATTTTAGGAGAAAGAGAGAATGGGTATACAACTGCATGAGATAGAGATAGAAAAGTTCTAGGAGTTGAGGGCAGGTATTAGGGGCTCTCAGGAACTGAACCGACAACCAGGGAGCCTGCAGGGGACTGACCAAGGGTCTCTGCATATTTATTACAGTTGTGCAGCTTGGTCTTCATGTGGGACCTCCTAACAGTGAGATCAAGGGCTGTCTCTGACTCTTTTGGGATCCCTTTCCCCCTACTGAGCTGTCTTGTCCAGCCCTAACATGAGGAGAGGTGCTTAGGCTTACTGCAACTTGCTGTGCCATGTTTGGTTGATGTCCACGGGAGTCCTGCCCTTTTCTGAAGAGAAATGGAGGAGGATCAGATGGGATAACAGGAGGCTGAGGGGAGGTGGTAGAGGAGGGACTAGGGAAAGAGGAAGATGGGAAACTATGGTCAAGACATAAAAATAATAATGATGATAATAATAATTGAATATAATGTTATGGAAAAAGTACAGTTATAAGTATAAAAGCAAATGAAAATGCAAAAAAGAATAAAAAAAGGTGAAATCTTGTGTGATGTAAACAACTATAGTCTGAGTAGATATAAATGAAGGTGGACCCAGGTACCTCCTGGAAGTTCTTTCCAGTCTGCATACTACTTGAGTTCTGCTCTAACCTTGGGTTAATTCCTTATGGAATATGGAAACATTATCGGATACTTCTCAGCTTTACACCATCTGTGCTCCATGATCTCCACTATCCAAAACAGAAAAAAAAAAATGAGACATGGCCTGGAACACACTGTGCAGACCAGACTGACCTCAAACTCACAGAAATCCGCCTACCTCTGCCTCCCAAGTGCGTGCCACTGTAGCTAGCCAAAACGAAAATTCATAATCAAACTGTCTGAGTCTACGTTTAATTTCCTGACTGTTAGGTAAGGAACATGGAGTATTCACAATATTACAAAGATAATATTTTGATTATGTATGGAGAAACCAGTTTTTAGCATAGCAGTTACTTCCGGCCAGGCTTGGGCAAGTTGATGTTAATATTACCTGTCATGTTATTGAGACCTTTTTTTCACCATGCATTTACCCAAGAGTCTGCCAGCACCTCTCTAATGGACTCTGGATGAATACTTCTAATTTAATTGTTAGAAAAAGCAGGTTTGGACTGGCTCTGAAGATTTCATTGTTTTTCCGAAAGTTTTATCCTATGGTGGGCTCTTCCCTTGACTTTATCTCTCTTCCATCATGGATGTCCTTTTTAAGAAGCCTTGTCTACTGCTCTGTTATTTATCTAACAAGATTTTAGTCCAAAGAAAACGTTCACTGGAGATAAGCAAAATCACAGTGCCAAAGATCTCAGGGAGCTGTCTTTCGGACCACCGTTTGCATTAATGATTTTCACTGCAGTAAGTTTTCTCCCTTAGAATATCTGTGATGAAATGCCATTCAGCTCATTCCCTCTCCTCTCAGACACACAAGTCCTGAGGGGCATTATGTCTGTGCCCATGTTTCTGTTTGAGGAGAGTGCTTCTCATACACATACCCAAGACCGATCAACCATGAAGATTTTCTCCCCCTTTTGACAGTTATTAGAGCTTGAAATAGAAGAAAAGAATCTGAACCGAATGCCTCATACATGGAGTCAGAGAGCTTTCTCCTCTCTTTCTCTCATTTTTGCATGCAAAACTCTCTGTGTGAACTCTCCCAGACTTAAAATAGCTTGCACGGCATGGACAGCCAGAAAAACAAATCCATAGCAGGCAGACAGCAGTGACTTGCCTCTGAAGGTGTGCCTGTACATTAACATAAGACGCATGGACAGATACCCTTCACATGTATGGATTCTAATTATTTCCCTTTTAAACTTTATTTTTTGTCACCATGTAGTTGGTCATTACTGTTTTAATGCTTGGGCTATACCCCCATAAGTAGTTACCTTCACTAGAATTTTGCCTTTCAGACTCTGAGGACTTGGAAGCTGCCTGTACTCTCCTGTGTCTACAGATGACAGGTCCAGTTTGTCCTGGAATATTCCTTTCAGGTACTGAGCAATCTTCCTCTGCTGCTGAATGCTGCAGTGGTTCTCAATGGACAGTATGACCGGGAACCTGAGGAAACAGCAATAATGCCAAGGGCGTTCAGTTGCGCCAGCTCACGGGGATCTCGGAAGCCTGGAAATAGAAACTGTACTCATTGCATTCTTAAATTCTCAGGAACTGAAAGGAAAATGCTGGTAATAATGATTAAAGTGATGCTAAAAGGAGAAAGAGGAAGCATGCACTGAAGAAAAAGCTCCTCAAAGCAAATCTACTTTGCCAGGCATGTTGTTGCAGGATGACTTAGTTTAGTATCAAGCAATAAGTGAGGAATGTAATATGTGTGTGTGTGAGAGTGTGTGAGTGTGTGAAAGAAAATCCATGATATCATTTTTTTTCATATTTATTCACAAGTGTAAACACATCAAAGAGACTGCTGCTTATCATAAAAAGCCAGTTGTTTACTCTGAAAACATTCTGGTCCCAGCTTGAGAATGAAGGGAAAAAAAATAGTGTGATGCAGGGTTGTTTTAGTATCATTAAGTGTAAGAAGTGTCACGCCTCCCCCAAGTTATTTTTATAAAACTGAACACCAGCTTTCAGTTAAAAAAAAAAAAAGAAAAAAAAGAAAAGCTGTCTCAATGAGATGGGTCAGCCTCAGCCAGTAAAGGCAGCTGCTGCCAGGCCTAATGACCTGGACCTGATCCCTGGCATCCACATGTGGATGCAGAGAAGAGACTCCTGCTGGTTGCCCTCTAACACCCACATGTGCAGTGTAGCGTGTGAATAGACCCCCACCTACCCACACTCATAAATGTCAAAAACAAAAAACAAAAAAAACCCAACAACTATCCACTCTATAGCAACACCCAAGTTTCAGTAGAGAAAATATAAGGTGGTTCCCAAAACCGACCTCATGCTGAGAGGTTAGCAGTCAAAGCATGAAACAACCACCAAACCAAACCAAAAAAAAAAAAAAAAAAAAAAAAAAAAAACCAAGTCTTTCATGTATCTTTAGAAATAATATGTGAACTCTTCTTTCAAAATACACAAACCAATATTTGAATTACCTAATACGTTAGTGTAAAGGGAAAGAAAAAAGATTTCTTTGAGTAAGCACACGCTCCACAAGATGGCCCATGACCTCTTGAAATTAAATTCTGTGTGAACTGCAACACTCGATGCTGAGGTCACAGACAGGTGCCTTCTACCGACGATGGATGGTGACTTGTCTTTCTGACTGTGGTCTGCCGGCTGGTTGGTCCTCACATGGGTTTATCCAAGTGTGTTGTGAAGAGAAATCAACAAGCAAGTGATCCTGAGATGCAGTGCAACCATGTAGGTTTCAACAAAATAATTTCAAGTTCTCAACTCCCGTATAAAGAGTTTATGAGTGTCTAGTATTACCAAGCAGAAGGCTGTTTTCAACAGGAAGGGATTTTGAGCCTCATTCCAAGAAACATTGGTCAATATCTGAAAACCTCTTTTGGTGGGCACAGTTTAGGGATGCTGCTCACAACTGGTGAGTGGAAGGTGGAGACGCTACTAAATGCCCTACAATACATAAGATGGCTCCCCACCACATATGATCTTGCCCCCAAATGCTCACAGTGCCAAATTAAAAAAAAGCCTTGCTAAAAAAGGAGACATTAAAAATAGGAGGAAAATAAAAGGGCCAAAGTTTGTTAAAGTCCTAAACAAGAATATATTATTCTCATGAAAAGTGTTTCCTATTTTAAAGATGTATTTACCCTTATTTTATGTGTACGAATGTTTCGCCTGAATGCAGGTGCACTCTTACTGCCCATCAAGGCAAGAAGAGAGTGTCAGACGCCATTGAACTGGAGTTAAGATTGGCTGTGAGCCAAATGATGTAGGTTCTGGGAACCAAACCCAGGGCCCTTGCAGGAGCAACAGGTGCTCTTAAGCACAGAGCAATCTCTCAATCCCCTATAGCACATTTCTTCTAATGGTACTTAAACATGAGGTCAATATCGCAGGTACCAGGTGATCCTCTAGGGTATGGGGTGGCACTATTTAATACAATGAGAATACCGACAAGAGTCATAAAAATCAGGGTTTGGAAGGCTAAATTTAGCACTAAATACTTCCACGAAAAGATGCCAGAAACTAAATTTGTTATGCAGAAAGAATAGCATTTCAACCTTATGCTTAATTAATAAGACCAAATACTAGAAATTTTAAAGGCTACCACTTTCTAAAACAATTTACGCAGTCAAAATTTTAGTTTGCTTCTTTAATTTAAAAATCCTTTCTTTTATACTTAGTATATTTATGGAACTTGCTAAGTAGACAATTCCACATTTTCAATAAGTTAACCATCTCATATCTATATAAGAAGGCAAGTTACCAACCTTTTTATCATGTTGTTATATGTTATGACAGATATATGTTCAGACAGCTAAGTATCAAAAGAGTATCATCAGCTGTGGGTCAAGATATGCTCCCCAGCAGGGCAGTAATTGAATAATTTTGTTGTATAAAAATCAAGCAGGTGATTCACGTGGTGGGAGGGGCATTTGGGGGAGATACTAGTACACATTCGGTTGGGAATTATAAAAGCTTCAGGCTTGTTGGAGAAGGTAGAAGCAGAAGATGGTCCTTACTAGCAGATGTAAGGTCTCTGCAGAACAATGCCTGAAGAGGATGATACTGGAAGAGAGGGGAGAAGCCACACATGAAGGACATGAAGACAACCTGAGTGATGTAGATGCTTTAGAAAGAACACTAGGGCAAGAATTACAGCGCCATTTGTGTTTCAGAAAGAAAGCATAGCATCAGTACAGAGTATGAGCCAAAGGGGAAATGAGAATTAAGAGAATGTAGTGAAGTCAAAGAAAGGATAAATCCACGTGTTGGATGTCTCATGTATCCTGAAGTGTTTAACGTTCAGCATTTTATCATACTATGATTCAGTGTCATAAATAAAATGATGCAGCTTCATAAAACCATTATTGGGTGGGAGAGATGGCTCAGCAGAAAAGAGCCCTGGGTGCTTTCCCAAAGGACTAGGGTTCAATTCTTAACACCTACACAGAAGCTAAGAATTGTCTATTAATAGTTACAATCCCAAGGGATCTCTAGCCCTTTTTTGACCTCCACAGTCACTTCATGAACATAGCACGCATAGATATACATTCAGGTAAAACACTCATATACATAAAAATAAAATCTCTCAAGATTACAAACTATTATGTGTAATAGCTTGTTTCCAAGCTTTATGAGTTTATATATTTAAAAGTCATTCTTTGTAGAGACATTTTCAAGGAGACAGGATGAGAGATAATGAGATTAAGAAATGAGTAGGTTACAAGAATCTATAAACTTGGAAGCCATAGTACTTATTCCCAGTCGTTACTGGGAGCTAGAAGAGAACCAGGGCAGTAGGAATGAAGCTGGAGGGTGTAAGGAAGGGGTGGAGCTCCTGGGCTAGGGGTAGCCTCGAGGTGAGGGGTGGCATTTGGCTCCCAGGTGTTTCTGTACTTACTCATTCTTCACAAATGCATGCTTGTTGATGGTCTCCACAACATCTCTGAAGAGAATTTTTGAAGTGAGAGTATAACCATGGTGGACTACTGGCTCTCCATCTGGGCCATCCCAACAGTCAACTACCAAAAACAGAAGTTTACATTAACAACATAAGATGTCTGGAGATTCTTAATATCTCTGGAAGTACCAGAAACATTTGTGATGATTAGTAGACCTTATACATACTATAATTTTGACAAAGAAGTAAAGACAGAGAATTGAACATTCTGACATTCTTTATGAGAATAAAGAGAGATGATAAAGGGTTTGGAGTGTTTTTTTTTTTGAGTACTTATAGTTTACAAAAATATCATGCTCACAAGTAGATCAACAGGTATCAAAGTTTCTCTTGGGAATTTATCAAAATTGAATCACATATACCTAAGAATATGATCTTTAAAGTTTTTTCTTTATTAGCTAAAATGAGCTGAACTTCTCCATATAAATCTTGTCTGCAGGTCGCTTTTGGCTCAGTAACAGATACCAGTTCTGCTTGAGACTGCTTTGAGGCCATAAAACTGCAATATCTCCATTAACTAAGGTCTCTGGCTAATGGTTAGTCAGTCTACAGATTTCAGACTTGCTCACCCCACCACTGTGTGAGCTGGCACTAGACTCACAGAGATCTGCCTGCCTCTGCTTCAAGGTTTAAAGCAAGGCACCATCATTCCCAGCCTGAAGTGGAAGTTTCTAAAATCTCGTGACATGGCAGCTGTAGTGATCTCTTAGCATAAGACCTTCCTTACAAGTTAGTGATATTGCTGGTGTTAACAAATATTCCGCACTTTCAGTTGTACAGAAGTATGGATGTATAATTCTATTTAGTTGGTAGTGATAATAAATAATGGTGTTACTGGTTCATACTCTACTGCACAATGCTTTTACTTTTTAATCATTATCTCAGACTGTATATTTTAAATTTATAAAAATATTTATTAGAAAACAATAGGTTCTTTTCCACAGACAACAGTTTCATGAAGATCACGATTCTTGTGTCTCTTGATCATATTAAGAAGCAGACTAATCCACACCTCTTAGGTTTGTGCAAGCACACTCTGGTATTTGGTAAAATTGCCTTACACATTTGCTAGAATGTATCACTACCATCAGGCAGTGCATCACTGTGTGCAATTTCAACTCATCTTGCCTAAAGCAGAAATGAAATAGCAGATAATATGTTAATATCTTCAAATAAACAATGCAAAATTTAAAAGGCACATCAGTACATGATTTGTTCTTCACACCAGCATATTTAGTGTCATCAGTCATGAAACAGTATTCCTCTGCTAATATTTAAAATAGGCAGACTATCCACAGTTGATGTAGGTAGTTTCTAATACTTTGTGTCTAAACTCATCAGGTTTCTAGATTGAAAATAACAACACACCAGAAGAGCACTGAGGTTCGGACAGCCAGATTCAAGGCAAGTTTCATGTAAAAGCTAACAATGTGCTGGTGATATTGGCAAAATAGAAATACTCTAACAAATCTAATAAGACACAAACAAGCCAGAGGCCACAGGGACTGTTTTTCAACCATATCACACAGTAAAGGCCCCCAGGACTCTGACAAAGTGTTTGTCAGAGTCAAAATCATTCTGAAGGCCAAGTGGCTAGTCCAAGAACTTTTGCAGTAAGGGAATGTACAACGTTCCATCATGGTGGCTTTCAGGGAAAACAGAGCATTATAGTCAGTCCATAATAACAAAAATGTCCTCTATCATTAAGCGACTTAGGCTGGAAAGCAAGTGAATGAATGAAAGAACACAATCTGTTTGATTTTCCAGCAAACCCACCTAACCATAGTGACTTGTCAGACTCCCCCAAGACACCAAACATATCCTGAAGGAGACTATAACACAGCTCAAATAACAGAGATAGAAAAACACATCATTGAAGTAGAAGCTTGGAAGGAGATAGATCCCAAAGTCACAATATCACGTAAAACAGTCTGTATATACATTGTTCTCCATTTTAAACCTTCATCCTCAGAAAAGCTGTTTAAGAAAGCATCTGTAGATCTAACCCTCTCTATCTGTGACCTGTTAGACTCCATAGGACTGATGTTCTCTAGGCCAGGTGCAGGTGTTTAAGAATAAAGCCATCTTCATCCAAGTCTTCTTGGGACATAGAGACTCAGGTGTGTCCATGTCCAAATTGCAGATATGAATTAAGAAATTCATTTTACATGACTCAAAGAAATTGTTGGGAAACTCTAAGGCATCATGTGACCAAATTTAAGCCTTTAGAAACAAGTAAATGTTAGAGTGCTAGGCTTAATCATGAACAAAGCAAGTACTTGCTTTTAAAGCTAACCTCCCTCTATTCAGTACTAGGCTTCCACTGTGTCTAGTCATTCTCCTGTGATCTGCTAGTCTTTATTTAGCCTTACATAGATAGACTGTTCAGAAATAGTTCCAGTTTCTTGGAGAATACTAGATCAACAGGGCTTGAATCTCCAGCTTGCAAGCTATAGTAACTTCAGTCATTTACCTAAATCTGTGTTGAAGTTTCCTCTTAGTAACTTATCCCATACCTCCTGGTGCTTGAGGGCTTAAATGAGAACAGAGCTTGTCCACAACATCGAAGTAGAACCTGCTTTTCTTTCCACAGTTCACTAAAGTTCAAGGTGACAACCAAAGCTTCCAATATGAAAATGATTAAGTACAAAGCCAGTCAAGCTTGCCAAGTAAGTATGAATAGCTCCTTAGCAAAAACTTTCCAGAAAGGTAGTGGCCATTTACTATTCAGTTACAGTTTTAAGAAGACTTTAAAGTCAAATTCCAGGAGACACATTTACTGACAGAAGCTAGTGGAGAAAGACTTGGAAACGCAAAACTGTACCATGAAGCCCACTGTGGCTTGCAGTATACTGTCATGGCTGAGGCAGAAAGATTGCAATGAGTCTAAGGCAGTCTAAGTGAGTTCTTGAACAGTCTGGGCTACAGTGGAAGACCCTACCTCAAAACACACAAACAAAAAGGCAGTGAATAAAACAACAATATCCTGTGCTAGGGACCTACATATTCTCAGATTTTATGAATATCTGGGCCACAGGTGGCCTTTAGTCTTGAAAGATCAGTTTGATGATTACCAAACAGAAAGAAGGTAAAGAGAAAATCCATATCTCTCCCATCTTTGGCACAGTGTCTAAAGGCTCCTATTCATCTGAAAGTGCTAATACAACAACCATGCATCTCTTTACATAAACTGTCTTACTGAGATAACCTTTTGTTTTCATATTCAGCCAGAGCTGGAAGATTAGACATTTTGGTTCAATATATAAAGTCAAGAATGGGAACAGTCAGATTCAAATAGTGTCTTTTAAATGAGAATTTAAATGCCTCCTGCCTACCCATAAGCTCATGAGTATTGGTACATCTTTTGGTGGAACTGTTTGGGAAGGATTAAGAGGTGTAGCCTTGTTTGAAGAGGTGAGTCACTGGGCGTTGGGGATGGGCTTTGAGATTTCAAAATTTCATTCAACTCCTAGTTGGCACCACTCTGTCTGGTGATTTGTGTCAAGATGGAAGCTCACAGCTACTGCACTCAAATATCATGCCTTCCTGTCTACCTTCTTCCATGTTCTCTAAAATGATGGTCATGGACTCTAACTAAACCTCTGAAAATATAAGTCCTAATAAATTCCTCATTCTGTAAGTTGGCTCAATTTTGGTGTTGTAAGCAGAGTCCAGATGTTGTACAAATAAGCAAAAGAAGAGAGGCTTAGATCCAAGAGACAGGAAAGGTAAGAGTAACAGTACAAAGGAAGGCAGTGGCAGGCTGTAATGGCATCTAGAGTAGACAATCACTTTGTGAATCCACAGAATACCACTCTTGGCATCCAAAGAAATGTTGGCATTTAAGTGAGAGGTCACTCTCAGTGTGACTTCAGTGAGGCTAGGTGTCCAGGGCATGTCTGTACACATCAAATCTGAAAATTTTTTGAGTGTTAAGTGGTCAAGAGGCTGAATAATAGCCAAGAGGAGAATGCCACCTCATGACCTGTTACTTAGAATGTTTCTTCCATGTTAGTACTTTGAGCATCTTTAGCATTCAGTTATTAAGCCATATGACTTAAGTCATTATTATTAATAGGTAGTCTTGCAACCACTGCAAAAATATTGTTATACAATAAAATATAAATCTACAGAACCATTTTGAAGATTGCTATTTTATATAGTTGGTTTACTTTTTAAAGATTTCTTTATACATATACATATATGTGTGTGTCTATGTGTGTCTGTGTATATGTATGTGTGTGTGTGTGTTTTGCCTGCACATATATCTGTGTACCACATGTGTATATGGTGCCCATGGAGCCAGAAGAGGGTATTAGAACCTTGGGAATTAGATTTGCATAAGGTTGTGAGTTACTATGTAGGTGTTGAGAACTGAAGCCCGGCCTTGCTGTAACCGATCTTCACTGTTCCTATATCAAAGTAGTTCAGTTTTCTAGGAACATAGGTGGAGCTAGGTATACAGATTTGCACCACTAAAGATCATTTGTAAATTAGTTACACCCTCCCTAACTTATCAGCTCCCATTCCCTGATGATATTTTCAGTAATTTGTTGATCTTCTTTGGCTCCCCAAATAATCTCCACCTGCTATACACAGGAGAGGGTGGTGGCCTCTCCTACATCCCTCAGAACATAAAAATCATCAGGCATGAATTTTTTCACAAGCTCATATACTCTTCCTCTCATTGAGGACAACCAATATCATTTTTCTCTCTCTCAAGTATCACCCCCAATGCCACACACATATCTACAGTATCAAATATCATAAGGAAGATATTCAGCTATTAGCCCACCAGTTTGCCTGCCCATACTTGATTTTAACTACCCATACCCATAGGGATTTATGACTCCTTTTTCTGTTCTGGATCATTCTATTTAGTTCAGATATTGTTATCTGAATGACACAGAAAGACATGGGTTTATATGTTGCAGCGTCACTCTCAACTCAGCAGATAGGAAACTGTCCTCATTTCTGCTCTTCTCTTCAGATTTCCATTACCATAGAACAGTACCATCGTCCACTCCTGGCTTCTCCATGTCTTTTAGTAAGCTCTAATAGACTTACTTCCTCATGGTTTAGTCACTGTTTTTAAGGTACAAGAGATTGAATCGAGAACCTGATGCACAGACTCATCAATCCCTTCTTGCATTTTTATGTCGAACAGGATTTCACTGGTTCATCCTACCTGGCCTTGCACTGGAGACCTTTTAACCTCAGTCTCCCAAGTAACTGTGTTAGGGGCTTATATAAGCGGGACAGGCTAGTCCAATATTTTTAATTCTTCCTTTAAGTAATAACAGCGTCCCACCAGTCTCCTAAAACAGTTCCCACTTCCCCTCTTCCTCTACAAGGAGACATTGTGTGTGAGTGGGTCAAGCTATACCTGCACAGAAAGTGCTGTCTTATCTATAAGCTGAGCACTACACTTACACATTTAAAAACCTTTTCTCTGCTTCCTGCTCTGTGGAGACACAAGCAAGCAACCTCATGTTCCTGACACTACAGCCTTGAGCTGCTCACACTGTGACCCACCATGACGGGCTTGCATCCTCACACCTCAGAGCTGGTGAGATAAATTCCTCCTCATTTATGTTGCTTCTCGCCAAATATTTGGTCAGAGTGCTGAGAAAAGGTGCCCATTACAGAAAAGTGGTACCATGAAGTGCACTCACTGGTGTGATACACCTTGACCATGTGACTCTGAGGCCCTGGGACCACTGTGTGGAAAGAACCTCTGTGTGTGGAACGAATGTGGAAGTGTTCACAGGGGCTGTGTAAGAGAGAAGCTCTAGAATGTTGCTAATAGGCTGTTTTGGTATAGTTATGCAAGTCCGGGAAGCCAACAGAAAGATGGATAGTGGAAAACAAGAACTCTATTAGGAGCTATTCCCAGTATATGCTGGCAAGGAATATGCCTGTGTCCTAAAACTTAAATGAAACTGTACCCAAAAATAATGGATTAATTGATTTGGCAAAGAAAATCTGAAGATGCAACACTAAGGATGTGTCATACTTATTATTGTCCTTTATATTTATCCAGATTTACAGTGAGATGCAACAGAAAGTGGAGCACAAAGATATGGAAAAAATGCCTCTCAATGAGAGAGAAAGAAACAGCTTAAACAAAACGGTGAAGGATGAGCACAGGGCAGGCAAGGACAAACTGGCCATAATTATTAAGGAAGTCAGGGCCTCTCGGCTGAGGTACAGCTTAAATGATACAGCACATAACTATCACATTGAGGTTCTGGGCTCAAACCCCTGCAATGAGGGGAGGGGCATTCAGGAAAAACCAGAGCTTTGCACTAGACAGTAACAGGTGATATGAGGACAAGACACCGAGACATCCAAAGCTCCAGAGTGAAACATATGGAAATTCACTTGAAAACCTTTTGTTTGACATGAGAGTTTCTTTAAAAAAAAAAAAAAAAAAAAAGCCTGAGGACATCCTGCTTGAGCCAGGATGATGAAGGAAGTCTTTTCTCAGGCTCAGCCACAGAAGGACACAGAGGCAGCTGAAGCTATGGTCCAACTGCACCAGGCTACACGGCAAGCAATAGCAGAACTTAACATTAGTCACAGCGCTGGTTTTGAAGGAATGCAAGGCTCAAGAGTAAGGAGTTGTGGAGACTTGCACCAGAGTTTTAAACATCCTTTGAGGCCTGTAGAATGGTAGGATCCCTAACTGGGGCTTCTGTGAGGGAGCCTAGGTTGCAATGAAGATAGGGGATATTAGAGATACCAGAGATGTAAGGTGTTCACTGGGTAAACTATAGAGGATGATTGAGTAAAACAAGCTCAAGAGAGAAACCACAGATGTTAACAGGCAACAGAGTTTGCAGAAATGACTACTCAGTGTTGCTGAAATCCAGATAAAGCCACCAAGAGCTCCAAATACTGAACAGGGTTTGGTGTTCAACCTGGTGGACTTCAGTCTTGTTTTGGTCAGATGTTTCTGGGCTAGACCCCCATTTCTCCATTTTGGAATGGTTATATTCTCTGTGCCACTGTATTATTTTGGGAATTGACAGGAGTCTCCCAGTTCTGAGATAACTGAGTCTCAGAAGAAACTGAACCATAAATCGTATTGACTATTAAGACCTTGGAGACTAAATGCACTTTCTATTAGGAGGTTAAAATATAGGGAGGTTTAGTTGGAAATGGAGGACTCACTTATGTTGCAGGATTTTCTCTGTCCAATTACATTTTGGCAGCAGGAGGCCTGTGATTGGACAGGGAAAGGGAGACAGAGCTAAGAGTTGCAAAGACAGAAAGCGTGGCAGAGAAAAGGAAAGGAGGATGGAGGCAGACGTGAACCAGCCACAGGTAGTTATGATATCATAAGGTTAGAATAATTGTGATAAAGCTTTTATCATCATCAATTAGCTCTGAGATTATTGTATTGGCCACTTGTAAATTGTGATTTTATTGATATATAAATCTGATTGGTTAACTATAAGCATTAAGAGGTTTGATTTTACCGGTTTACTGGGTATCATGATATCAAACTGTGAGATTGGCAGCTGAATTTCATTACTGGAATGTGGGACCACTGATGGCAGAGAGGGACTGAGGTCCAGGGAAAAGCAAGCCAGACACTGCAGTGAGGGGCAGGGCAGGAGGGAGGCCTAGCTAGAGAGAGTTGCTGGTGGCTAGAGCATGGGAGTGCCGGTCTGGCCTTGCTAGGGAATTGGCCGGATGAGTGAAGCAGGAGCGCAGAGATGGTGGGTTCTCATTTTTTAATATTCCCTACAACACACTTAAACATGGATAACACACTATCCATGAGTGTGGAGCCCAGATGGAATAACAAAGTGGGGAATGAGACAGCCTGCTGCCTAGCTAGTGCTCATCTCTCTCCGATTCCTGGCTGTAGATACAGCATGACTTGCCACCTCATGCCGAACCCCATAGTTGTGCTCTGGTCTCTTCAAGCAGTAAGCCAAAATAATTCTCTCTCTTGGAGCAAAAATTCCTTCACTGGTCCCCCAAATTAAGATTTGAACCTAAAACTACTATGCGTGACCCAACTCTGTTTGATAACTTATAATCTACCCCATGCTCTACTGGCCTATATGAACACTCCTATACCAAGCCTGTACCTCAAGCAATAGAATTTTCATATCACACTAATGGTTTATGTACATACTCCTTGATAATTGGCAAGCTCTTCAAATGCTAATATACCATCTTATTTACATCTCTATCCTCATCACTGGAACTGATTAGCAATTTAATAAATATAGACCATCAAATCTCTTCAAAATAAATAGCTCTGCTAAACTACTTTTGCTGTTTTTTAAAATATCTTTTCAGGAAGGTTATTATTTTTCACAGGGTTTTCTTTTGTTGTTTTTTTTGTTTTGTTTTGTTTTGTTTTTTAGCAATTCAAGGTATGTTTGACAAATATTGACACATTTCTTTGTTCCTCATGACTGAAAAATAAGGAAAGAGAAAGGATAATGACTTTGTAATGGAGAAATATCCTTAATTAGTATAAAAAGAGCTCTCGCTGTTCAAATGGCATATTGACCAATCACAGCTGAGCTTAGAAAAGCTATACTTACCTTCCACGCATCGACAACCCTCTTGTAGCACCCGTGCATACATATCCACTTTGGATTGAGAAAGGAGCTGGTCCCCAGTCAGGTATGTGTTGTGAGATGAAGCAATGTAGTAGTTGCAGAGGGGCTGATCCATGTCTTGGTACACTTCGTGGTGCAAAGGGTTAAAGACATCACAAGCAGGGCTACGCATGAAGTTCGTGAAGCCTTCAAAGGAGAGAGAGAAATGCTTCAGCTTTCACGAGTGTCTATGCAACTGATGGCAACAGAGACAAAATGGTCAAAGAATACTCATAAGCAAATATCGAGACAATGCTTGTGGTGACACCTGGGGCAATGAGAGATCTGCCTAACGACAAATCAAAAAATATGACTTCAGGGAGCAGCCATTTAAATATGTCCTTCAGAAAAATTAACTGACATCTTAAAAAAATGGGTTGGCACGACAAAAGCATTTACTATTAAACTCCAGCTATGCTTACAGAATTTGCCCTGAGAGGTGATCAGTGTCATATTATAGCCATATTGAACCTTAGTCAACCAGCAGCTAATAGCTTGTTACAATCTCTGAACACCACCACATGATAAAGTCTAAGGCCAAACTTTAAGTACGGCCTAAATTCAGAGGGTGAATAACTAGGAAACTTGTTTTGGAAAACATACTGCCAATGATTTTCACATAAATAACTTTATAATAAAGCTTTGTTTGTGTAGAAATGGACAGTTGTTCTATAAGCTTTTCTTAAAGCCCGAGTAGAAGAGGCAGCCATCATCATGGAATTTACAAAAGCAAATATAAGTGACCAGACAGTGGTCATTATTATGACAGGTTGTGTCAACTCTTTGAGACTCATTTGGTAAGATCCAATCAGTAAATGTCCTCTGAGTCTTCATAGTTTCTTCCTGGTGACCTTTATGTTTATAACGAGAGACCACATTTAACTGCATCTTTGGGGGAAGCCTCAAGAAAAATATTCATATCTAAGCACAGTCTTAAGAGGCCCAAGTTAGTTTGTCTTCTGTTTTTAAAATAGTTTTAATGATAGAAAATTTTAACTTATTCCTTTTCCTTTTAATTCTCTTTCACCCCAGTAAATAAGTACTTGGCATTAAAGATTCCTTATCAAGCCAGGTATGGTGGTATGAGCCTGATTGCTACACGCATGCTCGCGCGCGCACGCATACACACACACACACACACACACACACACACACACACACACACAGATGCATGACGGAGCAGGGGAATTCCAGAAACTAACAGTCAACTGTGGTTTTACATGTTCTTGGGGAAAGTTGTGTTTCCCTGAAGTCTTCAGTTAAAATGATCTGTTCTGCTTGAGAAACCCTATAGCCTAATTTATTTCTCTACATATTTTAAAGGCATACAGCTTATACGCACAGTTATATTTATACCATGTTTGATATATAAATCCTAGGGGCTAGCTTTTTAGACCATAATGATAAGTAAATTATTTAATTTCTTTTGATCTTACTTTCCTTAGCTACTAAATGAGGTGGTAATATTGACAAGAATTCCGTTTCTAACAGTTTCTAAAATTCTACCAGTTGGGAAAAACAAACCAATTCCCAGCATTTTGTTTTTGTTTTTGTTTTTGTCTTTTTTTAATGTTAATTTTCAAGTCACTACTTTTGTAGATTATTTGTTTGGGGCCTAAATTTTCCCCCTGCAATCACCAGTACATGACAACTTCCAAAAAAAATTATCCATTTGAGCAAAGTCCAAATATTTCTTGGCATTCATCACACACAATGGCAGCTTAAGGGGTACTGCAAAAACAAGAGGAAAACAAAAGCAGAGATCTGCTTTGCAGAAACATATATGCTTTCTGGGCTTCTACAAGTATTTCCCAACTTTGCTTCCTAAGAACTGTAATAAAATTTAATGTGGCAGATAGGAGAGAGAGAGAGAGTAGGGCCACTGGTTACCTTCTATACCGAGGACATTTCTCACTTTGTTTTCTTCAGAAACTTCAAACTTCTTTATGATGTCGAGACAATAGTCCAGTGTCACATTACTCATCTAAAGAAAGCAGAATTGAAAGAAAGCACCTGAAACATCATGAGCCATGGCCCTCTATACTGCAGCAAGATGTGCTGACCAGTATCCCCTGCTTCGTGGTTCAGGGCACTTCAGGAAGCACTGGCTGGAGTCTTCAGGCTCCTTTTTCCTTTTACCATTGGAGGATGGTTATGATCTTCCCCTGCCTAGGCACCCGGCAGCTTTAGTTAGTGAACACACCCCTTCAACTCTAAGATGAATGCACTCCGTGAAGGAATAGAAGAAAATAAATGAAAAACCATTGTCCAAACCCACTCGCAATGTAGAAGCTATCTGCCAAATAAGCGATTTTTACATAAAACACTAAAGTATGATAATCACAAATAGACGTAGAAAGAAAAACATGGTTCATCAAAATAGGATGTTTTCTAAGTAGATTCAGCTACATGGGCATTCTTGAAGAGCTTTCCACTGAGTAGTCTGCTACGAAGATTCAGGACCACAAAAATGAGGAAAAAAAATGAACCAAGAAAAGATGGTTGAGAAGTGAGCATAACAAAGGACCGAGCAACTATGTGGCTTTTGTTCAGATCAACCTGTTGACAGACACCGGGTGACTACAAAAGCCACTCCCTTGGGCATGGCTACCAGATAGGGCAATACTGAGGGGCAGGGAATGCTTTAGGGGAACCTTTCTGTAGCACCAACAAGGCAGAACATGCTCTTATCACTGCCAGCCTCAAGGTTGCTGCATGCATATATACACAATAAGGGAAAGCAAACTCTTTAGAAATAGTTTCTTTAAATAGCAACATAAAGAATAAGGGCAGCCTTGGGACTGTAGCTCTATGGTAGACAGAGCACTTGCCTAACATTCAAAAATCGGTGATCCCCAGAACCTCCAAAAAGAAAAAGTGACACTTTTATTATTTTTTTAGATATTTTCTTTATTTACATGTCATATGATTTCTCCTTTCCCACTTTCTCCTCCAAAAGAAAAACCCAAAAAAACAAAAAACAAGAACAAACCCCTGTTGCCTCCCCCTTCCCCCTGCTTGCCACCCCACCCTCTCCCACTTATTGGCCC
>NW_022196898.1:13842952-13843426 GCF_008632895.1 Mastomys coucha
CCTCTCCTCCCATTGATGATTGACTTTGCAATCCTCTACTATGCACATGCTGCCAGAACAATCAGTCCTACCATGTATAGTCCTTCGTTGGTGGTTGAATCCCTGGGCGCTCTGAGGGTACTAGTTAGTTCATATTGTTGTTCGTCCTAAGGGACTGCAAACCCTTCAGCTCCTTCGGTCCTTTCTCTACCTCCTTCATTGGGGACCCTGTATTCAGTTCAATGGATGGCTGTGAGTTTCTACATCTGTATTAGGTACTGTTAGAGCCTCTCAGGAGACAGCTATATCAGGCTGGCTTGTCCTTCCTTCAGTCTCTGCTCCATAGTCATTCTCTGCAACTCCTTCCGTGGGTATTTTGTTCCTCCTTTTAAAAAGGAATGAAATGTCCACATTTTGGTCTTCCTTTTTCTTGAGTTCCTTGTGGAATGTGGGTTTTTCTTCCTGTATTCCAAACTTCTGGGCTAATAACCACTT
>NW_022196898.1:13844103-13846924 GCF_008632895.1 Mastomys coucha
TTTCCCTCATGACTAAGGATGTTGAACATTTCTTTAGGTGCTTCTCAGCCATTTGGTATTCATCAGTTCAGATTTCTTTGTTTAGCTCTGTACTCCATTTTTTAATAGGATTATTTGGTTCTCTGGAGTCTAACTTCTTGAGTTATTTGTATACATTGGATATTAGCTCTCTATCAGATATAGGATTGGTAAAGATCTTTTCCCAATTTGTTGGTTGCCGTTTTGTCCTATTGACAGTGTCTTTTGCCTTACAGAAGTTTTACAGCTTTATGAGGTCCCATTTGTCAATTCTTGATCTTAGAGCATAAGCAATTGGCATTCTGTTCATGAAAATTTCCCCTGTGCCTATGTGCTCGAGGTTTTCTCCCACTTTCTTTTTTATTAGTTTAAGTGTATCTGGTTTGATGTGGAGGTCCTTTTTATTTTATTTTATTTTTTAAAAATCCATTTGCTCAGGAATATAACAGTGATTTTTTAAAATACTGATAAAGAGGAGCTGGAGAGATGGTTCAGTGGTTAAGAAAACTAACTGTTCTTCCAGGGGTCCTGAGTTCAGTTCCCAGCAACCACATGGTAGCTCACAAACATCTGTAAAGGGATCTGATGCCCTCTTCTGGTGTGTCCAGAGACAGCTACAGTGTACTCATATAAATAAAATTTTTAAAAAAATCTTTAAAAAATACTAATGAATAGTGATAAGAGAAGCCAATTTTGCAAGCCAATACGAAATAATGAATACTAAAAACATTGCATTATTATATGTTATATTCTTTCAAGATTCCACTGTCTTTTAGGTACAATGGGTTTTAGTAAAATCTAGTTTTTTTATTTTATTAAATCATCCATTTAATAGGAGTTAATATGAAAAGATGGTTAAGTAAACAGAACTGTAAAGCCCTCAAGGTTCTCCAGAGATGCAGAAGGCTGTGAACAGCTCTTTAGCTTGTCAACTATGAGCTAAACACACATATCTATCTCTCATAATAGAAAAAAAACACACCCATAACTTTATACACCATGAAAAGACTGAATTTCCTTTCAGGTATGAGTCATTCGTTCTAAAGTACACTCAGGCTAACCACCAGGAGCCCATGAGATCTAAAGCAAGTTCATGGTAGATGAGCAGGGAATTCATTACCACAAGACGCAAAGCAGAAACAGATTCTTTTTTTTTTAGAAATCATACTTTAAAAATATTCACCGAATTAATGAAAATATTAGTAAAGTCACCACAAACCTAAGACATTTTTAAAAATAACTTTCTCTCAATTGCAGTGCGAAGTACTCTGTTGATGAGAGTTGAAGGTCAGGTGAATCCACTCTCATCCAGCCTCAAGCCTTCTCAGGTAAGTAGCATCTCAACAGGATGACACAATTTCATTTCTAAGCCTCACTTTACGATGCCTGTTACACGTATATATTGCTATCAAAGCAAGACAGTGATTACAACCATCTTTGTTCTTAAATGTACACAATGTGCTGAGGTGCGTGCTGTAGGAAGTGAAAGAAGCCCTGAGCCTGTTATTGTGAGTCCTGAGTCAATGTGTGCCGTCAAGAGAGGCATGTATTCTTAATCACTAAGCCATCTCTCCAGCCCCTACAACTGTCATCTACCCTTCTCAGTTTATAGATAACACAACTGATGCAGAGAATAATTAAGTAGTATCACAAAAGTCCCAGAACTGTAAGAGGCAAGAACCAAAGTTCACATTTGGACCTTCTAGATTTTAAGTCTAAATCTTTTATATAGGTAGATAGATAGATAGATAGATAGATAGATAGATAGATAGATAGATAGATAGATAGATCTAACCCCTTGACATTGTCTTCATTTCTACTAAAATATTTGAAGGCGTTTTGGCTTTTCAGTATAGCTGAAATTTATGAATCGTTTGAAGGTGTTACAATTTTCAAACCCGTTGCTGGACTCTGATTTGTTGCATTTTTAAGACTAGATTCATTCTGTTCTGTTAACTACCGTATTTTAAAATCATCCAGAAGAGGCAAAATCCTCATGTCATAGGTAAACACACACAATATAGATGAGTTATAGGAACCAGCAATCACTCTATAAAAGTATCCACATTCTGACCCAGCTTATCCTCAGACTTGTTAGTTCCCTAGAAACACATTTCCAGCAAGAGAAATTCCCACTGTCAGTGGAGTAAATGATTACATTTCTCATGGCCACGCTTCCCTAGCACATCAGACACACAGCTGAAACAGAATTTGCAAATGTTAATATTGGTGAACTTATTTTCATCTGAATAACTCAGCCTATGATTAAGTCAAAATTGTGATATTAATGACTGAGTACAATTTCCTTTGATAAGCTCAGACTCTTTCATCCAAAGACAACAAAGCTAATACTTAATATCTGGTTTTGAAACGGATCATCACCCTCCTTGTTGTGTTTATGCTCCTTTCCATTTTATACACGTACCTGTTGACTTACTATGGTGAACAACAGGCTGTCCGATTTTGTCTATCATCTCACTGTGTACCTACATAGCACTCACTAAATAATCTGGCCTTTAAACTATTCCAACTATGCAAGCATTGCACACTGGTGACTACGCTATGCAGTAAAATTTAATAGTCTACCACAAATACTTCCCATGAATGATTCTAATGGCACCTTGTTATATTTTTTCCATAACAGAAAGGGAAGACATGGCCTCTGAAATCCATTGTCCCCTTTAATAACAGTACCTCTTCTAAGCTTGTCTGATTTAGAGTTTCAACGAGCTTCAGCACTGACTTCTATAAGAGATCTCTAACAAAATCAGATGGCCGCATTTTGCCACGGTTATGTATATAT
>NW_022196898.1:13846934-13852884 GCF_008632895.1 Mastomys coucha
ACACACACACACACACACACCTGTTTTAATGGTTTAGTGAGGCAGAAATTCCAGGTTGGAATCACCACTCCTGTGTTATTCCTCGGCTTCCAAGTGGTTTTTGGAAAGTCCTGATGTGGTGCTTATGCCAGCCTTGTTTATTCATCCTGCTTCAGTGTAATTCAGTTAGCTTTGATCTTTTTTTTTCCACTTTATTTTTACAATAATGAATCTGATTTGCATCAGAGTGGCTCGTCTTCCACAGTGCTCATGGTCCTCAACTGGCTTGCCTGGAGATTCAACTCTTTTTAAGCTCATGACTTTTTTTTTTTTATTGCTTGATAATTTCCTCTCAGCTCCTAGTCTAACTCTCCTCCCTCTGCTTCAAAAATCCTCACTGTGTTTATCTCTGTGCTCTCAAACTTAAAGTTCCCTGGAACTCCTTTTTCTCCACTGAATCTTTTCTCATGGTTTCGCATTTTCAGCGTACAGCTATAATTGTCTTATTCTGATGATGTAACTAACCAGTTTCTGACATTTCCTATTTCTGGGTCTCATCTATTCTACCACCACTAAGTTTCTTGTTTCAATTTGTTTCCAGTTTTTTAGTAGTGCAGGGTTTCCCTACTCACATGGTTAACCTTGGCAGTCTTAGGGGTTGAGTGTAGAAGCAGAAAAGATGAAAAGGGGCGGGTGACAAAGCTCTGGAGAGGGCACAATAGAACACAGGTGAGTAGGGCAAGAGAATAAACAGAGGGAGAAGTTACTGGGGTAAAGGATGAGAAGAGGGCGATGACAAGTGACACTAAGGATGTTAAAGTTATTTAAAGACATTTAAAATCTAGTCAATACTCAGTTGGACAGAAGATCTGTATTCATGAGCGCAGCTCCTTCCTGGATTTATTGTGGGATTCCTGGGCCATGCTACTACTGTGTTTGGCTTCTGGTATAAGTTAATATCTTCGGATGGCACACACACACACACATACACACACACACACACACACACACACACACACACACACAGTGTGTTTAATATTCTACCTGATGAGAATGGACTTGGGTAAAATAAGAATCTATTTATGGGCTAATATTTGATATCACATAATATGTGATACCACCACCTGCGGCCAGTAGTGCTGTTTTGAATTGCAACTGAGTATATTTTATAAGGTGAACAATCCTGGTGTTTATAACAAACTTGTATTTTAAACAGATAATGTTTGGTGGCACAGAGACCAGAAAGCCTCGGGTCTGACCCACTGTGTAAATCCAGTTTCAAAACTCAAATGCTATTAAGCTCTCTTACTAGGCACTTTTGGTTGTCTTCAATTTTTATTCATTCTAAAGAATGCGAAAGTGGACAACTTTCCATATATTTCTGTATGTATTTAGCTATTTCTTTAGAATAAATGACTGAAGGTAAAATGGAGAAAAGTTTGGTATATTCTGAAAATTATCAGACTTGTAAAAGTGCCATACTGAATAATTAGACCATTTACAAGCTAATACTATGATTGTTAATGTTCACTAAATTTATGGGTTAAAATAATAAGCTTTGGCTTACTTTTGCATTTTTGATTACTAATAAGGGCAAAGTGTTTATAAATCCACTGACACATGAATGCATTCCCCACACTACAGAAACGCTGTATTTCTTTTTTAGTGTGTTGCAAATACTTCTCTACCTTCTGATTCAGTTCTATGGTGTTTGAAATATGAGACCTTAAAGTTTCTATACATTAAAATGTTCCTGTGTGGTTTCTGTCTCCTGAGTTAAATAAATAAATAGATAGGTAGATAGAGAGATAGATAGGTAGAGATAGATAGATACATAGATACATAGATTCATAGATAGACAGACAGATAGATACAGACATTCTTTCAAGTCCTACCCATGTGGAAGTAGCTTTAAGCTAATTTAGAAAATTAAACCAGATACAGATTCTCCAGGGCAGACTTCACACAGTACTGGCTTTTGTTTCCCCCTCAAAAAATTTCCTGGCAGAACTTCAACACAAGCAGAAAGGGTAAGGAAATGCATGCCCCTCAGCAAACGATGTGCACTATTGCCATTCAAATGGGTTGGAGTGATTCCACCAGTCTGGATGAAGTTAAAGCCACTAGATTTGAGGATTTTAATTTTAATTCTTCACATTGCTGCACTTCTGAATATCTCAGTTACATTCATCAAGATCAACTTTCAACCTGACAGCAGGAAAAGGGGGTACCGGATGCCCTTTGTATAAAAAAGAAAAAAGGTTCAAAATCAAGAACAATGAGGATGAGCAGGTTAAGTACTACCTGGAGGGAAAGGACAATCAAGATTGACAGGATTCCTGCAGGAAGCCAACCAAGATGCTCAGACATTGACAGGGCCTTGAGCAGGAGCCAGACCAAGGAGTTTAGATGCTAGGGATGGGAATCCTGGCTTAGAGAGAACACCATGATTCTTTGTGCAGATGGATTCTTTGAAACAATGCCAAGAGAAGGGCCTGTCAAGAAGACTCAGAGAAGCCTGTTTCAGGCCATCAAGGGCTGATTTAACTGTTGCCGCAACCCTCCTTCAGGGTGAGACTTTCCATAGAATGATCCTAAACAGAGGGACTGTGCTTTTCTTCCCATTATCTGTGTATACTAAATGGTAACTCAGGAACAGCCAAACAAAAGAAATGCATAGAAAGTGAGGTGGCTGCAGAGACCTATCGCTTCTCTGGACGTCTACCCAAAAGGCACCGGAATGCGTTTAGTAAGCCTTGAGCCCCAGGGCATTTTATTTGTGGATTGTCCATGATATAAGCATGAAGGCACAGACTGATGACATCATTTCCCAAAGTTATTAACTTAATCCCCAGCTCGCTCTCCCTTCCCAATGTCCAAAAGTGGAAATGGGAGCTCACAACCTCTCATCATACGGATGAACCATTTGGAGGTCCAGAAAATTCAAATTTGAAGGGGACTGACTCACTGGAAGTAACAAAAGCTATCCAATCACTCAGGAAATCCTAAGGGTTTTAATGGTTCATAAAAAACATCAGGGGACAAAGAGCACTTATTACTATTATTATTATTATTATTATTATTGTTGTTGTTGTTGTTGTTGTTATTAATATTATTAAACTACATCATAGCAGATGTGGGAATGATAAGTCAAAGGGGAACTGACACAGAAGAAAATTCCAGGTGTGTGTAAGTGATGACATTTAGGACAGGCTACTCTAATACACAGCACCTTGGAATGTGAAAAAATAACAAATGCAGAAAGGTGTCTCCAACTCCCCCCAGGCCTTTCCCTTTAAGCAGGTATTTACTCCTGGGAAGGACTTTCTGGTTTTTTCCCATGAGTTACAGTGTAATACTCTCTCATTCAGAAGATATTCTGTGTTTACCTACAGAGAAGGAGCCAAAGACACAGAGATGCCAGAAGGATCTGAATGAGCAGCTCTTGCCAAGTTCCTCTTCTGCTCCGATTCAACAGCATGATATCAGCCCTTATCCACCATGTGCATCTGTCCAGTCTGCATGTCTGTGCAGGAGTTATCAGACCCGGCATTAAACATACACAGGCATTCCCACTCTCTCACATCTGCTTTTCCTTACAGAGTCTCCTAGTGTCATGACAATTTATCCCAGAAATCTGTATATCTGTATTTTTTTCTTCTTAAAATAATTAAGATCCTCAAGTTGTTCAAAGGGTAAAGAAAATTTGTATTCTCTATGGAACTGTAAAGCCTCATGGGTACCTGCTCACTTCTAATCCTACATAGGCTCCATGGAAATGACAAATCTATACAGCTAAGTAAACATAACAATTTATTAAACAGTTAATGCAGAAATTGACTAAAACCAACTATTTCCATTTCTACCCTAATCCAGCCAGGGCAATATGACTATCAAGAGAATTTTAAGACTCACAGACTTGTGAGTGAGAGGTTATGATGGTTTGAATGAAAATACCACCCCCCCAGGCTCATATGTTTGAATACATGGGTCCCAGTTGGTGGAAATGTTTTGGAAAGATTAGGAGGTATGGCCTTGTTGAAGGTCTGTCACTGGGAGTGTAGGCTTTGATGTTTCAAATGACTCATTTTCAGTTTGCTCTCTCTACCTTCTGTTTGAGGTTTAAGATGTGAGCTCTCAGCTATTCCTGCCTCCATACATTAGATCATTCATTACAGATTCTGACTCTCGGGACCCATATGCCCAATTATGGTCTTGGTGTTTTATCCAGGCAATAAGAAAGTAGATAATACAGAGGTAAATGTGATCCGAGTCAAAGAAGCAAGGCATATATGCAGATCTGCTTAACTATCCTACCATATAGTCTCACAATAACAAACAAACAAACAAATAACAAAAATAATAATATCCATTCCCAACAAATAAAGTGCTAACTGACTTGAATAGAGAATAGAAAAAAAGAAACATCAGAAACCAAGTTGAATACATTTCACTTTAAAAAGCGAAACCAAGAAAGGCATTGAAAACAGCTGGTGACTGAGTATAGCTTTCTTTGAAGTGAGAGTTAATGGGCTGTGCCCAAGCTGGCTCTCTCAGCATTGAAATGGAGTGGGGTCTCTTCAGTAAACTGGTCGAGTAACACCTTTCTCTGTTAGTTCCTTGTCAGTTTGTCTGTGCCTCTTCTTTACCTACCTCTCTTACACATACACATGCCCAAAATTAGCACAATAGAAAAACAGGAAAGACTATGTGGGCAAATTTTCTGTTTTATAGAGGGCTTTGAAACAAAATTTTAAAACAATGCAATAATTAAAAAGTAGAGCAACTGATGCAGCGCAATCCATTAGCATGCAGAACTTAGATCCCCGACAAGCAAGCGCACGGAAAAACAGCCACCTCTGCTGCAGAGAAATGCCAATCAAGTAAACACTAACTAAGGTGTCATTCTGTGAGTCCACATCAGCACAGAAACAACTAATGATTTACTTGCTGCTTCATTTATTATACACTGGAAACAATCTTTTTACAGTATTATAAAAAAAACTTAGGGCTAAGACCCAGTAATTAAATTACAGAGAGAAAACACACGTATAGACAGTTTGCCAATTCCTTTCTGCTCTTTCTCACCCTCTCTAGACCCAAAGGTTGAAGAATCTAATGAGCCAACTCATCTACCCATAAAATATAATTCAAAACCTGCATTTAGCTGTCATAAAAAGTGCCTGCCCGGCTCAGTGAGGGAGCAGTGAGACTTCTTGCCACTTCTGAGCCTGCAAGCAGCACTAACCAGCACAGATTAAGGACAGCAAACAAGTTTTGGGCTATGACAAGGAAAACTATCTTTCTGGTTTAAACAAGAGAAAATTGAAGGAAGTTTCAAGATTTAAAACACTGGAACAGAAATAAGTTCAACTCAGATACGTAACCCCTCCCATACTCAACTGAAAAAACTGCATTTTTTTTTAAAGAAGTCACTTCAAATCTTTAATATAGGGTACATTAAACTGGCTGTACGGATAAAGGCACTTGTTGACTGACCAGGGCTCAATCCCTGGAACTCATGGAAAGATGAAAGGAGAGAACCAACTCCAAAAAATTGTCCTCTGGCTTCCACATGTACACTCTGGTGTGTGTGTGTAGGTGGGTGCATATACAGACATCAGGCACACACTAAGAGTAATACATTTTTAATTTGATTTAATTCATATTAAACCAACACTAAATGAGCATGATTCCGTATATATTAGCAATGTATTAGCATCTTAACAAATGTGCTTTATTACATTTTTTCTTACATTCATCACTTCTTTGTATGTTTCATATGTTTTGTATCCTGGATGGTTTTATGTCAGCTTGACACAAGCTGAAGTCATCTGAGATTGGGGAACCTCAATTGAGAAAAGGCTTCCAAAAGATCTGGCTCTAAGTAGGCAAGTCTGTAGTGTATTTTCTTAGTTAGTGATTGGGAGGGGGCTATGGGTAGAGACACCCCTGGACTGACTGATTCTAG
>NW_022196898.1:13852894-13853970 GCF_008632895.1 Mastomys coucha
AGAAAGTTAGGCTGAGCAAGCCACAAGGAGCAAGCTACTAAGCAGCAACAATCCATGACCTCTGCATTAATTTCTTCCTCCAGGTTCCTGTTCTGCTTGAGTTTCCTGCTTGTACTGCTTTTGATGAAGATGATGATGATGGTGGTAATGGTGATGGTGATGATGATGATGATGATGATGATGATGATGATGATGATGATGATAATAATGATGGAGATGAACCGTTATGTAGAACTGTGAGTCAGATAAACCATTCCCTTTCCAATTGCTTTTTGGACACAGTATTTCATCATAACAACAGGAACCCTAAGTCATGTGGACACATGTGCACTACAGTGCACAGAAGGTAGTCACAGGACAACTTGTGGTTATAGGTTCTCTCCTTCCATCATGTGGGTTCTGGCTATTAACCTAGGGTCATGAGGGCTAGTAGCAGCAACTTAAACTGCTGAACCATCTCACTGGACCACAAAAAGTACTTTTTAAAAAGGTTTACTGATGTGTATATGTGTGTCTCTGTGCTTGTATGTGCACGTGAGTGTAAGTGCCCACTGAGGCTGGCAGAAGACGATAGATCCCCTGGGGCTGGAATTACAGTCAGTTGCAAGCCTTCTGATGTGGGGGTTAGGAACTGAACTCAGTTCCTGTGTAAGAGCAGGGCACTCTCTTAACAGCTAAGCATTCTCTCCAGGCCTCTACTCAGGCATACTTTTAAAAATTGAATGCATGCGTGCTATGTGCATGTGAGTGGTGGAGCCCATTGAGGACACAAACGTCGGATCTCCAGAGCGGTAGTTACAGGTGGCGTGAGCCACTGGGGTGGGTGCTGGGAAGCAAACATTGGGAAAGCAGACATGTTCTTAACCCCACATTCATCTCTCCAGACCTTCAAAGAGATTTTTAAGGGAAATAGCAATTCAGGAAAACAATACAACAGCATTATTTTTTTCTTACTTCATAATTTTATGAGCCTAAAAAGCAAAACCTTAAAAAGTATGTTGCTTTGCTGTGTGGGGGTTCACGCCTATGCTCCCAGAGCTAAGAAACAGAAATGTGTATGTGTATGTGTGTGTGTG
>NW_022196898.1:13853980-13924326 GCF_008632895.1 Mastomys coucha
AGGAGTTCCAGGCGCCCTCAACCACATGACAATCCTCTCTCAACAAGATCAAAACAAAGTGTGTTGCTTTACTTCTTAGCACTGTCTTCCTATCATAGACTCTGAAAATTATAAAATATCAAGAAATATATATATATACATATATATATATACACATATCTTCATTTTGAGACTCCTAAAGGTGTAGTTTGTACATTCCCAGAACTTAGCACAAGAACTTGGAAATGTACTTTGTGTCCGTACAAGGCAATAAATTAACTTGAAGTGTCATATATCTGAGAATCCATCTGTGTTTGAGTTTTATTCGAGAACCCCTTTATTTCTCCTCTGGACTGAGAAATGGAGTTTGAAGAATTATAAGACAGCAATATAAAAAGCTACACTTGTTTAATTTTAAAAAGCCTATTTTGTATTAAAATTTAATGTCTTCCTTTAAGCAAATTTAAGAATTTCTACTCTAGGCAAGGCCTAGCCTAATTTACTAGCCTTTGCACATGATTTGATGCCAATTTCCTGTGCGAATTATCAGTGAATTATGGAAATTATCTAAGAATTCTGTTATAGTGTAGAAAAACCAACTATACCATGAGTTTTATATCAATTTATATTTTGCTAATGTTAATTTATACTAGCATAAATAATTTGTACCATTACTAGTAACTCCCAGTATAAAGCAACATTACTAGTGTATCTAAAATAAAATATGAGTTAACTTTCATTCCTTTGTAGGAAATACACATACCCACATCTAACACAGACAATATAAAGCTATATATGCTATGTTTTGGTTTATTGCTTTCCTTAAAAGCTGCTAGACAAATGTCATGATACCTTTTGTTCCACCTTCAAAAACTGAGCCAGCTCCTCCACCGTCAGGTGGTCTTTCTTGTCACTGTAGCTCAAAAGCAGCAAATAGAGGTCTCGTCTCAATGACATCATTTTGTAAAACACGCAGAACTCTTCAAAGGTCAAGGTCCCCTGATTCTCATCTGTATCAGCTTCCTGAACAATGTATAGGGGAAAGATGTGAAGTGAGAATTAGAAAGTAGCATTCCCTGGAGAAGGGACAACACTTACATCACAAAAATACATTTTTAAGCACACATGGAACAGTATAAAAATTATAGGCAGTGAAGAAAGTTTCAACAAATTAGAGCCAACTTTATACAAACCAATTTCTCTGGCTACAGTACCTCTACAAATTAACAGAAAAAAAAAAGACCCTTTGAAACAGAACATTGAAATAATGTTTCTAAGCAGCAAAGTCCGTCTAAGTGCACAACTCTAACCCAAGTTCCTATGACACTGTGGCTAAAGAGGTGGCTCAGCGGTCACCAGTGCAGCGTGGTAGCTCATGACTATTTGTAAGTCCAGGTCCAGGGCATGGGGTACCTCTCTGGCTTCCTTCAGGACTGCATAGACATGGTGCCCTTGCATGCATGCAGGCAAAACACAAAAGGAAATAAAGACGCTTACATCTGTATGACAGCCCTGCTTTCTATGCCAGAATCAGAGTAAAATTTACAAACAAGCAAGTGGTAAATTGTTAAGAATACAGTTAAACCTTTAAAGTGAAATGTGAAGCCAAATATCTTAGAAAATCTTGTTAGGAAACAAAGCCTGGCACTCGATGGGCAGAAGGATGGCTAGCTGAGGCCTGCTTGGACCGTGTAAAGAAAGCCTGTCTCAGAGATAAAATAAAACAAAACAAAACAACAACAACGACAAAAACCTAGCAGTTCATCCAAAAAGTTAAAAAATAATTAAGCCAAAGAAAACCAAGGGAACTAGAAACAAAATCAGAAAGCCTATCTTTAAAAGTAAGTGAGGAGATCAACAGCTGATCTTTGGGGAAACCAGTCAAAAAGATAGCCTGAGCACAGCAGATGAGGGACAAGAGAGGGGTATGCTTTAATGCACCGCGTAAACACTTGTCTCTCACTGACTTCAGAACTGTAACATCTTAAGAGATGTAATTCTTCCCCTACAACAATCTCTCTGGCACCTCATGGGTGGCCTCGGGCTTTGGGCTCTTATAGCCACCAAGCTGTGGTACCATCAAGCTTTCCTCCTGAGGGGAAATTCTGATCAGCTCATATAGACAGATGTTTAAATTATTTGTGCCTAATAATTACTGCACTAGAGTTGTTCACCACAGATCGTGTGGTAGGCAGAATTAATCATTTAAGTGCCAGGGAAGCATAATAAACAAGCAAACCCTTTATATGATCACCTTCATTCAAAGTGCACACAATCATAACCAAATAAAGACTGACAGGAAAGGAGTGGCATTTTGAAGTTTTGGGTTTTAGAAAAAAAACACTCAACTGTTAAGTAGATTTAGATATACATATAGCCTTAAAAGTCGAGATGCTCATGAGAATTTTGCTTAATGCGCATGCTTGCTTCAGTGGTACACAGGCTAAAATTGGAACAATACAGAATGCTAGCAAGGCCTCTGAGCAAAGAAAACATGCAGATTAGTGTGAGGAGTTTCATTTTTACAGAAATTTTTGCTTACCGCTAACTTTAGGTTAAAAACACAAAAACATATTTAAACCTTGTACAGCTTCTATATCATGATGATGGTTCCTTCTTGTCATTTTGAATGAGGGTGCACACTGGGTTTGATATATGGAGTCTACAGTAAAGACTCTTGGCATCTAAGAAATTGAGTATACTGTTCACTTTACCGCTACAATTTTAAATCAACATGTTTAACCCTGCCAGGCATGATGATGTTTTCCCACATTTTTTTTAATTAGGTATTTTCTTTATTTACATGTCATAAGATATCTCCTTTCCCAATTTCCCCTCCAAAAAAAAAGAAAAAGAAAATAAAAATTAAAAAAACAAACCTCTGTTCCCTCCCCCTCCCTCTGCTCATGACACCACCCTCTCCTGCTTACTGGTCCTGGCATTCCCCTACACTGGGGCATAGAACCTTCACAGGGCCTAGGGCCTCTCCTCCCAGTGATGACCAAATAGGCCATCCTCTGCTATACATATGCTGCTGGAGCCATTGGTCCCACCATATGTACTCTTTGGTTGGTGGTTTAGTCCCTGGGAGCTCTGAGGGTACTAGTTAATTCATATTGTTGTTTGTCCTAAGGGGCTGCAAACCCTTCAGCTCCTTGGGTCCTTTCTCTAGCTCCTTCATTGTAGACCCTGTGCTCAGTTCAATGGATGGCTGTGAGCCTCTACTTCTGTATTAGTCGGGTACTGTCAGAGCCTCTCAGGAGACAGCTATATCAGGCTCCTGTTAGGCAGCACTTGCTGGCATCCACAATAGTCTCTGGGTTTGATGATTGAATATGGGAAGGATTCCCAGATGGTGCAGTCTCTGGATTGTCTTTTCTTCAGTCTCTGCTCCACAGTTTGTTCTGCAATTCCTTCCATGGGTATTTTTATTCCCCTTCAGCTATTAAAAACAATGAATTTATGAAATTCTTAGGGAAATGGATGGATCTGGAGAATATCATCCTGAGTGAGGTAACCCAATCACAAAAGAACACACATGGTATGCTCTCTCTGATAAGTGTATATTAGCTCAGAAGATCAGAATACACAGTACAAATCCACAAACCACAAGAAACTCAAGAAGAAGGAAGACCAAAATGTGGATACTTCATTCCTTCTTAAAAGGGGGAAACAAATACCCATGGAAGGAGTTTTCCCACCTTTATCTCAGTATTCAGGAGGCAGAGGCAGGCAGGCAACTCTGTGAGATCAAGACCAGCTTAGTCTAATGGGTTCCAGGCCAGGCAGAGCTACATAATGACACCCTGTCTTTAAATATGTGTATGTGTGTTTACTCCAATTTAACAGATTTTTTAAGATTTCCACTGTGTATGTTAAAAATATCCCAAACCCTAAAAAATAAAGTCTTAATACTTCTAGGTTCAAGAATTTCACATGTGAGCTGCACTGTGGTGGTGCACTCCTTTAATCCCAGCACTTGAGAAGCAGAGGCAGGCAGATTTCTGAGTTCGAAGCTAGCCTCATCTACAGAGTGAGTTCCAGGACGGCCAGGGCTATACAAAGAAACCCTGTCTCGAAACAACAACAACAACAACAAAAAAAAAAACAAAAACAAACAAACAAACAAAAAAAGAATTTCACATGAGCATACCTAATAAGCATGGCAACTTCTGAAGCTCTCATTCTCACTCCAAGGTTTTTGTTTTTGTTTTTATTTTTTTTTTTGTGGACTTATTTCACATATAGTGACATACTTGTCCCGTCACTTTTGGCTTAACACATTTTAAAATGTAAGAGCACTGTCTAGCCACGTATATAGTGGCCTTCCTATCTGAGAAGAGGGGGCCTGAGGCCCAAGGAGCTCTGCAAATTCTGAGCTAGCCTGGGCCACATAATATGACCCTGTTTCTGCATATACAGAATGATATGGAAGTAGAATAGAAGCTACTTAGGGGCACAAGGGGGGTAGGTGTGGGATAGGGTAAGAGAGGGGAAGAGGATCAACAAATCAAAGTATGTATGAAAATGTCACAATGAAACCTATTATAATAGATGGTAATTTAAAACTGTAACTATTAAATAAGCTCAACTAAAGAATTTACTCTAAGTCCATAAGACATAGGACATGAACATTTTCTAGTTTTCCCTGAATTTCACTCCTTTCTTTTCTCCTTTTTTTCTCATATTGTTTGTTCTTTAGTACTGTGTAACCCAAAACCCCAATACACACCATCTCTAACAGGAACATCTCCTAAGCAGGATCTCCTTAAGCAGTCACAGAAGGGATCCAGCCTCTGTCTTTCCATCACTATTGGAACACATGGACCCTGTTGTTTATGCCTTCGCCATAATAAGAGCAGAGCAGCAAGTGAATAGGGGGGGGAAAGGCCCCAAACATAAAACATGTTTCCTTTATATGCTTATTATATGTCTAAGTTATTAGCCTAGTCAAATAGAATGAAAAGTCTTTATAAAACATGGATCGTGCATATCATGATTTATCTCCAAATAAATGCTGTTTTGCAATCTCTCTTGCTCATGACTAACAGTGTAACCTGGCCTTTCCAAGCACAACCCAGCTGGAAGCTGCAGAGTACTTCCAGCCCAGCACCTCCCTCAAGGAGTGAGAGGAAGGAGCACCAAGAGAGGGCTGAACTCTGACCTTCTGACCCACAGCAGCACTTCTGGGCCTCCTGGGTTTTCAATCTTAAACTCTTCTGAAACAAAAGAGAGCTCTTGGGGCCTCTGACAGCGCTGTTTCTCCTGTTACTAGGTTTCTATTCTAACCCTCACAAGAGCCCCTGTGGTAGGAAAATGAAGCATTTTCATCCTCTCGAAAGGACTTGATCAAATTCACACCACTGTTCAAGTGTCAGGAATTATAATTAATTGCTCTTGAAAACAGCAACAGCAATGTATTCGAGGGGATGAAACCGGGTACTTAAGTTTATGAAGAATTTTCCCTTGATGAGACATAATGCTTCTTTTTTTCAAAGAAAAATAAACCAGGATGGAGCAGGTAATACCAGCTCCCAGCAAAATAGTAGTTTTTAATGTGCATCAGTACAGCAGTAATTGCCATGTTTTACAAAAGGCCAAGACAATTGTGAACACGTACATACCTGAAACATTTGTCTGACTTTTCTGCGAGGCAGATTGACATTTAGTTTATGCATCAGCTGGTGGATCTCTTCAATATTCAATAAGCCATCACCGTTCTTATCAGCCTCCTCAAAGGTCTGCTTCACCCATGTGCAGAAAGGTCAAAGAAAAGTTCTCCTCAGAGTCAGAACTGCTCACTAGCTGAATGTCACACGGACACTGCCGGCGACACGGCAAGAGAAGACATGCTTTGGAGGAGAACCTGCAGTGGCAAAGGCTGTGAAGAGAGCCTGGGGGTGACAGCACGAGAGAGGAGATGGAGGTATGCGTACGCATGGGTGGTGCACAGGTCACAAAACAGGTGTTTTACCAGACAGCTGGAAGGCTTAACTCAAACACCGTCGACAACTTCATCCAAGTTAAGTGTTAAAACTACCATTGGCAAGCACTGTGTGTCACCAGCTATAAGGGGGCTATCAGCTGCTCCACTTTCCCCGTGGAGGATAGCACCCTACCCGCCACTGGCATCACAACACAAGTGTTTCTACAATATGCCAACCTTTTTCTCATGTCCTGACCTCCTCTCCATGATGCAGCCACGCTAACCGAAATGTTGTTCCTACACAAAGGCTTAGTAAAGGCCTTGCACACCTTTCCCATGTGTGTTAGAGACAGCATGAGCAGGAACAGCCTGGTCTTAATGCTCGACCTCTTGGCTCCTGGATCTCACTATGATGGAATTTCAACTTTAACCAATCAAAGCTCTGTCTTTGCTTATGCCCTCTCCCTCAGTATGTTTTTGTGTTTATCATCAGGATCTCAACTCTCTTTTCTGTGTCTTACTCTAATATTTAAAAAACAAAACAAACAAACAAACAACTAGACCATCTCGTTGAACCTCACTAGTGCTAGGAAAAAGAGGAAGATTTCAGTCGGAATAGGTAACAGAATAAAGTCTCAACTCCATACTCTTACAACCTGTTCTAGCATCGCTGTTGCTTGCACATGAGAACTATTTCTAGCCTGAACTCCTTCTTTACCAGTAGATGTGAAAGTGCTCCTCCAACAATTAAATACTTCTAATCATAGTCACTAAGCTCAGATGTGGGACTCAGAGGTGGGAATACAAGGCTGACTTTAGATACAAAAGAGTCATACCATGTGCATGGAGACTTACAGGATCTTCAATTAAATGAGAAAATTTAGTGAATACATTGAAAAAATCCCAATAACATAGAGCATTTTAATATAACATATTTTTTTGTTTTGTTATGTTTTTTGTTTTTTCAAAACAGGGTTTCTCTGTATAGTCCTGTCCTGAAACTCACTCTGTAGACCATGCTGGCCTTGAACTCAGAAATCCGCCTGCCTCTGCCTCCCAAGTGCCGTGCGCCACCACCGCCCTATAACATATTTTTAAGGACATGTATGCACTAAAAAAATTGAGCTTCAATGTTTAAAGGATATTGGAGAGGAAATGAATGAAAGTGATGAGCAAAAGAAAGAAAGGAAGGAAGGAAGAAAGAAAGAGAGAGAGAGAGAGAGAGAGAGAGAGAAAAGAAGAGAATCAAGGTCAAGAGAAAAGCATGGGTTTAAAAATCAAGAAGTGGCAAGGTTGGAGAGAAGGTTCAGCAGTTAAGAACACTGGCTGTTTTTCTAACCAACCTGAGTTCAATTCCCAGCATCCACATGGAGGCCCACAACCATCCTAACTCCAGCTCCAGGGGCTCCAATGCCATCTTCTAGAGTACATAGGTAATATGCACAGACACACATGCAGAAAAAAAAAAAAACACCCCCACACAAAATAAATAGAAATTACAAGAAAGCAATAAGTGGAGAACAGAAATGACTCACAGCAGAGAGCCAGTGGATAATGTCACCTTAGCAAGCAGGCAACAGTCTTAAAAGTTGTTTTCTCCCTAGCTCAAACTATTAACCAATACTCCAGTGATAATAAACCACATTTACATTTCCTATGTGAATCAAATTATTGCTGGGGAAGGTTAATGCCTTGGAAAATAAAAATCATATTGTGTGAATGGAAGAATGAATGAACAAATGAACAAATGAATGAAAACAAGGAGTCCATTAACTTACATAATGTATGCAGGCTAGTCACTGCAAACTTACCAAGTAACAACAGACAGAAAGGTAAAATCTGCTTCCTTCCAGAGACACTTTACAACAAAATCAACACAAAAGCCCAGCTCTTTCCTCTGTTTCTTATAACGCTCAGTCAGGAGCTCACTGTATGTTTTACCTAGAGGCTAAAGGGAGAACAGACCTAGATGAAAAATACACCAAGAATTCAAAGGATGATCAGTTGCTAGCAAGGATTTTTTTTTTCTGTTTTCTGTACACACAGCACATACATCTTCCCCTGGAGCTCCATCCTTTTTCATTTGGCAATCCTCTGACCACAGCACACTCAGCCATATGACAAAGAAGTGAGTAAGTGAATCTATCAATAGCAGTATTTCCATCTTTTTTTTTCTACAGTGATCTACCAAACTCTTAGGATGAGACAAGGGACAGCCAACCCTCAGCATGAGCACATATTGCAGATACAAGCTCTGTAGGATGGCGGCAGAGCTTCAAGGCTTCAGACCTATCCATAGTTGGCCTTGACAACTGCTTTAGAGGACAGGGATTAACGAAGCACAAACAGAGTGGAGTCAGAACAAGAAATAAACAGTGGTCCTGATTCTACTGATGACACAGCCCCGTTACAGTGGGTCGCCAGTGTCACCTCTCAGTGCCCCTGCTTCTTCCTCTCCAGCATCAGGAAACACAACCAGATAATTGTGAGCTCACTTGTAACTTCAACATTCTATGAAAGGAAAACTCATTATTTCCAGTTAGAGTGAGTGTAGAAAAGCAGCTGAACAGTTGCTGTATAAAGCTGTGTTTTATAATCAAGATATCAGTGCCCAGAAAACCCTGAACTGATGATTCATTACCACACACAATATTATGAAGAACAAGTTGTTCTACAAGGGAAAAATCAGAAGAAAAAGGAAATAAATGCTATGTTTTTTTTCTATAACAAAACCATAGGAGAATGAAACTACATCATATTCTTTCACATCACGGTTTCAGCGGACAGACTTTCTGTGAAATGGCTGACACTCAACCTTTTGCTCTTTGCAGACAACTCATCTCAGGCACAGCTTTTCTACTCATGGGGCAGCAGCCTGAGGACCAAGACCCGCAGGAATGTGCACAGCTCTGTTCCAGTAATGCTCTGCTGGTGCACAATGGAGCTCAAATTTTAAATAAAAAAAAGGTCATCATTCTTTTAACGTTTTCAACCACACCAACTCATTCTTACCTCATGATTCTAGACAAACTCAGGAGGTGAGCTGCACTTCCCCTGCATTCTAACTTGCAGCACAAATAAGGGGTCACCTTCAGGTAACAACTTCCTTTACAGTGTCAGGACAGAGTGAGTGGAGAGAGAAACAGGGAGCAGGCTGGTGGAGTAAATGCTGAGGTTATACACCAGCACCATTATCTCTCCACGAGGTAGGATGCTGAGATTTCAGAGTTCATCTACCCAAAGGAAGCAGGAAGAAATCTGCTAGCCTTCAGCACTGCAACGGCAAGCAACCTACTAGGGAAGTGCTCACTGTGCAAGTACATCAATTCGTTTACTCTCTATATTCTCCAGTGACGCTCTCTATACCCTCCAGTGAACAGGCTCCATCATTACCAGCACTGTCATCCTATAGACACAGACTGTGATACAAAAGGGTGGAATTCACCCAAACGTGCACAGTATCTGGCCCACCATGCTGCAAAAATAACTCAATTCATACCTTAGGTGGATGGATTTTCTCCTTTAGCCAGTTAAGATTCATTATAATTATTTATTCAAGAACGTTTAAGTCCTAAGTGAAGTCTAATTATGAGCATCCTACATTCTTTCTCCTTGATTAATTAAACATATGTCCAACCAAGAATGTCAATCTGGAGCTGGAGATATGACTCAATGGGTCAAAGTCCTGTTGTCAACCCTTGATGACCTCACTCCAATCCCTGGTACCCACATGGTAGGAGAGAACTAACTCCTTTATGTTATCTTCTGGCTGCTTATATATGTTCACCTTAGTATGAACATGCAGAGTGGTGTATGCACTCACACACACAAAAGAAATTTTTAAAAATTGTAATGTCAATATATTATTGTACTATATAAAACTTTGTCAATTCTGAAAAAGGGTGTCCTGGCTCAACCCACTTTTCACTGTTTTTGCTGGCTGTCTATTTCTTTACTCATCCTGGCTATACTGGCACAAACACCAACTATCTCTAAGTGTCTTATAAAATTGCTTTCCTGGGCAGTTGAGGTTGTGCTTCCTTCCCAGATGACTTCCTTCCAGAATATGAAATGTTTTAGGTACCACACTGACTAATTTAAATATGAATACTTTCAAGCAACAGAAAACATAAATGCATCAAGTTTAAAGAAATCAGAAAACAAAACAAAACAACAACAACAAAACCATACAGGCCAATAATGCAAGGAAAGGATCCTGCAATCTATGCCCAACTCTTACCTGTCTATGTCAAGGATTATGTCTGACCTACAGAGTAAAGGCTCTGAGATTCTCAAGTGGGTCCTAATCATCAGGGGGCAGATTGCAGCTTTTGGAACTGATTGTTTCCCCTGTGACCTTTGCTCTTCCTTGTTTCATATAGAACTCTGACTATATTAATGTATCCAGGAATCATATGGTCAGCCACTAAAGGAAGAGAGGTGACTGTTGACTTAATCCAGCCATCCTCGGGTGCATCGCTGAGTGTCTCTGATGAAAGTTTCCAAGTTTCCCATCCTATCTGTTTGAGGCTGGGTTTTCTTTCTTTTATTAAGGTAAGTACAAAATGGACATGGAAACTCATGTGCTCTCTTACATCTGACACTGTAGAGATGTGTAAGGTCATGAAGCAGCAGGATCCTTCGAGTTTTTGCTGCTTTGCTTTGAAATATATTGTCATTCTACATGACGCTAAATATAGTAGAAATTGCTATGAGTTTAAACAAATTGACTTTTTGTTAGTACTCTGATTTAGTTTCTAATATGACCAATATTGCCACGCCCACTCCAGTGAAATCTGTGTGTCAGGCTTGAAGGCTTGACGATGGATCTGAGGCATACAGCTTCAAAAGAGGCTAGCCTCCTGGGGACACTTGGCATTCCCTAACTCAGAGGTAGCCCAGATTTGTCCTTGCATTAGTTGATGGAAGGTCTTGAGAGCTAGGTGCCCACCAAGATATGATTTACTAATAGCTAAACAAAATTAGCGGTTGCTCTCTGACTTTCATCAATGTTCCAACATTTTAGCCGAACCCTGGCTTGAAATTTTGTAGGGAATGTTACATATTCAGACTAATTACCTCTGGCATAGTGAGGGAGGTCAGGCATTGAAGTTTACTGAATAGAAGTTGATAATCTCAGGGCAAGGTCAACTAGAATCCTCACTTTCAGTCACATAGGGCAGCTGAGCCACTCCCAGGGATTAGAAGAATGGGACCCCTGGGGCATATCTCTGATAGCCCAAAAGATTAGCATAGTGGGCATTTACTAAGGATGGGCTGGACCTTGAGCCTGGTGTGTATATGAGAAAGCTGTGCTGTGAGAGAGGAATGCTGTGAGAGAGGAGTGCTGTGGGAGAATTGCGCTGTGAGAGAACTGCACTGCGAGGCATTTGAGTTTCTATCCTCATGCGGTCTGTAGACCCTGGGATCAGCCGGGCCCTGTGCAGCAAGAATACTCTGGGGCCAGGGGTACAGTGCCCGTCCAGAAGAGGAGGCTGTTGCTTTAGACCCATCACTGCCTGGCTTTTCTTTGTCTTTTGTAATGACCATAAAGGTCTGATGCCAAATTTTGAGAATATACTTTCAGATCTTGCACTTCCTAGTGTTGTGTCTGCCATTTTTTCAGTCGCCCACTCCTTGCCCACCTGATTACTGGGACTCTGATTTCTCCCATGGATTGAGGGGTCACCAGGGATCCCAGGTCTGCTGCAAAATATCAAAATATACACCTCATGTTACCATAGCACTATGGCAGTCTTCAAGCAGGAAAGGACCTACAATAGGAATTCTGCCCAATGACAAGAGTTATCTCTGGAGAAGGTCAGAAACACGGGCCTTTTCCCTTTTTGCTCCTTCCATTCTTAAGGTAAAACACTGTTCCCTTGGGCAGGACTGTGTCTGGCACTGCCACCTGAAGATGCTATACCTCCTTTGACCAAGAGGTTGCCAGCCAACTGAGGGACCAGCCCTATCATATTAGGGATGTGAAGCTGGGTCACTAATGACATCACTGAACCACTGAATTAACTCTATCCTGGAACTGCCCTTCTTAGGGCTCTCACTCCTGAGAAATAGCATCTTTACCAATAGCACCATCAGCACTGCTTTTGATGTCTGGACCTGAAAGTGTTCCCACTCTTCAGTAATGTTGCTCACTTACGTTTTTCTAGTTTCTTGTTTCATCAAAAGTCAAACCAACAGACCAAGGCAGAGATGTTTTTAAACTCATTCAAGAATCCCACTTGCACTTGTTTCCTGGCTGTGAATAGACATGAAAACCTGTGACTCGTCGGCTTTGCCTCCGTACTGTTGAAATCCCTCCTGGGCTGATTGTTCTCTTTATTCCAACAATAGCCTGTGTGTTGATTTATATAATTAATGAGTATGAATTTCTCCTCACTTCTGCATATAATGAAGATTACGATGGTCTGTGGTTGGTGGTGATGGTGGTTATTGTTGTTGGCTGTTGGTGGTAGTGGTATGGTGGTTGTGTGGTGGTGGGTGGTGGTAATGGTTATAGATTTGATAATAGTGGTGATAGTGGTGGTGGTGGTGGTGGGTGGTGATGTGGTGGTAGTAGTGATGGCAAGGAGGACAATGACCCCAGGATGTGATAGTTTCTCTTACAAAGACATGGACACATGTATTTTAAGACCATTGAAGGCATGAAGAAGTTTTAGACCTGGACTAGCCAAATAACATCACTTTACAGGCAGGGAAACTGAGGTCAGAAGAGCACAGAACATGATCAACTCTACACAGCAGGAAGGCTCCACTCTGGTTCAGAACAGAAAGTGGAAAGATTGTAAAACAGTGTTTTCCAGACATGACACATGAATGCACAATGGCTATGACTGAATGCGCAAGTCCTGTACAAGATAAAGCCAGCCAAAATGCAAGCACAAGTGAAGAAGGACCCGCAAAGTCCCACACTGAACTGAAGAGCTATTGTCAAGCGACTGCTATGGGAGGGGAGAGAGTTAGATTTCCTCAGATGCACCCTGAGAAGTTGCTCATGTACCAGTGGACAGCCCTACCCCAGAGTACTTAGTAGCATCACCAAATGGGCTCAGTGGATTTAAAAAAGTATTCATAGTGTTCATGGATGAAATAAGGGAAGATAGAAGGAAACATTTAATCCAAACACATACTCATGTATGAAATTTTCAAACAGTAAATGTACAAAACATAGTGTTTGCATTTAAAAAGAAAGTAGGGGATGGATCACATAAAGACTCTCATTTCTCAATCATTATATAGAGGGTAAGTCTACTAAGAAGAAAATCCTTTCCTCCATAGTATTAACTATTTGGTGTCCATGATGTAAGTTGAAAATGAGAAAAAAAGCTGAGAGGTGCTTGGTGTGGATGACACAATTAGAACCCAAAAAAGTATTTGTTAAATTATCCACACTTATGTCATGTCAGGATTTCTTATAATCCAGATTAGTGTACCACTCTAAAAATGCCATCATATCTAATAGAGACTTCTCTGACTATAACAGTACATTCAATTTCTTCAAAATTCTGCTCCTGAGTTCACACATGTTTATGTCTCTGTGGTTTTATTTTTCATGCCCTGGGAATCAGAGCAACAAGACAGAGGACAGTTCAAGAGACAGAAAATCAGACAGCAAGGAGACATGCTTCAGATCTCACAATTATGGGAAGAGGCAAAGTGATTTCTAATTATCACTTTGTGGATATACACCCGTGCACAAGCACATGTGTTCACACGCACGCGCGTGCACGCGCGCACACACACACACACACACACACACACGCACACACACACACACACACACATGCACACACACACACTTGCCCACTTGGGCACACACACGCAGCTCAGGCATGAAGTTCTAGGAAGGATATTGGTCATGGGTCCTCTGCCTCTTGGCAAGGGAGTCTTCATCACTGATGCCAGCCATCAGGTACTTGAGGCCTGTGATCCAGGTGCGTGCCTCCTCTGGGTTCGAAGTGATGAGGTCCAGGGACTCCATGTGGTTGCCATGGTAGATGGTGAAGCAGCAGCTGGGGTCAAAGTTCCCCTCAGCCTGTCTGTGGAATATTTCAGACTGCCTGCCCTCAGTGACTTTGTAGATGGAGTCAATAAGTACTGTAAGGGAAGTGAAATATACAGTTATATAGCAGGTTAAGACATTTATTGGTAATAATTAGGAAATAAGAAATGTAGAATTATTTAAAACATTTTAAAGAAGAAAAAAAATCATTGTATGAAAGTACTGCTTTTTAAGACCCAATGGGCAAAACTGGCCTCAAAAGAAATTTCCTAACAATTTACCTTTAGGGGCATTCTTGACCATGTCTTCCCAAGGCAATCATTCTTATACCATGCTGAGATTTATGGAAAAGAAACAGAAGTGCCTATTAGGGCAAGAAGACTGGTAGAAAAAAGTGGCTAATAAATATTTCATTTACATATTCATGTAGGGACATGTGTGCAAAACTTAGAATTGAATGTTATTTTGCAAAATATTTAAGATGGTTAGAAAATAAATAGGAAGTAGATTAATGTGAATCACGGGGGAAATATCAGGACAGCTCAGCTTGGAAAAGGAAGGAACAGAGTGGCTCCCAGGAGGAAGGAGTGGGATAGACAGACACACTGGGCCCACCGCAAGAATGCTGGCCTAAAATGCTCAGGAGACAAGATGAAGCTGAAGAGATAGACAAAGGCTAGGTCTCAGGGAGACTGGGATAACAGGCAGAGAATCACATTATTCAGCCTAGCAGAAAGACACTTAGGGATTGCACCAGAGAAGTACTATTAATTGTCCGCATTCCACATGTATTTTAAAGAAAGAATCTGAAATGTTCCATATCCTACTACTGCCCTCTACCCTATCCCTCATTCTTTCTCGAGGTCTGGGTCCCAGTTGTACTTTGGTATCAAGTCACTCTCTGCATAACTTACTGGGAAATCAGCTGATGATCAGCCCAGGAAAAGTCCCAGCAGATCTAAGGTATTGGGAAGAAGAGGAAGATGAGGAGAAGGAGGAGGAAGAGGAGATGAAAGAGGAGGAGGAGGAGGAGGACAAAGGAGGAGTAGGAAGATGGCTCTCTATCTACTTCTACATTGCTATTGTGTGGCTCAGTGCAGCTGAGCTCATGTTACTCCGGATTACAATGTCAGCACCAGGGACAGAGGTGAGAACAATGCAGGGAACAAACTCAGAAACAAACTGTTCTATTTTTAGTCCTGAGTTTTCTTGTTAAAAAAGATAATATACTTATTTATAATGTAAGATTATACTTTAAATAAAGTCTTCTGTTTCTGATGAAGTCAGAAGAGCCTAGTAAAAATGAAGGTAGGTTAGAAGGTTCTGTGACAGGCTACCAGAAAGGCAGAGAGATTCTCAGCTAATGGCATTAACGTTATGCAGGAAGGAATGAGCTGAGAGCTACTACAGGGGATTCAACATGAACTTGGTGGTAAATCCAGATGTGTATAATAGTTACAGTGCCAGCATGCTTGATTAAGAGATACCTAGATACAAGGTACAACACCATTGCTGAGTATGTCTCAGAGAGTATGACATTTGAACAAATGGCCTGAATAAGGAAGAGTCACAGTCACCCAATGGGAATGGATAGCATCCAATCAGGAACAGCTCAGACAGAACAAAAAGTCAGAAGAGAAAAGTCAATTTTCTCCCTCCTGGAGCTTGGACACTCATCTCCTTCTGCCCAATGATATCAAAACTCCGTGGTCTTGAGCCGTTGAACTATGGGATTTGATGTAAAGCACTGAGGGAGGGAGATCAGGCCTTTACCCTAGAACTGAGGTCACATGGTCTTCTCCCCTGGCTGCAGGCCCCGAGACTTGGGCTGAGCCATGCCACTGATGTCTGTCGTGCACATACACCATGGCAGTGCTTAAGCTCTATAAACACATGAGTCATTTCCCCTAACAAATCTCATCTGCCTATGTCTACCCAAGTAGCTATCCAGCTACTAGCTCTGTTTCTCTAGAGTAATCCTGGTTAGGAGAAAGAAACTTTAACCATTTAAAGATTGTTGTTAATTAATGAGTCAGTTAATTGCTCAGAGAATATCAATAGCTTTTATGTCCATTTGGATTTATAATATCCCTTACATTTTACAAGAAAAAGTCTCAAGCTGTGAAACCTGATATCCTAATTAAAAATAAAACACGATGTATCTCCAACACAGGGGGAATATTAGCATTTTAGCATTTATGGACAAGAAAGCCTTCATGGATTTCCATTCCCCAAAGATTCGTTGCCATTTACTGTTTTATAATCAACTGACCCCAAAACTTGTAAAAAGTATGACAGTTCCACAAATATGAAGCTTCCACAAAGCCTGCTCAGCACTTCCCATGTATTTCCATGCAAAACTATTTTGTCAATCAAAGCAAAGAATTCCAAGTTTGATTTTACTTTTTGCCTTCTCACTCTTCCGAGAGGGTCGCCATCGGAGGCGGGTCCGGTGCTCATCCAGGTAAAAGAGGCGAACAAGCCCTTTGGTGCCACGCTTCAGTTTGATCATCTGTGTCCCGGACTGCATTACACTCATGCATCTTTCAACTGCAAGAGATCAGAGCACATTCAGCTCTAGCTGCACACATTGCAAGTAAGGGCATGCTGGCATACAGTCAAAAGAACTACTGATTCATTCCAAGACCCCAAGGATCAGACAACACATTTGGCCGAGGTAACCTGAAAAAAAAAGACTTATTAAGGAGTAGATTCATCAAGTTTATGCCAGTAAACATCTTATAATAAAAGTAAATTTTTTAGTGTTTTGGTGCTTGGGGTACTCCTTGTGTAGCTCACTGCAGCCTTCAACTCACAGCAAGCCTCTTGCCTCAGTCTCCTAAGTGCTAAGATTACACAGATGAACCATCACAGTAGGTTTGGATGATAACTATGGTTGTTGCCAGCATTTTCAGTGCTAAGGCATCATGCACAGTGAGTGAACCTTTCACCACTGAGATAAAACCTTGGCTCTTTCAAAAATAAATTCTATTTCCAGATAAATAACTTACTGCTCTCGCAAAAATCTATGTTTTGTTGGTTGTCTGTCTGTCTGTCTGTTTGCATAACACTAATGCTGGATTGACAGCTTATGTTTCTAAAGATAGTTTTCAAACATGAAATCTTGTGAGTTTTTATACAACCAGCTATATAAACCACCCATTAAAATGCTCTGAAATGCAACCAAAAGAAACAAGATTACACAAGGTCAGTTGCTGAAGTTGGATGATGACTCCATGTGCATTCATGTTATTTTTTTATGTATTTGATAAGTTGAATACACATTTTATGTAACCAATAAACAAGTTTTCACAATTGTTTCTTCACAGAAGCTGCTGAGATTTTCCATCTAGAGGAATAAATTGAAAAGTTAATTTAAGTAATAGTCTAACCACTTACTATCTACCTTCAAGCTCTCATTTACACTGCATGTCTTGAGATCAGTTTTCCTGGAAGTAGACATCTGCCTGTTGACCTTTTCCCCGGGTTCAGTGAAGCTGCGCACCTTTCTCTTTAGAAACAGTCCTCACAGATTTTGGGCCTCTTTGGTGGCCTGTCAATCACCCCATCAAGGAATCAGCACCTAACTTAAGCTTAGAGCAAACAGACTTTCTCTAAAGGAACTCGAACCTCAAGTGGATGGTTGAGTAAACTGGCTTGGGTCATTTTGACAAGCGAGCTCTGTGGTTCGCCCCTGATTGGTCTCCCCAAGAGGTCACAGCTGTCCTGTTTCTTGTGCTAAAAATGACAAAGGGCTACATCATCTCCTGACTTCTGCAAGCTTTCCAATATTCTTCAAAATATTCCTTTTCATTTTATCAGCCAGAAACAGAGTACTTGACAGAGTGCTTGTCTTGTCAAACAGATGCTGTGAGAAGCGGATTGTTTTAAATGATAAAAAACAAAAAGAACTTCACCCAAGTTGCTACATGTCAAACCTGGACTCTTATCTCTTCAGGGTGGAAAGCAGAGTCTTTACTGGGAAAAATGATCTGATTTAGTAGCTCAGGCTGCATGTGCAGGATTCCCATTTAAGGTAACTTTAGCATAGCCACCTTAACCTTGAGGATCAGAAAAAAATGACATAAAAGTGGGGGATTTGATGGTGGGGGGAGATGAATTAATAAAAATATGGCTTAGGAAAGCTAGACATGGAAATGTAATGTAGAGTACACAGGACCCTAAATTTGATCCCCAAAAAGAGGGAGGGGGAGAAGATGAGAAAGAAAAGGAAAAGAACCCACAAAAACTTAAACTGCAAGCCATAAAGCAAAACACAAAACTTGCAGTTGGGTTTCACAGAAGTCAATTAAGTCTACCTGCCATCAAGTGCCATCCATTGTAGCAATGAAAGATAAAATAAAAAACTGTTTAATTTTGTTTTATTTAATTTGCCAAAATAAATTTTATTTCTAGAATTTAACTGAGTATTGTACCCATTGCATGACCTGAGTTTATATTTTAACCCTCAAGCAGAATAAGATTCCTCTCTGTAAGGGGCCAGTTCAGTTCAGGACCCACTATCAACAGACATGCAACTTGCAACATTAATATCATATCTGGCATCTGAAGATACATATACACTTAAGTTAAATGTTTTATAGAAATATTAAAAATGTAAGTCACAGAAAACTCAAAACCTATTAAAAGTTTTAATAGCATTTCTGAAACCACCTGTGTTAGAATTAGAAAAAGCAATGAAATCGGTCCTGATAAAATAATTCATTTATTTGGCAAGTTACCTAATTGTAGCAATCTAGCACCCCCGAAATCTAATGTTCTCTTATGATGAGGATCAACAGCAGTCAATGTTGCTGCCTCCCAAGGGCAGCCATCTTTGTTAATTTGTTCAATAGTGTGTTGCAGCAAAACACCTTGCTTATTTGTATGCAATGTGGTGGTATAGTTTTCAAAATGTGCATGTGTTCTCTTGGCTGTGGTAATGCATCATAAAGCTACCTCACAGTGAAAAATGGTGAAACCTGACAAAAGAAAGCTGCATGATGACATTTCAGGTAGAAAAAAAATATTTACAAATTCCTGGAACATGTAACATCAGCTTTTGATTTGGTAGAGTGGACATGCTCCAGCTTAACGACTTGGTCAAACTGCCTCAGCACTGGGGATTTCAGCAAGGACGTGAAGGTAGGTATTGGCTGCAAAAGTCACATTTTGGCTCATGTTCTGGAAGCTTTCTGCTACTTTGGTCAGGTGACTATAGCAGTGTGGAAAGAAGGGGCCAGATGGCGAAGGAGCCAGATGGTGGAAGGGAAGATTCTGAGGCAACCTCTGGCTATGGCTGTAGAGAGAGTCGTGTATCCATAGTGGGTAAAGTTTCTAGCACACCAGGAATTGGAGGATGGAACTCCTGCATTTTAACGCAGTTCACACCTTGACCACTTCACATCAGGAATTAAAGGGACAGAGAAGTGAGCCTTTCAAAGAATCAAGACAAAGCCATCAAGTCAAACCAACCAACACAGCCTGAGAAAAGCCTCTGAGGAGTTCCCTGATAGCAGTGACACTGGTCACAGATTGTGTTCATACACGGAGGCTCCCAGACTCCTGTCCTGAGCACAGGGCTGTCAGGAGATATCGTTAGCACAGGAGGAAGAAGCTTTCGTTTCAACCATACAAATTCCAATATTATGGAACATTCAGGGAGATATTTGTTAGTGTTATCTAGATCCATGGATAAGAACATCAATGGCATCTGCCCAAAGATGGAGTGCAGCACTGCTCTAACACCTAGCACTCCTGAGACTTCAGTACAATGCTCCTATGCCCTAGGCCTACTTCTTTATATGATAATGTATAACCCTAACATTTACCTCTCAAATTATGATGGGGATCAAATGAGCTGATCTATGTGTGTAGTACCGAAAACACTGCCTGGCACATTCTAAATGCAATAAATGGAAGCCTTCACTTGAAGTGTGGATATTTCTTGTCCTAACCCTCAAAATGAGGGTGTCCAGAGATGGGGTCTTTAAGAGGCCATTGGGTCGATGAGGTCTTAGGAGTGATGAAATCTGTGTTCTCTAAAAAAGAATGCTTTCCCTTCCCCTCACCCCACCCTCCTCACCACCCTTTCCCTTTCTCTTGGCCATAAAAGGAGACAATGATAAGAAAGAGCACTCTGGAAAGAACCCTGCTGTGTAGCTAATTTCCTGTGTGGAAATGGTTCTTTGCTATAAAGAGGCTTGCAAGTAACTTACTAGACCCGCAAGGGATTTCTCCCCAAGTAGTAAGTGCAGCAAACAACCATGGGGAAGGAAGACTTCACTGGGGCGCCTGCATGTTGTTCTGGGAAAGCCAGGGATAACTGCATTTCTTACTCCTCAGCCGTGATGGGGGGCCTTTTCAGTGAATCAGTCACCTTTGACTCACTAATGCTCCTGAAAGTAACTTCAATAACTGCTAGAGTTGGTTGAAATTGGTTCGTTGTTCTGTGTCAGTGCCCTATCTAGGAAGGACAGATATCTGTTCATGTCTCCCAAGGAAAAGTCAAACAAAAACCTCACTAAGAACTTATCAGTTCATCTTCGATTTTGCAGCCCTAGCACTGTAAGAAATGAGTAGCTATGGTTTAAGCCACTTGACAGTTTGGTACAGTCTCTGAGCAAAGGCATAATCAGCTATCTTTAAAGTCTTTGAACATGAAGATCACTGTGCAAGCCATTGAAAAATAAAGCAGGCTGCACTGGAGAGAAGAGTGGTCTTAGAAAGCATCAGTGAAGATGAAGGGCAGGAAAGTTAAGAGTATCCTACCTTTGGTAGAGTAACTCGCTTGGAAGACAAGCGGCAGATAAGGCTCTCTCCATACTAGCCAAGGCTAGGCTGTGGGACCTGGGATGGTGGTACACTGAGAGGTTTGATTCACAGGAAACAATCATCAGCTGTTTCTGAGCAGATGATTAGCCAGACTCAGACATAATTCAATTCAGAAGTCTGTCTCTTTGGAGATAGAAAATACACTGTTTAAACCAAAGTGAAATTTTAATTTAATTTAATTACTGAACCATGCTCACAGTTACCTAACAGTGAGGACTGCCTGTGCATCTGAATCAGTGTCCACACACACACACACACACACACACACACACACACACACACACGTACCACAAAGAGGGGTGCAGCAGCTTTATGTGTTAAAAGCCTTGGTTGCCATTCTCAAGCCATTATTAGGTGGAGGGAGGGATGCTGAAACCTATGAGGTCATTGAGGACATGCTCCTAAAGAGGTCTGTAGGTCCCTATCTCTTCCTTTGCACTTCATGGGTTGTAATGTGTGCAGTTTCGCCCTGCTGCATATGCCTGCCATGATTTGCTGTCTTGCCCCAGACCCAAAAGAAATGGGATAATCAAGCATGAGTTGAAACCCCTAAAGCCCTAGTTAAGATAACCCCCACCTTTTGAGAAGGTTCGCCTCTGGCACTCACTACAGCAAAATAAAGTTAACACACTCCGCTTTCTTTCATTCTCCCTCTCTGTCCTGAAAGGGAGCTGCTGAGGCTGTGCCACCTCTACACTTCAGCAGGAACAGCACAGGGGTTCAAGAGCAAGTTCAGTCACTTCATTTCACAAATATTCTCTTCCTATTGTCAAGTATCACCCAGAAAACCCCAACATTTGGAAAGTTGAATTTAGTCTCCCAGTAAGAGGTATATTGGCACAATATATTGAACGTTCATGTAACTTCACATTTATCTACCTACTCAGCCTTGGGCATCCCATGAGCTAAGATCTCAAGTCATCTGCTGCAGTGGACATACATATGTGATTACAAGGTATTTGGCCGTCAGAGTCTGAATAATAGAAGACCTAAATTGCTTGTGTATTTGCTTTCTGCTGCGTCCCTAATTGTTCCCTATCACCAGAAAAGTGATTTGGTTAAAGTTAAATGGAAGGAATGGTCCAGCTGAGTCTTAAGAGACTTGAAGTTCACCTCTGTTTCCCGCAAACCTGACAGGATACAACCACTTGCAGTTGCAAAGCTAAGCAAATAAGGAGCATTCAGTCATTACTTGTAACACATTGTAGTTAGCAAAAGTAACCAATGATGAATACAAAACACTCTTGTGGTCGTATCAAAATGACTTATGTGTCAGCATAAGCCAATCTTCATGTTCTGCTTTTAGTACAGTTGGGTACCAACTGTTACCACCCTCCGTATGAAAGGATGACATAAACCTCATTTGTCTCCATTTAAGGACCAGACATGATTTAAAAAAGAAGGCCATAAGGCATCAGTTCCAGGAACAGACCATAAAATCCAGAAATAAGGTCATAAAACTCCTCCCAAAGTATAGCCTGGGGATAACCACAAAAATGGGGAGATAGCTTATCTCAGGATGGGCCACCTGGGTTGAACCATCCTATCTAATCCTATGGTTAAACGTTCATGACATAAAGATGCAGTCCACTGACCACCTGTGACCCCCTAGGACTCACCACTGACATTTTAGATTACCTAATCCTTCTAGAGTTTCCCCAGTTCCTTACAGGAAGGCTGCACCCTTCTGTCTGGGGTCCTCATTTTTGGAGAATGGTTGACCCCTGCTTGTTGGTTCCTGCAGAGTAAGCTCTCTTTGTCTTTGCATACTATCTGAGTCTCAGGCTTCCTTCAGCGATTTTCGGACCCTTACACATAAAAGTTAGCCTCCACTCATGCTAGATTGGAAGAGAACTGAAAGCGGATTTTAAAAACTTTACCTGGCCTGGCAATGGTGGCACATGTCTTTAATCCCAGTACTTGGGAGGCAGAGGCAGGCAGATTTCTGAGTTCCAGGCCAGCCTGGTCTACAGAGTGAGTTCCAGGACATCCAGGGCTTCACAGAGATTCTTGAAAAGACAAACTAAACCAAACCAAACCAAAACAAATAAAAACAAAACAAAACTTCACCTGGTCAAGAGAGATGGCAGAGGTACAGAGCACTTGTTCCTTCCTCTTCCAAAAGACTTAAATTTGGACCTCAGCACCCATGACAGGCAGCTTATATCTGCCCATGACTCCAGTGCCAAAAAGTCTAATACCCTTCTCTGGTCTCTGAAGGCACATGAACACATGTGGCACACACACACACACACACACACACAAATAAATAAATAAATAAAATAGATCTTAAAGAGAGAGAAGGTAGGTAGGAGGGGGACAGGGATAAGTGAGGAGAGAGAGAGAGAGAGAGAGAGAGAGAGAGAGAGAGAGAGAGAGAAAGAAGGAAGGGAAGAGAAAGAAAACAAAGGCTTTACTGGAGTTAAACAATGGCTTCAGCCTCACCGAGTTTATTTCCACTGCTGGAGATTCTCCACAAATGGCTGCAGTCTGTTTGACTACAATCTAGGAACATGCAAGGATATTGAAAAAGAAATAAATGCCAGGGCTCCTTGCACCAAGTACACTGTTTTTATCTGCTAAATTCCATAAGTATGACTTTGCTCTTCTGGTTGAAATTGTGGTAGTTAAGCCATTTGGCCCTCTGTCTTTGCATTTGTATTGTAAAGCAGCTTTCCATGTTTCTACTGACATTATAATTAGCATCTTAATGGCTGCCTACCAATTGCATAAATATTTAAAGAGCAGAACATATGAGTGGAGAACTATCTTAACTTTATTACATAATTAAGAGTTTTAAAACTCATCACAAAGTCTCAGCTATAAAAATGAAAAGCATAATAACCTTTTAAAGCATTAAATAAATCCTTGATGGAGCAATTAGTTTAAAATATAGAAAATTTCCCTAAGGGTTATTAGTTTTCCAAATCCCACAGCAGAAGATGCTATATATACATGTAAGTAAATAAAGAAAGAAATATTATGTCTAGCCAGGTGTGGCGGTGCATGCCTATAAGTCCAGGAATTCAGAGGTAGAGAAATTTTGAGTTTGAGACTTGCTTGGGCCTCATAGTTAAAACTCTGTCTTGAACAACAATAATTATTCCACCTGTGATGGCTTTATCGGGACCCTCCCCTGCTGACTTAGAGCCATTCATGGAAGAGGAGATGGGAAGACTGCAACAGCCAAAGGATGCAGGATCATGTCAAGGATATAATGTTTAGCACACACAACATGACAATTCGACACATAAACTCACAGTGATAATGAAGCCATGCTCAAGACCAGCACAAGCTCAAGCCAGATGAAACCCCAAGAGAGAGGTACCCGAAAGTCTCATCTCTAGCTGAGGTGGACATTTGGCAGTGGCCGGGAAAGGGAGAATTCGTTTCCTTGAATGGTGTGATATCTGGTATGTTAACCACAGAGGACCCACACCCAAGTAGGTGGGTACAAACTGAACTCAATGGGTTAATGAGGTGGGGGGCGGGTCCAAGAGGAGTTGGGGGAAGGGAATGAACATGATCAAAATTTACAGTATGAAATTCTCAAAGGATAAAACCATTATGTAAAAAAAAAAAATGCACTTGTAATTTGTGTGTTGAAGTAACATGCTACAGAGCTGGGCCAGGGAGATGTTAAAGCACATGCTTAGTGAAACGATGGTTAATGGTAGGGTTAGCAAAAATGAAGTATATATGAAAGAGTTATGGGGGAACCAGTGATCTTGTAACTAAAGGAAAATGTACAATAGAGGAGACAGTGGGACACTTAATGAACAAACAGGAAGAGATAGTGAGAACAGGAGCAAAAAAGGAAAAGTACACAGGTTAACCCAACAAAAGGATGTATGAAGAAGCCTTATGAAAACCCACTAGTTTGTAAGCTAATTAAAAACATTTTTTAAAAGAAGTTTGGAAGTGCCAGGACAGTGAATGAGTTGGAAAACAGAAAGTTGGTGATAATGTAATAGAACAAGGGGTGAGGTGGGGGCATGTTCCTGCTCCAGCAAGCAGCAAAATTCAGCAGCTTCAACCATGTGGCTCTGGCTTTAGAGTCAAGAGTAGAAGGGACTACTGGGACAATTGATGCTGGTTAGCTGGAGCTAAGAAATTAGTGATGATTAAGTAGAGACCACCATCACTGAGGTGAAATCTTCTGGGAAGTGTTTTCTGAGATCACAAAGAAGCTGTGTTCCAGAGACAGCCAAGGTTGTACCTCGTGCTGTAACTGGACTTGGTAATGTGTAAGAATCACCCAGGTGGTACTGATTTTGAAAATATAAAGAGGTCATGAATATCAGCTGAGGCTTAGAACTATGAGAGGCCATAGAAGGCCATTGGTGAAGGTGCAGCCTCGTTTGCAGTTGATGGCCCAGGACTGAAGAGATCATGCAAAGAAGTTGAGGCCTGGCACCATAAAGAGAGTCTATGAGAGGCTACTGGTGAAATCTAGTTGCCACAGAGGATACCAGCAAATTGGAGATGCCAGTACCATCAAGAACAGCAGCAGCACTGGAGTGGAGTCAACCAGAGCCTAGAATGCTACAGATGGCAGAGCTGGAGAAGTGACCCACGCCCACTGAAGGAGCCCAGATTATATGTGGATCCCAGACATTGGAACAAGAAGCTGTAAAGTTGAAGATGCTGTGGATACTCCAAGATGTTAGAGACGTCTGTGCTGTGGGATACCTGCCATGGAAAGCTGCGAACAGGGAATAGAACCACCCCAAGATAATGAAGTTTGTTGCTGCTGAATACCAGATGTGCCAACAGCAGTCAACAAGGATGAAAGGGGTCGGAGATCTGAAGAGTATTTTGACATTGGACATGGAGACAAGAAGTGTGGAATTTGCTCAGCTGGTTTTCTGCTTTGCTTTGGTCAAGTATTTCCTCACCATGAGTAGTGATGTTGGAGGTATGTAATCTGGTTTTTGATTTTGATTTCTTAAGTGATTACAGTTAAGAGATTGCATGAATCTCGGAAGAGACTTTGAACTTTGCACTTTTAACATTGTTGAGACTGTTATAGACTTTGGAAGTTGGACCTAATGCATTCTGCATTATGCTATGTTTAGATATGGCCCCCATAGACTTATGTGTTTGAACAAGTCTATGGGGGCCGGGGAGTGGAATGTGGTGGTTTAAATATATTTGGCCCAGGAAGTGACACTATTAAGAGGTGTATCCTTTGCATGCTCCAACATGAGGTTCACCAGGTTAGTTCTTTTCCCAGGAGATCACTGGTAAGAGTTAGAGACCGGGGCTGAGCTGAGCATGTTCCTGCCTCCCAGGAAACATCAGCACACTCTTGCTGGTGTTGACAAAGACTGTTCGTAAGAGGCTGCAGTGCTTGATGCCAATTCACCAGCTTTCATTCTGCAGCCAGCTCTCGGAAGCTGCCAGCCTGGGAACTGCCAATACCCAGAAAAGCAGGCAATGTGATCCTATAGCAGGCATCCCTCTGGGAAGGGCTGCTTACAGGAAGAAGGGGAAGGCCACAGGTCCATCGACCAGCTTCTCATCCTGAGCTATACCCACCCCAAATCCTCATTCTACTTTCTAGGTCTATTCTCTTCTCAGCTACATAAAGACTGACTGGTCGCCCAACATAGCTGTGGGACCCGTTCATTAAAGATTGGTGTATGACCGGAAGGAGACTGATGCTGGAGCAACATTCACAGAGAAGTCACTTGAAAGCACTCCTTGCAGACATTGTGTATTCAGTCTTTTCTCTAGCTTCATGCAAGGCGAGCCCATAGTTCCTGCAAATCCATGGCAAACTGATGTGTCCCAGAGGGTGGGATAGATGCTCAGAAACAGATGGTAGGTTTCCAGGCTCCCAGTGCTACAAATACAGGTGACAAAGGTCGAAAGAGTTTGGGGGATGGGTGGGACCCAAGCAGAACAGAGACCAACTTCTACTCTGGTCTTCAAACAGCAGTGCAGTCTACACAGGAAGCCCTCTGGAGCCAAATAGATATGGGGAGCAGATTGGAAGGGATCCAATTCCTGGAATCCTCCCCGACATCAAAACAACGCATTGACAACAATAAACAAAAAAGTAGGCCGGGCGGTGGTGGCACACGCCTTTAATCCCAGCACTTGAGAGGCAGAGGCAGGCGGATTTGAATTCGAGGCCAGCCTGGTCTACAGAGTGAGTTCCAGGACAGACAGGGCTATACAGAGGAACCCTGTCTCAGAAAAAAAAAGAAAAAAGAAAAAAGAAAAGAAAAAAGTAAAAGTGGTGGCACAGAAGTCCAGGGCATGGCCACAGGAGGTGTGAGGGCACTGATTCTCAGGGTGAGCAAGGTAGAGAGGCTCCAGGGGCATCAGGATACTCTCCTCGGTGGTACAATCTGATGGTCTCTGAAAAGTGCCCCCTCTGTGGTACAGATCCTGCAGAATTATTGACTTTACTTCATGAATGTGGGGTGATGCAATGCTACAGATTGAGAGTCAAAGTTGCCTTGGGCTTCCTTGAGCCCCTTAACAGTCTCTTACCACAGGTTCCTGCACCTGACCTAACTGCTTCATGTCTGTCAGGCAAAACTTTCAGAACAGACCGTGCTGGTGAACTTGGAGCACCACCGGCTTCTTCTGGCCCTAAAGCTAAGGCTGTGATCTGACAGCACCTGAGGACTGTGTGGCAGGGTTCTCTTTGCTCTGCTGTATCCAACCCATAGGGTGTCCCTGCCAATCAATGCTCAGACTTCTGAAAAAAAAAAGAAGTTTGAACAGTGTTACCTCACATGGGTGAACAATGCTGCTCTCAGAAGGCATGAGTTATTAAATGAAAGTCTATGTGCCAGGCATGAGTTACTTTCTACAAAGTAGAAAGGCAGGGGTGTGGGGGGGGCGTGTCCCAGAGGCACCCAGAACAACACTGAGGACACCACACACTTAGGTCTCAGGATATAGAGAAATCAATCTGGAACTAGCCAGGAAACTCTCTCCTTGTTGGCTAGCTGTCATAATGCTACAAGATGCTATGGAGGATACTGGTGAAGAGAAAGACATCACTGGTCTTACCAAGCACTTGACCCTCTATGCCTCGATTTGGATCTACAATGCAAGATGTATTCACCAGTACAATGATGGCAAGATGGTTCACAGGGGTAACCAACGGTTATCTTGGCTAGATATAAGTGGTACTCCACAAAAGGGAAATAATGCTTGATACCATAAACATGGTCAAAACACATGGTTAGAAGAGTCACATGCCTTAGCTGGGGGTAGAAGGGAGAGGGGACTTACTATTGTTTTGCTAAATACTCATGCTGTCAAAATGCCTTCTAAATATTGAAGTTTGTATCCATAGATTTGTGCTGGTCTCAACCTTGGTCAGAGAAATTTATTCTAGTGGGTGGTCGTTAACACAGAGACTCATAACTGGTCAAAGTGTTGAAAATAAATGACTCAGCTGTAGATGAGTCTCTATCCAACCACCTGGACCCTAAGGCTCAGACAACATAGCGGAAAGAATGGAGGAGCAAGGGGATGGGGAGATATGCAAAGAAATGTTGTCTTCTGCACATGACACGGCTGCTGCACTCACACACTCCCAGTGGTTGTGGTGACAAAAGACAACACCATTTAAAAACCCCAGCATGGATGACAGAGGGACCAAGAGAAGCTGAGAAGCTGCTGGCAGCTGATGACTATATGGGGACTGGTAGGTTGCCTATGCCCCAGTGAGATCCTACACCCATGGCAGCACTAATTGGTTTGGGTGGGTTAAAACGACAACAACAATGAAGATAGTGTCAATTTCTTAAAGGCATAAAGTTGGAACAGAGATATGCTGATGAAGAAGTTCTGGGGGTGGGGGAGGACAGACTAGAAGTTAAATATAATTAAGATGCATTGTATACATATATGAAGTTATCAAATAATGCATTTAAAATACTTTTAAAGTGCTTGTTGCACAAGTATGATGACCTAACTCTGATCTCTAAGACACTTAAAATGAAGTGACTCCCAAAAGTTGTTCTCTGAATTCCAGATGTACACTGTGGCAAACACGTGCCCACAGTCACCTATATCATTCACATACACATAGTAGTAACAAGCGAATATTCACATACATAGTATTAATATATTTATGAAATGTATCATTAAGTGGAAGAGAGAGAGATGGAGAGAGAGAGAGATGTCTATATAGTTATAGTTGTATAATATCCACACATTGTTAGAAGAGAGAAACACAAGCTTAAGCTAAGGAAAAATGGCACCCCTCATGTCTGTAAGCAAGGGAATCCATTAGGAAAGCAGTGATCCTCTGTTAGAATCCTATCTGCTTAAAATTAAAATTAAGTTAGCAAAGATACAAAGGTGAAAGAAAAGCAAATACATATTTATGAACACACCCAGAAAGAAGTGATCCGTACATTTCCGTGTTTATGTATTTAAATAAATTTCCTTTCTCTGTCCGTTGCCAAACAGCAGAGTCATCTCTGTTCTAATGGCCACTTTGAGACAGATTTTCCACACAAGATCATGATCGAACCCCACTTCTCTTCTGAGAAGCTTACCACCAAACTACATTAGCAGGCAAATAGAAAATAAACAATAACAACAAAAATCTCTGATCTTCTGGAAGAGCACCTTTTCAGCCAAAAAGCACATGAAAAAAAAAAAAATGAGTGGATTTCTTCCCAAATTTCACAGCCACTGAAAGAGACTGGCTGCTGAAAACAATTTTATTTCCATGCACAACAATGCAGGCAGTGGCCTAAATAGGAAAGAAAGGGACACTTCTAAAATCATTGCAAAGGGAATGGAAGGCTTATTTGTAGAATCCTCAACACAAACCAGAGGGTCTTTTTTCTTTTTAAAATAAAACATTTTTCTTTTTTCTTTTTCCATTTTTCTTAATTTATTTTTTCTTTTTTTCTTTTTCTTTTTTCTTTTATTTTTTTGTTTTCAGAAGGCTCTTATGGTAGGGTAGGTGCTGGGCAGCAGAGCTCCCAAGTAGGCACCTGCCCACAGGGAAAGTGTCAGGAGAAGGGCAAGAAGGACCCTTGTCTCCGCTCAGCCACTAACTGGCTGTGCGATTTTCCAGAAGGTCATGGAGTAGCCTTTCTTGGATCTAAAAGAGCATTTCCCTATAAAGCAGCTGAGCTCTTTGTGTAAATGTTATTTTCTTTCAATCAAAGTTCCGGGGTTTCTGAAAAGCTTTTAGAATGATTATAGGGGGCCAAGGGGCTGCCATCTCACGGTCTTAGTGGAGATTGAATTTTCAAAATGAGTTTTATGTATGAAATATAATAGCTCTTCTCAGGGAGCAGCTTCATTTTGAGAGCTACCTCTTGTCATGCACAGGCCTTCAAAACAAACAGCCTCGGAATACCTGAACTCACAGCAACCATGGGGAGCAAAGCTCAAGCCAAGAGTTTTCCTAGTGAACAGCAAACAATGTGAAGTACATTGATCCCCACTCCACACTCCAACCACCCCTGCCTTGACCTGCTCACTCTTATGGAGAAGATAAGACTGTTCTAAAGCCTTTTATAAACTAATTGGTCATCAATAGTACTTCAGAATTTGTCTGCAAGCCTTAAATGCATGATACAAGTAGATAAACACATTTGAGATTTCGGTCAAAGAAAGGAATTAGTAAGTAAGTCTTAAATTGCCGTGACCTTTTTTGTTTACTTTATGAAAATCTTTCACCTGACATTTTTCTTCTTAATTGGGTCTATTTCATATGCAATAATTGTTCTGTTCCAAGATTTTTAGCCCTGACAAACAAATGAAATACTAATCAGAATGTATTACAATATAATTTTGTTAGTTTTATTTAATGTTATTCCATGGGAAAAATAGATACAAATTATAAAACATTACATTTACTGCCATAACATGTAAAGAGTTTTCTATTTGAGTACAAGATCAGAAGCGATCCTACAATATGGTTTTTTAATAAATGTTATTTTTAAAAAGAACTACAGACCCTGTTCCACCACTGTTAGGTGATAATGACATTTTTCTGGATATTTGAGGACAAAATTCATATGCCACAATAAATGCTGGCCTTCACATATAAAGAACATTACCGTCTAACAAGACTTATTCATGTTTCTTACACTTGCTGTGTAAAAAACATCACAGAAAGACATTCTTCACTACATTAAGCACAAGCCCCAGGATATGCCAATCAAATCAGGCCTGAGCATCTGAAATGTTTGCAGGTTGCTTTAAGCTTCCTAGAGGTCTGCTGTACACTCAGAGTTACGTATTGCCTCACTTATTCCTAATAAGACCTCTACGATGTTAGTAGAGGCCAATAATCGCCACTCTATGAGGAATAGAGGAAACAAATTCTAAGCAGTGAAGAACCTGACTGATGCCATAAAGCCAAGAAGAGCTATCACACCACATAAAACATCCACTTTCAAAGGGTGAACAAAATACTCACAGGAGGAAATATAGAGACAAAGTGTGGAGCAGACTAAAAAGAAAGGCTACCCAGAGACTGCCCCACCAGGAGATCCATCCCATATACAACCACCAAACCCAGAAGCTATTGTGGATGCCAGGAAATGCTTGCTGATGGAAGCCTGATATGACTGTCTCCTGAGAGGCTCTGCCAGAGTCTGACAAATACAGAGATGGATACTAGCAGCCAACCATTGGACTGATGGAGGAGTTGGAGAAGAGACTGAAGAAGCCATGGGGTTTGCAGCCCCATGGAAGGAGCAACAGTGTCAACAGGCCAGAACCCCCAGAGCTCCCGGGGACTGGACCACCAACCAAAGAATACACATAGAGGGACCCATGGGGATGGCTGCATATGTGGCAGAGGATGGCCTTGTTGGACATCAGTGGGAGGAGAAGCCCTTGGGCCTGAGGGTGTTTGCTGCCCCAGTGTTGGGGAATGCCAGGGCAGGAAGACAGGAGTGGGTGGGTGTGTGGGTGGGGGAGCACCCTCATAGAGGCAGGGGTAGGGGGAATAGGATAGGAGGTTTCAGAAGGGGAGACCTGGAAAGGGGAAAACATTTGAAATGTAAATAAAGGAAATATCCAATTAGAAAACAAACAAGCATCTACTTTTCAAGACCTATCTAGGCCCCTAGCTGGCTAATGACTGGACAGTTTCTCCAGCAGTCATTATTCCAATATCTGACCTCCAGGAGGAAAGGGGGTTTACTAGTGCTCTATAACACACAAAGCCCAGCTTTTACATATTAAGGGATGGGAGCTGTGGTAGTTTAAATGCCCTCCCAATAGGCTCATGTATCTCAATACTTGGTCTCCCACTGGTGACACTAGATGGGAGGTTTAGGAGGTATGGCTCTGCTAGGGATGTATGTCATTGGCATCAGGCTTTGAGAGTTTAAGGACTTAAACCACTTCAAGTTTGTTCTCTCTGTTTTGTGCTTATATATTCTAGATGTGATCTCTCCAGCTGCCAGACCTGCCACTTCCCTGCCTTGATGGACACTTATCCCTCTGGAACCATAAGCCCAAATAAAGCTCTTCAATAAATTTATTACTCATGATGTTTTAGCATAGAAACAGAAACATAATTAATACAGTATTATTATTACTTCATAGAAATGACAAGATAAAGTATGTAAACATTACAGTTGGTGGTAGGATTGGCGGTAGGATAAGGGAAAAGTGTAATAACTAGTAAGGAGTGCACTAGACGTGATGACGTATGCCTATGACACCAGTTACCTGGGGGAATGAGGCTGCAAGAGAGTAAGCTTAAGATGGATCTGGGCTACTTAGTAAAACCCTAACTTGGGAAAGAGAAAGCAAAAGGGACTGAGCTAGAAGAGGATAATTATGATCACCTGAGGAGAGAGGGTCTGCGCCTGACTTCTGAGGGACACAGAGAATGCTTAGTGTCTTATTTTTGTTCTTCTGGCCCTCTGCATCCTTCTTTCTCCCCAGTTAGAGTGTGTCAGTGGTTACTCTGATAATTTTACGTTTATTATAAGAACTCTGCCACCATATTTAAAAACTAAGTTAGACCTAGTGGTTGGGGAGAGCCTATGATGAGTTAAGGTCATAGAGTGGTGGCTCTTCTGGAGGACCCACGTTCGATTACTGCACCCATGTGACTGTGTATACCCATTAGTAACTCCAGTTCCCACAGATCTTAAGGCCTCTTCTGGCCTCTATAGGCACTGTATGCATGCTGCAGAAGAACATATATGCAGGCAAACACCCACACACATAAAAATACAAAAAATGAAAAGACATTTGTTGAGAGTGTAGATGAATCCAAGTCTTTGAAAAGACAATGGGTGGGAGTTCTATATCCAAGCCCAGGGGCAGACTTGGCAAGGTCTAATCTGCAACTGGGGCCAGGGTCTCTAAGAAGTTAAGATTTCAGTTCCTGAAAATCTGGTTTTTCCACTGAAGAGACAGTTTTTAGGTCCAAGCCCCACTGTTCTTTGTTCCTGACACCACTGAGATATCCTGTGTTCCCCTTGTACAACACTGATGATTAGCTTCCTTCTAATTGTATGATAGCCCCATCACTTCCTTTTGCCTCTGCAAATAGTATATAAGATGTTGTACTTCTTAATAAGCTTGTTTGGCATGAGACATAACTTACACAAGAACTCCTGAGCCCACCTGCTCTGTCTTCTTTATCTCTGATTCCCTGTCCCTTCCTTCTGAGGATCCTGTCACTGAAAAATGATCTGTTCCAGGTCAAGGTTTAATTACAAAAAGGCATTAGACTCAGGCTAGGGAAATGGCTTAACTACTTGTTACATAAGCATGAGAATCTGAGTTCATATCTCCAGCATCCTCATTAAAAACAAAACACCAGAAGCATTGATATATACTTGTATACCTGTAACCCCACCATTGGGGAGACAGAGGCAATAAGTCAAGAAGATCTTAGAGGCTTACTGGCTAACCTGGCTAGCCAAGCTCCAAGTTGGCACAATCTGGACACAAGTTAGGAACCTTGGGTCAAACAAATAAGACAGAAACATCTGATATTAACCTGAAACCTCAAAACATATGGTTAGCGGTTTCTCTAAGCTCTGTTCCACAGTTACCTGGCAATAGCCAGGTTTGCCTGACTCACTAAAAAAAGGGGCTACTTGTCCCCTCCTCTCTCTCTTGCTTTCTTAACTTCTTGCTCCCTACTCTGTCCTCTTGTCCCCTTCTGCCACTCTCCCCATTCCCGTCCCCCCTCTTCCTCCAGTGCTCATGGCCAGGTCTCTCCTCCTCCTCCTCTTCCTCCTCCTCCTTCTCCTCTTCCTCCTCCTCCTCCTCATCTTCTTCCTCCCTCCCTCTCTCTCTGTCTGTCTCTATTTCTCTCTCTTTGTTTCTCCTGTCTCTCTCTGTCTCTGTCTCCCCCCCTCTCTCTCCTTCTCTGTCTCTACTACCCTCTCAACTCTGCTCCCCATGCCCTGAATAAACTCTATTCTATACTATACCATCCTGTGGCTGGTCCCTCAGGGGAAAGGGATGCCTCAGCATGGGCCAGCAGAGGCACCCCCTTCCCCCACACCTGACTGTACCTCTACCAAACATATTTCTTCTCTCTTTATTTTTATACATCACAACACATATAATGAGCAATTGTACCTGTACATACATACACATACACATAAAAATACTCCACTTATACCACATATACACACACAACATATATACACTGAATAAAATTTTAAAAGTGGAATTTCCAAAACTTTTCTAAATTGCAAGACAGTGTGGTGTTCTGATTAGGAATGGCCCCCAGGAGATTTGCTCATCAGGGAGGGGCACCATTAGAAGGTGTGGCCTTGTTGGAGGGGTGTGCTTTGGGTTTCAGAAGCTCAAGCCAGTGTCCCAGTCTCTCTCTCTCTCTCTCTCTCTCTCTCTCTCTCTCTCTCTCTCTCTCTCTCTCTCTCTCTCTCTCTCCTCTCTCTCTCTCTCTGTCTCTGTCTCTGTCTCTCTCTGTCTCTGTCTCCCTCTGTCTCTTTCTCTGTGTCTTTCTCTCTCTCTCTCCCTCTCTGTCTCTGTCTCTCTATGTCTTTGTCTCTCTTTCTCTCTGTGTTTGTTTTTGTCTCTCTCTGTGTCTGTCTGTCTCTCTCTGTCTCTGTCTCTCTCTCTGTGTCTCTTGCTGTCTCTCTCTGTCTCTGTCTCTCTGTCTCTGTCTTTCTGTCTGTCTCTGTCTCTCTCTGTCTCTTGCTGTCTCTCTGTCTCTGTCTCTGTCTCTGTCTCTCTCTCTCTCTTCCTCTCTCTCTCTCTCTCTCTCTCTCTCTCTCTCTCTCTCTCTCTTTCCTGCCTGTTAATCCATGTGTATAACCCTTAGCTACCTCTCCAGCAGCTTGTCTGACTGTGTGCCTGAAGCTTGTTTCCATACTAATAACAGATGAAACCTCTGAAACTGTAAGCAGCCCCTAATTAAATGCTTTCCTTTATAAGAGTTACCATTCACATGATGGCTTTTCACAGCAATGGAAGTATGACTAAGACAGAAGTTGGTGCCAGGGACTGGGGCATTGCTGTGATAGGCTTGACCATGCTTTTGTTTGGAGAAATAGAGAACACTTTGGAACTTTGAACAAGGAAAGAAACTGGACATTATAAGTAGGGCCTAATGGGTCTTCCCAGTAGAAGTATGGAAAACAGTGGTGCTGAGGTTGATTTTCTAAGGAAAATAATTATTAGTTTGTGACTTAAAGACCATTCTTGTGATATTTTGGTAAACAATGTGGCTGCTTTTTGCCCTTGTCCAAAAAATCTGCCTGAGGCTAAATTGAGTTTTTGGATTAACAGCATTAGCAGAGAAGATTTCAAGACAGCATAGTATTGACTGTGTTGTTAGTGGCCAGTCTTATGCAGAACTATAATGAAAATGGGCAAGCTGAGCAAGGAAAAATACAAAATGAAGTGTTTGAAAGGAAAAGGAACATCAGGAAATATAATGGAACTAAGTGCAGTGCTCTAGGAGGTAAAAAGTTTGAAGAAAAGTCTGATGCTAAATAGAATAGAGGAAGTGGTGACCTTAGGGTGAGACCTCACCCAGCTAAGCTTCCAACTTGTGAAAAGGAATTAAAGAAAACTTAGGGTTGGGTGTGATGTATACCTTTAACCAGAGCGCTACAGACAGAAGCAGGTATATCTCTTGAGTTCTAAGTTCAAAATCAGCCTTGTCTACAGAGTGAATTCGAGCACAGCTATCCTTAGGCAATGGAAGAAACCATCAAAACCAGAAACAGGGGGAAATGTATTTGAACAAGAGAGCCATGTTCCAGCCCAGCAATCAGCAGAACTTGGCAGCTTCAAACCATGTGGTTCTGGCTTTAGAGTCAAGGATCACCCTCCATGACTAAGGAAAGCCACTGAGGCCAGTCCTGTAGCAGGGGTACATGAGGGCCCAGAGAGGCCATTGCATGAAGCTGCGAAGGTAAAGCATGGATTTGCTGTGGAGATACCAAGATGTTGGAGATGCCAGTGCTGCGGGACACCTGCCATTGAAAGCTGATAACTGGGAGTGGAGATCGCCCAAGAGAAAGAAGTGTGTTGTAGTCAACAAAGAAAAGGAGTCGGAGATCTGAAGAGGTCTTTGACATCAGACATGGAGATGCAGAGTTTAGTGTTTGCGCAAGGGATTTTCAGACTTTACTTGTGTGTAGCTGCTAGCTATGAGTGGGCCACTGTCTGCTGTGGGCACCAATGACCAACTGTTATGGTACTGACTTTACCCACACCACACTCAATGTCACCTCTTGAAAATCAGAACTCCTCTTCACTATTGAAAAAGGATACAGTATATATACTAAGCAAAGATTAAGTATTTAAGGTTATTATTATCTATTTCATTTCCTCAAGTCCCTGGTCTCTTCAGTGCCTCTTATGTTTGTTTATATTACATTTGAAATGGAAAGCTTATGTGTGTTCCAGGAAATTCATACCCTCCCAAGTACGTCCCAATTATTAATTTGAGACCTCACTATTCCTTCACCTCTTATGGACCAATGCAACTGATCCTTTTGTGTCAAAAACAGGAACAAAAAGCCCCAATAAAATCTTAGCTGATGTCATATAAGCTGAGCTAACTTTGCTCTCAGATGTCCTAATAGAGTGGAATACCTGAAGATTGAGAAAGAATTCACGCTGTCCCTAGGGAACAAAGCCATGATCTTTCCCTACCCTTTATTGCTTAAGAGCTCTCTAGAGCTAGGGGTTTCAGAGACAACCTGCTGTGCTGAAAGAAGCAAGCCTGACACCTTTCAACCACAGCTATCAAGAAATCAAGTCGGGTTGCATTAAAAGCAGACATCTTTCTACACTAGGGGAAAATGCAAGGACAAATTCCCTCATGGTTTGCCTTTGAAAACCATGTCCTAGACTAACATTTTGTTGTTAATTACAAGCGTTCTTACAAATTTAATGCCCCCAAAGCATCGCTGGGTAACTGAGAGTCCTTGTTGCCTATTTGTGGCATTTTGATTGAAGATGTTATCCCAAATCAGTGTACTGTACTATGAGTCTTAAAATCATCCTTTAAAAAAATAGAAAAATGTCTAAAAATTGGAGAAAAGACAAAAATTACTGCCAACTTCTTATAAGCCAAATATGCAGATGTAATCAGAGCAGATGCTCTGTCGTGTTCTCTAAATAGTGAAAAGCCGGGGGGGGGGGGCAACATTAAATCCCTCCCGTCTACTACAACAGTTCTTGAGTCTCTCTGAATCCAAAACTCATCACACATTCGAACACATGCAATGTTCACACACATTTACATATATACCCTAAGTAGTACAGGAATGGCCACAAGAATAAACAGAGCTAAAAAACTAGTAAAGATGGAAATGGGATTGGTGGATTATGTCAAGTGAAATGCAGAACTGTTTTATACACACACACACACACACACACACACACACACACACACACACTACAGAAGCTAAGAGGAATGTTATGGTTTGAATATGAAGTACTTCCCCACCCCACACTAAAGAAAAGGGTGCCTATTGAAGGCTGGGTACCAATTGGTACTTCTATTTCGGGAACTTCTGGAAACTTCAGGGGGTGAGCCATAGGTGAAAGAGGAAGATCATTAGGGGCATGGCCTTGCTGGCTCTCCCCTTGCCCTTGCTCCAATGCTTCCTGGACACCATGAGATAAAGTATCTTCTCTACAACAATGGCCCCCCCCATCCCCTACCTATCAAGTACATGAGACCTTGCACTAAAACGTCTCAGACAGTGAGACAAAGTAACTTCCTTTAAATCCAGAGAGAGCCTGCTGTATTTAACACAGAGGCAGCAAGGCTGGAGAGCGATGGAAGAAAAGCATCCAGTGGTGAAGAGGACAGCTAGTCCATCAACACAAGCGCTGCAAGCCAGGAAAACAGGGAAGCAGCACAGGAAAAGTGATGAAGCCTAAGCACACCTCCAAATACTCCCCGACATCAGAACCAAGCAAGAGATGTGACCCTGGCTGCTCGGCAACACGGTAAATATCCACGTTAGCCACACACTTCCCAGCAGTACATCAGTATCTGTTCTTCTCCGTCCCATTTCAGAGAAAGAACCCATCTCTTCAAGCAAGCAAAAACAGAAGCCCTGGAGACAAAATCAGCAAGTTTAAGCCCAGGCAAAAATAGTGACAAATAAAAATGCATTGTGGGTTAAAACTTAAAAGTAAAACAAATACTTCAGTGTTGCTCAAAAAGTCATTGTGAGGTCTGGAAAGATGGCTCAACCATTGAGAGAGAGTGTGTACTGTTTTTGCAGAGGATGTGAGCCTGCTCATTAGCACCCACCCTGAGTAGCTCAGAATAGCCTACATAGCTCAGGTTAAGAGAAGACTCTATGCCTCTGGCTTTAACAGGCACCTTCACACATGTGCACATACCTACACAGAGACTTACACACAGGCACATAATTTTTTAAATGAAATAAAAATCATTGTGGATGAAGTTGGGGAACTTAATAAAATTTAGGTGGGTGGGCAAAGGGGATGGCTGCGTAGGTAAAGTGCTTACCTTGCAAATATGATGACCTGGGTTTGACCCCTAGGACCTATGTAAATGCATAATCAACCCTGGACCTACCTTATATACTCACATATGCACATATGTACACACACTGGGGAGGGGGAGGCAATGGCATAATTCTAAATTTGTCAAAAAGAAAACAAAGATATTTTAGGTGAACAAAAATGTTAGAAAACATATCTGAAGTATAGCTCAATGACAGAGCTCTTGCTTAGCAGCATACACTAAGCACTGGGGTACCACTGTGTACACATGCACACACGCATACACACACACACACACACACACACACACACACACAGAGAGAGTTAGGAATCATTTATAGTAGGATTCTGCTTGAATTGTTTAATTCACTGACTTTAACATGTGCTACATGCTGAAAGAATTCAGGACAAGCTGCCCCAGAATTCAGCCAACAGTAGAAGCAGAAAGTGCCAGCTGACCTCTCCTGTCCTAGTCCCACATAGACAGCCATAAATAAATGACCTGTCCTTGCTCCAAAATGGGTCAAGCGACATTTATTCCAGAGGTCCCTTCCCTGGAGGAAAGCAGCATCCTTCTGCATGAAGACACAGGGCTATCTAGAACAATCTGGCCAACAGGCCTTGCTAAGTTCTTCCCTGCTGACCACAACACAGCATGCCCTTTGTTCTCTATTTACCCTTTACTGTATCTTCCTATAAAAGTAGACCGTTTCTAATGGCTCTTAACACATAAAACTTACACTAAATAGACTGTTCACCTGACAATGGGTCTTAGCTACAAACAGGAGTCAGGACAGAAACCCTTTATGTCCCACATTCTAACATAGGAATGTATTGGCATTTATGAAAAGGGAATGGTACTTTTTGAGAAAAATCTTAGAGCACTATAAATCACACCTTATTCTTTTTTTTTTTTTTAGATATTTTCTTTATTTACATGTAAATTTCTCCTTTCCCAGTTTCCCCTCCAAAAAACAAACAAACAAACAAACAAAAACAACAAGAACTAACCCGTTGCCTCCCCCCTTCCCATGCCTGCTACCCCACCCTCTCCTACTTATTGGCCCTGGCATTCCCCTACACTGGGGCACAGAACCTTCACAGGGCTGAGGTCCTCTCCTCCTATTAATGATTGAATTTGCAATCCTCTACTATACACATGCTGCCAGAATAATCAGACCTACCATGTGCAGTCCTTGGTTGGTGGTTGAGACCCTCGGAGCTCTGAGGGTACTAGTTAGTTCATATTGTTGTTCGTCCTAAGGGGCTGAAAACTCCTCAGCACCATAGGTCTTTTCTCTAACTCCTTCATTGGGGACCATGTGCCCACTTTATTCTATATTGTAGAATAGGCCAGAAGAGGGCATATCAGAGGAGGGAGTATGTGGAGGAATAAATGATACTAAAGGCTTCAGAAAAAGGCATATGAGAACCTGCTATAAATACTTCCTAACACACACACACACACACACACACACACACACACACACACTGCACATACAAGTTTAAATGAAGGTACTCTATAATAGAAGAGCAATGTTAGACATCAAAAGCTGACAAATAAAAGCTCATTGTCAGAAATGGCTAATTTCGTTGATAGTTATTGGCCACTGAGGTCCTATAGATCCCCATATATTATGGGTCATTGCTATAGCTCTTAGTTACCCTTTAGAACTTAACAATAAGGCTTTTATTGCAGAAGATACCACAAAGTTGAGCCATCAGCCATGATAAGATCAACCTGGTGCAGACCAGCACACTCCATCCCTACTAGAGAGCTTCAAGGAGGCTGGAAGGTACTATACAAGCTACTGGAGGAGAAAAGTAATCACCAGCCATATGCAACCTTGAACCTTGTGGGCTAGACCAATGGACTAGCCTGACAAGACAAGCCTACTGGTGCATTAGTGACATGAACACATTAGTGGGGTTAACCAACCACTGTCTGATTGGATTTAAGAATCGTGCTACAAGATGAAACCCATCCTTGCACTAAGAACCTATGGGTGGACAGGACATGGGTCTTTGGAGAGACCCTACTACTATTATGCTTCTAAATGAAAACAGTATTAAACGGATTCCTAATGATATATCATTATAGTCATAGATCAGTGAATCTCTCAGCCTTCATCTGAGAAGTTTCTATTTTCAGTGATTAATATAGAGACCCACAACTGCCCAAAGTGCATGTTCAGCCCTAAAGGAAACACATACACCACACATACCTCTCTCTGGTCTCGAGATCATTTCAGTAGAGGGGGCAGGAGGGAGTCCAACAGCCAGAAGCTGTGGATGTTAATGAGGACACAGCACGGCAGAAGCACATATGTATGAACTTGGTGAGATGGCAATAGCATGCACAAAACCTGCAACTGCAGAAGGCATTTAAGATCATGGATGGCTACACGGCAAGCCCACCCCCGCCTTCCATTCAACTTTGTTGATATAATTGCTGCGTGAAAGCACCAAAAAGTCTAAGATGTATATGTCCCATACTTTAAGCATGCCTTTCCTGACATGCTATGGCTCTTTCATCTAATAGTTTAAGTCTCAAATGAACAAATGTCATAGTTTCCTTTCTCCATCCTTCTTAGGTCTGAAGAAGACACAATTCAAGACCACCCTCTTTCTCCAATATGGCAATGCCTTTTCCATATTGGATCTACTGTGATGTTTGTTAAAATCTCAAGTAGATCTCCTACATGTTCCAATGGAGAAACTATCAATCCCAAGCTTCTCACAAAGGCCCAGGTCTAGCCCCAGAGCACCGCATTTGTTGCTCTCTTCTCCTGAAATGCTGTCTGGGCAGAGGTGTGGAGGTCTTCCTTCTTTGACAGAGTTAACATTAAGTAATTTAAAGGGCAGAATGTCCATCCAAGTTGAAGAAACTCCTGGTTACCAACTCTTAATCTTCATTTTCTTCTCTAGTTCAGGCATATAAGAACCAAGATGCTTTCTCGTTTCATAATTTCCTGTACCCGACACATGGTTAAGACCTCATGCATTTTTTTTTTTTTTTTTTTTTTTTTTGGTTACTGGATTAATGTATTTGTAGTTCCCAATAAGCAGCTCTACAAAGGACCTCATTTCTTTCCAGTTGTCCTCAGATAGATATAAAGAATACTCCATGAATAAAAGCTAGGGATTGATCTATACCCTTTAATGTTTAAGCCTAAGATTTGGCAAAGAATATAAATGATGAAAATAGATGAGCATTCGGTTCAATGCCAATCAATGCATCCAATCTGCTATTAATACAGACCTTGGTTTAGAAATGTTTATTAGACCAGTAAGAATACCACAGTGGAGCCATCAAACTGGTTAGAAAACAGTCAAAAAGATCTTCCGGAACTCTGGGAATTGAAACTTTTCAAGGCAGGTAGATTTCAGAGAAGCAGTCTTTGGACCGTCTCTGAGTCACAGCACAGAGGAGGAGCATTATCAGAGACCTTCCAGTTCCAATGACTCATCTTCTCCTTGGACACCCACCATCTCTGTAGCTTTTACTCCCACACTACTGTGAATAGCAGAGATGAGCCTCAAACATTACATATGCATGTTTGCGAATATTACGAGAGAAGTCAAAAAGACCAAAAGACTGTATTAAAATTTTAACAAATATTGGGGAGGGGTGACTACAGAATTAGAAATTGCTGGAACAAAGTCCAAGAATAAAGCCACCTGAGGAGAATATTGAGTGCTTGTGAGAAAATTCTATGAGAGAAAATATGAGTCTTGTGACCCATTTTCTACAGAACATGGAATTGTTCTTGGAATATGCTTCCATACCCCTTCCAGGTGTATCAGATAAAAGTGAGATTACTTTAGCCATTATTATTCATGTGCTACTATGGAAAAACATGTTTTTGGCATGTGTTGCTTCTGATTGTTATTATTTTCAGCTTGGAGTCATGAGAACTTTATTCAGGTGATCTTTCTTAACCCTCAGGGTGTAAACTGATGCTCTGAATGAAGTTGGCTAATACATGAGACTTTAGTCCACCTCAGTTTTAGGCCCTACTCTCCCAGGTACATGCCACCAACTAGCATGGTGACAGAAATCATTCATATCTTTTATTTGCTTCTTACTTGGTTATATACATATATTTAATAAACAAGTGTTTTAATTTAAAATATTACTTTTATAATCTTCCAATATGATATTGTCCATATGCAATGAAAACTAAAAAAGAAATTTAAATCTGGTATGATAGGGAATATACATTATGTTCGCACTTGAGAAGTGGAGGCAGGGAAAATACAGGAATTCAAGGTCACCTTCAACTATGTAAGTTCTAGGCCAACATAGCCTATGTGAGACTTTTCTCAAAAATCAAGAAGCCATGTGAGGGTAGGGGTAGGGGTAGAGGGAGATTGATTTCATAGCCAAACATCAAAATATTTCAGCTTGCTTAGGAAAAATTTTTGAATTTAAAATATTATTTTATTACTCATTAATAAACACTACTTCAAAATTTTCATCTTAGAGGAAAATTTTCTGCCTTACTTATAAAAGTCATTTACATAACCCCAAAATTCTGACCCAAATTTTTATTAAAGTCAAATTGGTCCACCTTTGGGTCACCTTTACCTGACTTGAAGTTGGAACATTACGTAATACAGAAAGCAATTCTGGGAATTTTGATAAATTCTTAAAAACACAGTCCTTCATCAAACCATCAATTGCAAAGCTGTGATCTTCTGGTGACTTGCCAGCAGCCCCAGGCTGGCAGTGCTAAGGTCACTGCCACACTCCAGCATGCTATGTTAAAACACACTGCATCCCATGGAGCAGAAGTTGCTGTAACGACACCCAGGGGATGGACAAGCTCTGCCAGGACTCCAGCTCTCACTGCCCTGGATCACCAGACCATTCCACACAGTCCCACCCTTAGTCCACATGGTGGTTTCCCTGGGGACTTATTCACAGGACAACTAGGTCTCTGTTTCTTTTGAATTTCTACAACTGCCTCATTACCCTAGACTCTGTTAAGTGCTGTAATCAGAGCTCTCTTTCTTCCAGTGGAGCAAAGGCAATTGAGACATCCATCATAGCCTATCAGCACAATCCCAACCTGGATGTTTAAAAGCCTTGTTAGATCTGTCCTTTCTTGAATCCCAGAAAACATCTGCTCTTTGCAAGGCAGTGATATTCTAATAGGAGAGGGAACTTCTGGTGACCGCACAGAAGCATCTGTGGCCTTCCGATCACAGCTGATCACCCCAAGTCTATTCCTAGGTGAATAGTGATCAGAAGAACCCTGTTTCCAAATACCCAGGGCGGATCAAAACCAATCAGCGAGTCCAACTGAAAATACATTCCAACTAGAGCAGTCTTCTTGCAGTGCTTGGTTTCAAGCTCCAGTCAGACTTGGCAGCATGAATCAATCATCTAGAGCAGTGCCACAGTGGCCATCGGCTGCCAGAAGTAGACATGGCTCAGTAGGGCTATGCCAACAAGTGTCTGACCTGAGGTATTCTTGAATGCTGGTTAGTTACTCCAGCTACCCAAGAGCCAAAAGTAAAATCTCCGCAAAATAATTGATTCTAGTCACAGATTCCAAGCCACTCTCACCCACAATGTACCCTGGACTGCCTCTCAACAAAAGGTTGAGTCTTCTCCACATTGGCCACTGTGCTGCTATCCAGATGGGGAATCAGTCAGAAAGCTGAATCAAGTACTCATTGGCTCTGCAGCCATCATTGTATCCATGAACAAATCAGCTGCAAAGCAGCTTATCTTCTGGGATTACCTGTTTCCCAGTTCAAAATGCACTTTTTAAAATACGCTTGTCTGCCTTCTATTCTGTATTAAGATGACCAGGCTTAAATCGATCTAATGATATCTCTGTAAAGCCATGTCCATGTAGGCGCCTTTAAACACTCTAGCACAGTGATTTTTAAAGGCTTAAAAAGGAAGATCCTACACAAAATAATTCCTGACATTTTGTTGTTTTGTTTTTGTTTGAGACAGGGTCTTGCTATGTAAGATGGCCTTGAACTCAGAGACTCCCCTGCTTCTGTCTCCAAGTACAGGGTGTGTGCCACCAGGCCTGGCTCACATACCAATTTTTAATGGGAGATTAATGTCTTTATTCTTATTCTCTCTTTTCTCTCTCTGTGTGTGTGTGTGTGTGTGTGTGTGTGTGTGTGTGTGTGTCCATGTGTCGGTAACTTATGACTGAACTCAGTGCTCTCCCACCCCTTACTACCCCTAGATCCAACTAGGCAAAAATTACAGAGCTATACTCACAGTCCAGGAAAAGCTTTGTAAACATTCTATTCTGGTTTGTGGATAACAGTTGTCTGCAGAAGACCTGTAATACTGTGTGCTCATGGAAATTGTGTTATAGAAGAAACCAGATTTTTATATCAATAGAAGGCTCACTTGCAACTTGTCAGACCCAAAGACTGCCCTCCAGTTAATATTGCACTTGAGACACAGAAACATCAAAATGTTTCTTTCCTGAAAAATAAAAACCCTGTTTCTCTATACTGCTCACACTGCCGGACAGGCTGGTGGCTTCTTTAAGACACGGTTTTTTCTTCCCCTTGCTGTGACAAACTGTTTGGTTTCCCTCTTATTCTTCACTTCTGCTGAGGTCACTAAAGGAATAGAAGTGTCAGTAGAATGCAGGAAGTCACCTTTGCTGAGAAGTGACTGCTCACACCGCAGCTCAGCGTTCAGGGCACGCTTTCTCTAACACATTAGAGTCCAAACACGTATCTACCCTATGAGGCCAAGCATTCTAAATGGCCTGGAAGTTAAGGATGCATACCAGCAATCCTAGCACTTAGGAGGCTGAAACAAAAGGATTGCAAATTGAAGGTCAGCCTGAGCTACACACAGCAAGACTATGTGTCAAAATCATCAAAGTGTATAAAGAAAGAAAGACATTTAATCATATTTGGACTTTTGGTTTCAAGATGTCTATCTCATTAAGCCCGGTACTATGTTCCTTGAAATAGTTTAATTTGTTCACATTTCCTTCACTGTTTCACTTTTTCTCAACACTTGTTATCTGCAGTTTGATTGATGTGTCTATAAAGTATTTTATATAATTATAATTCATAATTATCCATAATATTGTATTTACAAATACATATACTATACCACGCACAAAGAGACAACTAATCTCTTGTTTTTATTGTCTATCTCTATTTGCCTTCAATGAATTCTCTCTGGGAACACTCTCACAGACACATGCAAAAATGTGTTGTACCAGTCTCCTAGGCATTTCTTAGCCCAATCAGATTTACAATCAAGATTAACAAGCACACCGTCCAACCAATAAATATGCAGTGTGCTACACTAATCTGTTATGCTAGCCTTGTAAGTGAAGAGCAGATGTGCTCAACTGACCCACGTACAAATGCCAAACATGGAGTAAGAATAAGAATGTCCAAGGTAGCACTGTTAAGTCTCTTCGCTCCAGCCAGAGCCAAGTCAAAATTATCATCAGCAGTCCTGCTGTGTGAGGCTCAAGTGGAGAGAAACTTGGAATGATGGGGCTACAGGTTGCAAGGACCAACAGTGAGGAGTAGTACTGGCTGCTGAACAAAATAGCAGGAAAACAAGGACTCCTCCAGGCAGAAAGGATGGAGAATTACCATTAAGACAAGCCCTGAGCTAGTCAACAATGGCCAAAAGTAAATGTAACTCAAATAACATTCAACCAATAAATATGTTTCAAAACCATGGGCTTGAGCCTTGAGAGATAGTTAAGTCTAACAAGCTTGCCTTGCATGCATATAGACCTGTGTCCAAGCCCCAGAATCCACATAGAGAAAGCCAGGCATGCTGGTGAGGTGGCCACTCAGTTAAGAGAAGTCGGGAATTGTGGCATGTAGTTTTATTCCCAGCAATAAAGTGTAGAGGCAGTTAGATGCCAAGGGATTGTTGACCAGCTGGACTTGTCTGGTTAATAATCTCCAGGCCCATGAGAGACGCTGTTGCAAAAAATAAAGGAGACAGCACCTATAAAATGATACCAAGGTGGTCCTCTGGCTTCTACATGTATCTGCACACATATGCATACACACACAGACATACACACACAGTCTAGGCTATCCATATAACTGGAGCTATTCAGCCACAACTATGTGCCATCACATGGACAACTTTGGAAACAAGATGCTAAGTAAAAGAAGCCAGATAAGATGCCACATAAAATTCCATTCACATGGGATTTCTACAATAGGGAATCCATTAAGAGAGAAGGCAGATTAGAGGTTCCTAGGGCTTGAGGTGAGAACTCTCTATATTCAGGGATCCCAAAATTCACTGGAGAGTTTCTGTGGTAGTTGTGCAACATTGTGAATGTATGTAATATTCAAATGTGAACATAGGTAACATCACTGTGTCTTATAAATTAAAAGGGGTAGGAATGTTAAGTTGTTATATTTAGACCACTACACAAAATATTTACCAGTAAAAGGAAGGGATGGAAGGAAGAAAGTGTACTTAGGTTAATACACCAGACATGATGGTACAGACCCTTAAAATGCTATTAATTAATAATTAAAAAACAAAATCCTAGGCTGGAGAAATAGTTCAGCTTTTAAGATCATTTGCTGCTTTTTCTAGAGGACCTGAGTTCAGTTTCCCAAACTCAATCCAGACAGCTCACAACTGTTTGTGACTCCAGCTCCAGGGGATCCAATGCTTTCTTTTGGTACACACACTCACACACCACACACACACACACACACACACACAGAGAGAGAGAGATAGATAGATAGATAGATAGAGAGAGAGAGAGAGAGAGAGAGGGGGGGGGGAGGATATAAAATAAAGAACTCTCCGCAGCTACATTGCCAGCTACATTAAAATGGCTTTATTTGGCCCATATCGCTTCTCTCCTTCCCATTTTCTTCCCATACACTCCAATTCCTCTGATGTCTAGTAGGCATTCCCTAGGTATATTACTTCTCAAACCCTACAGCTTCCATCTCCATCTGTTTGCACGTTTCCATGAACTTTAAAGGCTGAGAACACAGTGCTCAGGAGAAAACAAAACATGCAATCCCTCAGTCACAGCCTCCAGCAGTTATTGATGATCCAAATTCTGCAGTGAACTGGGGGGATTATGTATACTGCACTTCCCTTCAACACTCAAACAAACTCAGACTTGACTTGACCTGCAACATGGCAAAAGTTAGAATTGCCTAACATCTCAAAACCGAACTCTTTACAACTGTAATATACCTTGTTTCACAATAAGTGTGATTTCTTAAACAGTTGGCGAGCAGAACAAAGTCTACAAAACAGCTTACCGCTTAATAGGTTTTCTGTTTCTAGGCATAAAGTTAGCTGTCACTGATGAAAACCCACCCTTTGGGGTAGAATATTGCATGATAAATTGATTCATAATCAACTGATTATGAATATTACTATTACTGAGTTTCTTTAGAGTCTGAACTCTAAAGTATTGTATATATTAATTGGCAGGTTACTGTAAAGATGTTCTAGGGTACAATAAAGAGAAAAATACTACACATGGCTAACATAAGGAAGAATTTCTTACACTACAGAATGGAAAGTTAAGCAGGCAATCAGATGCTGCTTGACTTTTGGCTACTGTATGGGTTCCTATTTCTACCACCCTTCTCTACCCTTACCCTTTCCAACCCTCCACCACTGGGTAGGAGACAAAGGCTTAGAAGGGAAAGGGCACGTCAATATGGTTAGACTACTTCCTGCTGATTCAGGGTATCGACTTCCTTTGGCTAATTTTGATCTTTGTTGTTAGGATACCTCCAACCATTAACCAACTTTCGACCAGCCACTAGCCACCCGTCACCAGCAACAGCAATAGCAGGAGGATCAGCAGAGGCTGTAGGTCCTCTCAGGGCTCTAGCTCTCTCAAGAGTCCCTAGAATTATAAACATCACACACTTGGGAAGCTACCTGCAGCTAGCAAAATCATGTCCCTCCTAAAGCACGAGGCAAGTCATAGTCTGCTGCTGTGGACAATCTGAAGCAGCCCTATATTTCACAGCTGGGATTAGAACAAAAACATAATCCCATAACATTTCTGTGTTTTTGAAGAAACCATAATTCTCACTACAGGTAGACAGTTGGTGTATTTAACACTTCAAAAATTCACTAAAAATTCAACTTTTCTTGGGTATGGAGAGAGAGCTCAGTTAACAGCACCTACTGCACTTGCAGAGGGCATGGACTAGGGTTCCAGCAGCCACATGGTGGCTCATGACCACCTCCAATTCCAGTTCCAGGGGATCCGATTGCTTCTTCTAGCCTGCATAGCTACAGCACATTCATGGCACATATCCATACAATGCAAGCAACACACACATAAAATGAAGATAAATATTTATTTTTAAATCTCCACTCTTCATCTTTCTACTGTGGTCACCCTAAGACTGTGGTTGTGGGAATCTTAGACTATGTTCATTTCATTGCCCCATGTGTCAGAGCAAAGAAAACATCCCAAACACTAAACCTTCCTGTCTAATTGCCACCTGGCCCTCGCTATATCAAGCATCATCAGGGAACTATAATAATGAATCATGATTTCAAGGATTACGCACATAACCCATGCTTTCCTGGAAGAGGAGAAGCCCATTAGGACTCTGTTAGGTGATGAGATGAAGCACATGTTTTATTGTTATTAAGAAAGTGTACATATAGATCAAGATAAAATTTTGGAAATGTTTTTCAAATGGTTTTATTTTTCTTAAATACATGTTTATCTCAAAGTATAATCCCAGGATATCTGCCAGTCTGTAAACTATTCATGACACATCTTAGGCCAGAAAAGTAGATTTCTCTTTCGGTGGGTAGAAATGCCTTCCAATAATCTAGATTCTTTCCCAACAATTTGAACGACCAATTTTACATGTGCTTGATTAAATAAAAGTTGAGGGTCTTGTGTATAACTTTAATCTCAGCACTTGGGAGGCAGGTCTTTGAGTTTGAGGCCACCCTGAACTACATAGTAAGATCCTATCTATTAAAAAGGAAAGAAAGAAAGAAAGAAAGAAAGAAAGAAAGAAAGAAAGAAAGAAAGAAAGAAAGAAAGAAAGAAAGATGCTGATGATAAGAAGTGTTTGCTGGCAGGAGCCTGATATAGCTATCTTCTGAGAGGTTCTGCCAAAGCCTGATCAATACAGAAGCAGATGCTTGCAGCCAACCATTGTACTGAGCATGGGGACCCCAATGGAGAAGATAGTGGAAGGATTAAAGGAGCTGAAGGGGTTTGCAACCCATAGAAGAACAACAATATCAACCAACTAGACCTTCCTCCCCCAGAGCTCCCAGGGTTTAAACCACCAACACATGTGTAAAGAATACACATGGAGGGACCCATAGCTCCAGCTGCATATGTAGCAGAGGATGGCCTTATCTGGCATCAATAGGAGAAGAGGCGCTTGGTCCTGTGAAGGCTAGATGTCCCAGTGTAGGGGAATGCTAGGGCAGTGAGCTGGGAGTTGGGGGTGGGTGGTGGTAGGGAGCATCCTCATAGAAGCAGGAGGGAGGGAAGGGGATAAGAGGTTTGTGGAGGTGAAACTGGGATGGGGATAACATTTGAAATTTAAATAAATAAAATAACCAATAAAAAGTTTTAAAAAAGAAAGAACAAAGAAAAGAAAATGAAGCTTGTATTTTTATGCCTTGAGTCACCTATAATAATCAATTTTAATTGTATTATACAAAAATATCAGTCTGTTGTAGACTAGAAATTTAAAATGTCAAAACAATGTCCAGAAGCAGATTAGAACATGCTAAGTTCTTTCCTGGTTTAAGAAGATAAGATTCCTTAGGATAAGCAAAATGTCACTTTGGTAAGGAGTAGATCCAGTGTCCATAGTATATCCTTCAAATGAGAAAATGTTACCTATGTACAATTAGCACTTTTACTCCAAAGGTATGAAGATGTGTTTGGTGAGTAGTCTTATGTCTATCTCATCATTTTTGCTCTTTAGACAATGGATCGCATTAACCCCTATACTTCTCCACAATAAAAGCCAGGATATTTCTGAAGATCAGATTACCTTTGCAGCAGTTATTGCATGTCAAAATTTCCACACATCTACTTCTGGGAATTCAGTGGACTTTAAGTAACCTTTCAAATCACCCACTTTAAAGACAACACTCCACTTTGAAAGATCCACCAAACTGGGACCTTGAATGAGATTTTTAACATATATTCTTTCTCATGAAAGACAGACTTCCCTGAGAGCACTACGAAGCAGAGGGGTGGGGAACAAAGGACTCAAAGAGAACATAGTGTCCTGTCAAAACACTTATCCAATCAAAACACTTTCTGAGCCTTATGGGTGGCATTTGTTGGTAGATTGTGTTACTTCTCTTTACTTCACTTTTGTCACGGTTCAGCTCTCCAAGTGATCCTTACATACTCCATCGTAAAAATATACTGGGGCTGGAGAGATGGCTCAGTGGTTAAGAACACATATAGTTCTTGCATAGGACATGAGTTCAATTCCCAGGACCCGCATTAGGCAGCTGTGGGTTCCAACAACCCATAATATACAACTACCTGTAGTTCTAGTTCCAGGGGATCTAATGGCCCCGACTGACCTCATAAATAAACATACTCATATGTAGATAAATAAACAATAATAATTAAAATATATTTTAAAAATATAGTGTCAAGTATATGGCATTCTTTACAACAAAAGAAAAAAGTTGTTTCATGTACTCAGCACATATGTTCTCCTAAAGGCCTCTCTGAAAGAGTCTCCTTTACACCCTCGCCCAACACAGGAGAGATCAATGACTCCACCCCTCCATAGTTTTAAGTGCCACATGAACTCACATGCTCCCCTCTGGTATCACTCCCCACAAGGATCTGAATTTAAGCAAACAGGAAACAGAGACAAAACCCTTTTAGACACTGCAACATACAATATAGGCATGGAGCACAGGTGGCTTTGCTCACAAAGCTTATCCCTCCTTTTCCTGAAGCAGCCAGCTGGGACTTCATCTTGGATTTACACAATGACCTTTCTACTTTTTCCTTCTGCATGTGATTATTTATTTGTGAAGTCCTGAACTTTGAGCCACCTCCAACTCTAGAAACTATTTGGGCATGCTGCCATGTTCATAATCTTACGGCCTCCAGCTTCCCGGATTACTCAAAATCTGTCTCTTGTTATTGAATTAATGAAAAACACAATGTCATGCAACACTGATATTGGAAAATTTCTATTTTTCCAGCATGACTATCCTCCTAGTTAGTTGCTTCTAACTCGAATCAATAAAATTGCTGAATACATACAGGCAAATGACTAAAGTGGATGACTGCCTGCCATGATATGGGAACAAAGTCTGGGAGAAGATATTAATGAACAAAGGACCCTTTACACCCTCGCCCAACACAGGAGAGATCAATGACTCCACCCCTACATAGTAAAAGCTAGTAACTGACACTTAAATACTTAACATAACGTTTCTAAAAACTTAAATTCAACTTTGAAATGATACGCCATAGCATACCACATGTATTTTATAATATTCTCAAATGACCTAAGTAATTAATAAATATTTATTAAACAAATGAACAGAAATGGGAAGTCTGTATAATACACCACTGAGCTGAAAAATTCTTGGCTGCATTAAGCTTCCCATAAGCAAAGCATCTTTGTCACCGAAGATGCCAGTACAAGCCTATTGAAGACACCTGGGATCACGGTACCTAAGCAAGAGGAAGGACCTTTGGTGAGGACAGCATCAGCACAGGGGAAGTGAGCCAAGCATGGATGTCTAGAGGAGCATCCTATGTGCTATGGTGCTAGTACGTTGCTCAAGGATCCATTTGGATTTAGCCCAGCTCCTCTTGTGATGAAGGTGTTGAAATGCCAGAGCCACTAAGAGCTATGAAAAGATGACCTGGTAACTGAAATCATCACCAATGAGAGAGAATAATCCCTGTCACTGTGGGTTATTTATAGAAGAGCAAGCCAGGTCTCTCCCTTTCTCTAGGTATCTTGCCATGAGATCTCTTTTGAATGTACTCCAGCCTCTGTTATGACATCTGCCAAGAAACTCCAACTAGTATCCAAATCAAGAGTTATTGTAAGTACCTAGCTTTGATATCTTATTGTTATACCTTGCTTCAGGTACTTTGTTATTGCAACAGAAAATATACTAAGGTACCTTGAAAAACTATAGGCTGTTCTCACAGTTAGTGCCTACCACCCCAGGTCATCCGTGAGGTTTAAACTAATTGCAGGGGGCAAATCTTTTTGTTGTCGTTGTTGTTTGGGTTTTTTTGTTTGTTTTTTGGTTTTTTGGTTTTTTGGGGTTTTTTTGTTATTGTTGTTTTGTTTTGTTTTTTGAGAAAGGGTTTCTCTGTATAGCCCTGGCTGTCCTGGAAAGCACTCTGTAGACCAGGCTGGCCTCGAACTCAGAGATCTGTCTGCCTCTGCCTCTCAAGTGCTGGATTAAAGGCATGTGCCACCATTGCCAAGCAGGGGGCAAATCTTATTCTTGTCCATCACATTAACTATCCTATGAAAGTGTGTTTGCCCTGTAAAATTAATCTCTGTCTCTGATGATCAGTTGTATGAAAGACATATAAACCAGGGAGCTGTGGGTAGCCATCTCCAAGCCAGTCAAAGCAAAAGGCATCTGCAGAAAAGAGGAATGAGGCAGATGAGGGAGAGCACAAGGTTCAGAGCTGGAGCTCAGAATCTACTTCCAGCCTCTTTGAAGCCTGGAGATGACTCATTATTGAAGCTATCTGAGTAATAAAATGGTAGAGTAGAGCAGAGCTCTAAATGGGAGAGGGAGAAAGTGTGATCGTCTGGACCTCTTTCAAGGACTCTGCATGCCACAGAAGAGGGTGACCCATGATGGCCCACGATGAGATTACTGTTGTAGCAACAGCACCCTGACTGAGTAGAGAATAGGATGGAATGGAGCAAGACTGCAACCAGAAGACTGGTGTGGTAACTCAACTCTCGTAGTCCTGGATTGTGTCACTGTTAAGATAGAACATTGGCCACCAGCAGAATTGAAGCAGATGAGCTAGTTCTTTTCCAAATGGCTTATTTTATACAGCATTTAAATAATACATGAGCATTCTTTTTGTCACCATCAATGAGATACTAGAATTCTAGCCTAAAAATAACAAAACTCCATGATTATGCAATTAAATCAATGAGACCAGACATGAGATTAGGCTGCTATCACATTTCTAGTAGTCAGCAGAGCCATAGAAGAGTACTGTCCTGGAGAATGGAGATGGCACTCTGCTGCTCTGTTCCAGCATCTGAAATCTGATGGGTCCTTGCATGAATCTCTTAGCAAATCCCAACAAGTGAATCCATGAGGCATCAACACTTCACTAATTCCAGCAAAGCTTTCTATACTTGATGTAATCCCAAAGGCCAAGAAGTAATATCGGAAACTCTTTCTAAATCTTTTACAATTGGGGTCGTTCTACACTTCCAGGTATGGTTGAATAGGAAGCTAGAAGGAAAGGTACTGGTTAGAAGTTTAAAGAGACCATCAAGGCCTTGCAATAAGAAAAACAACTTTAATACAACTCCTAAAGCACATATCTGACATGTTCCTTGGAAAACATGCTTAAAACTGAATTTCAATTAGGCAAGAGGGCTCTATGTATAACTTCAGTTTGATTCCAAGGACATAAACACACACTAAATAAAAGAGATTTTGTATTTCAAAACTGATTTTTACCTAAAACAGAAACTGCAAAACAAATGCCTTTAAAATTACTTTCCCAGCCCCGACATTTAGCCACTTGTTTTCTTAACTGATAATATTGACAATTCAAGCATGATCCGTATTTTTCCTCAGACTTAAATGTTTACCCTAATATTTCTCTGTGTGTAACAGACTCAAATACCCCCCAAATATCCTTGGTCTATTTTGTGTATGACTCTGTAAGCTGACGAGGTCCTCACCAAAACTCAAGGTTGGGGTTTTTTGATTCTGCCAATTTAGAATTCATACGAAGCCCTCAAATACTAGAAATGAGATAGGAAAGGGAGGAGGGAGAGGAAAAGAGGTGAAGAAAGGAGAAGAGAGAGAGAATAATTTCATTTAATCATTAATTTATTAAATACTAGACCAGAAAACAGTCACCAATGACTGAAGGTGGAGATATAGATATAGATATAGATATAGATATAGATATAGATATAGATATATAGATTTCTCAATGGGTCAAGAGTAATTTTTGTCTATTTCAAGAGCAGTAAAAGCAGTAATACAGTAATAATACCAGTCATTAGTGTGTATTCACAATTCTTTCATGATAGTACAGGGTATGCTGGGAGTATTTCAAAAACCAAACACCCAGATGAGATATGTACCACTATATATATGTACCATCACTATATTACTATCAGTATATTATGATGAGAAGATACAGAGACACAAGTAAGTTAAAGTTCCTAGCCCATAAGTAGTGGTACAGGATCTAGCATATATACTTTATTTCCCAAAGCAGGTGTTAGAGCAAAATCCACTCAAGATCATTTGTTGATTTGTTCCATGTTGTCTGAACCATTGCACTCATTGAATGAATCCTAAAAGGCTCCTCTTCAATGATGAACTTTATATCTCAGCCTGAGTGGGCCACAGGATAGCCATATATCTAGTTGAAAATTCTAGTGAAGCACATTGCCCCCTGATGGCAGTTGAGTGCTTTCCAATCTGCTGAGGGTCCACACAGAACAAAGAAATAGGTGCATATTAAACTAGCTTGCTAATCGCTTGAGCTGAGCTAATACTTGCCCTTGGTACTCACATGATCAGTATCCTGGTTCTCGGGACCGTTGGGAGTAGACTGGAAATTACACCACTAGCTTCCCTAGGTCTCCAGCCTGCCTAACAGATCATAGGACTTCTCAGCCTATTATCATGTGAGTTTATTCTTTATAACAAATCTCAACTTGCATACATGTTAAAAATCTCACTTTATATCTCACACTATATCTCCACACATCACTATTTTTATTATAAAAAATAGAGCCAGCTCTTTGGGGGAAGAAGAAGGGGAAACAATGATATATATGAGTAAAAAGTGTCATAAAGAAAGTCATTGTTTTTACACTAAGAAAGAATCATTTAAAACAGATTAAAACAAGATAAAAGAAGAAGAACTGGAGTCAGGGAAGTGACCTGGCATGTGCTTGTAGTCCCAACACTCAGGAGGCTGAGGTAGTTAAGTTAGAGGCCAGTCTGAGCTAAATAGTGAGACCCTGTCTCAAACAGACAAAAAGAAACAGCATATTTCCTGTTATTTCTATCCCTCTAGATCAACCTTCCTACAGTCTCTACCCTTTAATACAGTTCCTCATTTGTGATGATCCCCAACCATAAAATTATTTTCATTGCTACTTCATAACTGCAACTTTGCTACTGTTATGAATTGTAAATATCTGACATACAGGATATCTTATAAGCGACCCCCAAAGGGGGTCATGACCCATAGGCTGAGAACCACTGTTCTAGACTAATACACAGTATTTCTATTGGTTTCTAAATTCTATAACAGAAAGATTTAAAAATGCAATTATACACGCATTTACACGCTCAAGACTTCCCGTGTCAAATGATAGTCAATACACAAATCCAGAGGCACCTGGAGTTGTTCTCTGTCCTAATTAAGGATTGCAAGAAGTCCTACCGGCGCCAGAACAAACCATCAGTGCACACAAGGAGAGAACAATAGTTAGCTAGCCACCACATTCTTTGTGTGCCATAACTCTGCTCTTAAAAAAAAAAAAAAAAAAAAAAAAAAAAAAAAAAAAAAAACATATATACGTAAGATCATCATATACTTACAGTGCATCAACTGGCCAAAATACTGACATGGCGAGCAGCCAAACACAGTTAGCTGCTAATTTGGTGTCCTGGCAGAAGAATATTCCAAGTAAAAACAGTTAACAGAAATTTAAGAAAAGAATATGAGAATATTCACCCAGGAGCATCAATTTTTTGTAATTTGTATTGTGGGTATTTGGAGCAACTCAAGCAGTTTTTTACTTCCTCCCCTAATTTTGGCTCACTCAATATTTATTTTCTGAAAATGCAGCTCAAGCATGATTCGTGTAAAGCCCTTAGATGGAATCTGAAAAGTTTTTCTAAATCAGTTTAGTTAGTCTTCCAGGCTAACTTCATTCCTAAAAACCCCACCACGACACCCCACTTTTTAAAAAGTATTCAAGCTTTTTAAGTAAGTGGGAGATCAGAACTGGATGTAGAAAACAGACCAAAGGCTCTTATTCTCTGGTTCAAGGAAATAAAGCTTCAGGTGACAAGAACAAACTGCTGAGATAAGGTATCCCAGGCAACAGACACCAAACAGAACACACATACACATACATCCTCAGTGCAAACTGTTAGGCAGTATGAGGGATACCTAACACACATACATCCTCAGTGCAAACTGTCGGGCAGTGTGAGGGATGCCTGTAGAGACCTTTGCCTACACAAGAACCCTCTCCACGGTGTTTAGACCTCCATGAGCATAAAAGGAAATGACATGTCCCTGCTACAGTAGCTCCCATACCATGAAATCCTAAAAATCACCTCCCAAGCTTATTTTGTTTTGCAGTATGTTTTCTTTTTTCCCTCCTTCAGATAAATTTTATTTTATGTGTATGGGTGTATGTTTTGCATGTGTGTAGATATATACCAAAGGCATGACTAGTACCTGTAGCAACCAGAGAGGGAAGTGTATTTCTGATACAAGAATCACAGATGGCTGTGAGGTACCCTGTAGTCAATTTCCCCAATGCATAATACTTTTGTCACAATGTGCTCCCTTAATCAAAGTCTGAAACCTTCAGAATTTTGCATCAACCTAAACTTTTTCTCTTTATAAGTCAATTGCTTCAGGTATTTTATTAAAGTAATATAGAAATCACTAATGCATATATATATATATATATATATATATATATTCAATTATTTCATATTGGAAAAAGAAAAAATATATCCAAATAGTTCCTTTTCTATTGGCATGAATAGGCTCTACCTTTTAATATTAAACCTGAACATGGTACATCAAAATATGCCTATTACTCCAGCTCTCAGAAAGCTGTGATCCAGGAGGATCACTGTGAATTAAAAAACAGCCTAATGTGGTGTACATAGTGGTTTTTAAGCCAGACAAGGCTACAAGACAGGACACTGTCTTGTCTTGGGGTAGGTGAGTGGAGAAATGGCAAGACAGAGAGCCATCAACAGTTAACAGTGCTTTCTGCTCTTCTAGATGACAGAATTTTGTTTCCAGCATTTTTTGGGGGTTGTTCACAACCACCTATAACTGTCTCCAGGGGATCTGACACCCTCTTCTGTCCTCTCAGGGCACCTACACAGAGACACACTAATAAATGAAAACAAATATTTAAAATCGAGCCCAAGTCATTGTGGCAGCAGTGGGTCAGCAGGACTCCTGTAAATGGTTCTGCCTGAGCAGAGATGGGCAGGCCACACAGAGCTTGCATGTGAAAAGTTGGCTTACATGACAGCTTTGCTATCCCTTGGAGTTGGCCAACCATGGTAAAGGCCATCTGTCTTATTTAGGGTTTTCATTGCTGTAAGAGATACCATGACCAAGGCAACTCATAAAGAACAACATTTAATTGGGTCTGGCTTACAGTTTGGGGGGGGGCGGGGGTTCAGTCTATTATCCTCATGGCAGGAAGCATGGCAGTGTACAGATAGACATGGTGCTGGAGAAGAAACTCAGAGTTCTACATTTTGATCCCAGGGCAGCCAGAAGGAAACTCTCTTCTGCAGGCAGTCAGGGGGAAGCACCCTTTCCACACTGGGCGGAGCTTGAGAAGAGGACCTCAAGGCCCACCCCTACAGTGACACACATCCTCCAATAAGGCCACACCTACTCCAACATTGCCACACCTCCTAATACTGCTACTTTCTGTGGGCCAAGCATATTCAGACCACCACATCATCCATCCAGGCTCCAAATAAAAATTAAAAATTAAAAAATAAAATAAAGCATGAAAAATAAAAGAAACCATCATTTAGACATCGTTCTCCCATCCACATAGGTAATCTACCACCAACCATGGCCCAACCAGTATCTGCAAGTCACCAAATGTCTCCATTCTCGCTGCTACACACTGCTTCTGTCATGAAGCCTGTTAAATGACATCCTAGACACTTGTTGCCCTTCCTTATTTCTCCCCTCCCCAGCCCAGATCTTCCCAACTTGGAACTCCAGTCCTTGCATCCTCATGCTCAAATCTTTTAAAAATGGTCAACTTACCTTTTAATGGTATGTGAAGTTGCACCTCCATTTTCAGAGTTACCTCAAAATTCTTGATACAACTATCTTTCTAATACTAGCTTCCTTTTTATCTTGATCACCCTCCACAAAACCTGGAGGAGGGTAAAGTCACCAAGGCTGGAGAACAAGGGACTAAGACAGGAATAGAAACCCTTCAGCAGCACTGAGCAAACCCCTCCTTGCTAGTCAGCTCCATATTCATTCATATGCTCTCCATCTCTCTCCCCTCTTTCTCTGGCCATCTCTATGTCTATGTCTCTCTCTGTGTCTCTCTGTGTCTCACTGTGTCTCTCTTTGTGACTCTCTCTTTTTCTCTCTCTTTCTCTCTCTCTCTCTCTCTCTCTCTCTCTCTCTCTTTCTCTCTCTCTCTCTCTCTGTCATAAATCTGTGATACTCCTGGCTTTTATGTTGCTAGGCTGATTTTTGATAAAATATCTCAGTGAAGCAATGAGTCTATCTACAGTGGCTTTAAAATATGTCTACAAATTCTCTGACGCCCTTCCCTGAGAAGAGTCCACCCCGACTTGGATGCGGGCCAGCCTTGGTGACTCAAGTCTAACAGATGTGCCAACAGAAGAAGCAAATACTGATCTAGAGACATGATTTGAGGCTGTATGAGACTACCTATCACCTCCATTCTTGATTTCTAGCTCTTCTCCCACAGAATCAAACAATTCTGCATAAATACTGTATTACCCAGGGCCAAACACATGGTGCTTTTCCTATTCAGTAGGCTGGAGATGTAAAAAGCATAGCTAATAATAAATGCATGAAATCTTAACCTAAGAGTCAAAATACAAAATGAATGCACTCCATTGCCATAAAAACAAGCATCTGTCCTCTGTTTAAAGGACTCCCTACATGCACCTTAACAGTTTCAGGATGAAAGACCTGTGACTGTCTCACTCAACAGCATCCTAATAAAAATATTCCTGGGGACAGCTCTATCAAGCCCACACACATTCCCTTTAGTTTGTTCTTCCAAATTAGGAATCTTTTACATAGATCAAAAGACACAAGTAACAGGAAATTACATTTTCTTAGCACGTCAACAAAGCAGTCAATTTAGGAGACCAGGCAGAACAAAAGAACAAACAGAGAGAGCTTAGGAAAAGCCAGTGTACAGAGGCCCCAGGTGAACACACCCAGACAGACTTTGCTGTGGAAAGATTTTAGTTAATGCCTGGCAAACACTTAAATCTATGCCACACCCTTACTGTAAAACTATAATTTCTTCAAAAGCCTTTCAAACAGTAAATAAAAATTAAAATTTCTTTAAAATCTGGGATGAAATATTTTAGAGAATCTGAAAATAAAAGTCTAAAGGCACAGGAGGTACACAGCAAGGACTTCCCAGCATCAAGAGCCACTGTTGAGACTATACAACACTTACCAGGACGCTTCCCTTCCTTAGTTCCTGACACTGCTACACATGAAAACATTGACCAGAGCTCTCCTCGTAAACCCTGAAGGTAAGAAAATGTGGCTCTTGGAGGTAGTGGGGAAGGGGGCACAATGTATGTATGTTAAAATCTTCAGCTCTGGCTGCAGCCAAGACTCCTCTAGTCACAGTTTTAAAATTTCAGTATATCCAGTCCCAGGGAGAAACAATGGGGTGGTACTAAAGATTTCTCACTGACCAGCTTCAGCTTCACCAACTCAGGCTCAAGACAAAAAAATAAAATAAAATAAAATAAAATACAATAAAGAATGGAAATACCATCACCAAATGATGCTGATAGCTTTGCACAGAACTTGTGAGAATGTAGCCCTTACTGGGCAGGGTAACTGCCTGCATACTAGCTTTCTGGTTTTGGTGTTTTCCCCAGCAGGTTTCTCCCCTTTAGAAAGACCTCCCCACTGGGGTGAATGCAAGGCTTCCAGCAGGGAGAAAGGCCTGATCAGCTCACACCTAAATTTCCAAAGTGTCAAATATTCACAGACACAGCCAGTCTTTCTTTTTTTTTTTTTTCAATGAAACAGTGAGTGATTACTGTATGCTAAGATATCACAATGAATGTGCAAGATAGAATGCCTGTCTCCATTAGGCAGGCATGAGTGATATAAAACAGCAAATTAGGCAATGGGATGTCATAACATTTGTCATAGTGGCCCCAAAACGTCCAGCATGACAGAAAGACAAAGGAAATGATAATGGACCACCACCCCCAGCCTTCTCTGTACAAGTGCCCTGACGTCTGTGCTCTGAGGCCAAAGACAGCCGGAGAAACTCAGGGCCTCACATTCCCTTATCAGGCACCAACAATGCTAAAGTGCTGTGACTGAGCAGGAGAAAGGGATGGTCCACTGAGCCAGGCAACTAACTCTCCTCCCAACCCCGAAGCCTTCCAATCAGGGAGTCTACCTGAGTAGCTGGGTTTTTGTTTTGATTTGTTGATATTGGGTTGGCCAGTTGGTTGGCTGACATTTGAAACAGGATCTCCTCTATCCCAGGTTGGCCTCAAACTCATTTTGTAGCCAAGGATATCCCTGAACTTCTGATCTTCCTGTCTCTACTTTACAAGGGCCTACAGGTGTGGGACATCAACCTCAGTTTATGAGGTGCTGGAGGTGACATCAGAGGCTTCATGCATGTTAGAAAAGCATTCTGCCAACTGAGCAACAGGCCCAGCCCTAGGGTGGCCTTTTTTGTAAAGATCTTCCTGGCTGTGGTATAGGAAGGCAAGAATTGGGCTAAGAGGACAGTTGGAGCCAGGAGCTCACAAGGAGAGATTCAACTAGAACAGACCCGTAGTACTCATGAATTCACTCATCAGATCGTGATTCAAGCAACTGTCTTGAACCTTGATGTAGAGATGTGCCTGAAGCTGCCTGAAGGGTGACACCAGGAAGCCCCCAGCTGGCAGTTCCAGTCTTCCCTCTACTGCCCTCTACAACTGCATAATATCCTGATTAAAAATAACTCAGGCCCCCTGGCATGAGTGTTCTGAGGAGTAGGACACATTTAACTCCAGCCAGCTTCTCCCATAGGGAAGTATGTGCCTCCAGTACATGGAAGATGGAATGAGCATAAACAGGAGCTCGCTGAAAGCTTGGAATATCATTTAGGGTTTGTAAACTAAAAGCTCACAAAGGCTATCACTTTAAGGTATGTAATGGTGAAACTGAGCATCTGTTATCATTAACAAAAGTCAGTTTAGGGGCTGAGGGCCAAGGACAAATTATTCATTGTTGAGGCAGAAGCAATAAACTAAGATGGCAATACTGGCAATTTTGAAAATATCTACAGATTTCCCATGCTGGCTTGATAGTATATCTCCTGTGGTTTTAAGGTTAAAGTGTAGTACAGGGACTGTGCACACTAGAGGACAATACTTTGTAACTATAGAGGAAGATGCCAGGTAAGAAGATGAGATGAGGAGGATGTGTAACTTAAGTATGTCTGAAAAGTGATCTGCCCTGGAATAAAAAGCAAAATGATGAACATGATGATGATGGTGATGATGGTGGTGGTGGTAGTGATGATGGTGATGATGGTGTTAATGATGATGCTTCTGATGATGAGAAAAATGAAGAAAAGCTTCAGTGAAGAATCTGTGAGATACTCCAGCCAAAAACACACAAAAATAAAACAAGAATGGAAAAGACTTAAGAGCATCAACACCAATTAGAAAAAAATCTACTACTGTCATTTTACTAAGACAGCATAATGCTGAACGGCATTCTAAATACTTAGCCATATGCCCACAGAGAATGTAGCTCTGACCCCTCATCAAAGAAGCTTCACTTTGCAACAGATGGAGACCATTATAGAATACCACAACTGATCCAAAGGCAGAGAACAACTGATTACGGATACATCTACATCACAATCCCTACATCCCTACACATAAGGCTCAAGGAACATCGAGAAGAGGGGACAGAAAGACTGAAGAGGGGACAGGAAATGGGCTGTGAGACATTCCTAGAAATGTCAGGGAAGCTTCACCCATAATAACTTCAACAATATGGCTGCCTGAGCAAGCCCAGAACAAGGACAACAGCAACACACATGCTAATATGGAGCAGGAATTGTAAGGGGCCCCACCCCTAGAGAAGAACTGCAGATAACTAAGGCATGCTGAATGTGTAACAATGACATCTGGGGGGAAAAGCCTATAAATCTGAAGGGGATGGGGGGGGTTGTGTGCATCTTCACATTGAAAATATTCTTCTGTAAGTTAGGGCTGATGTGTGCATAGATGTGCATAGAAGGAAGGAAGGGAGGGAGGGAGGGAGAGAGGGAGGGGAGAGAAGGAGGGAGGGAGGGAGGAAAGGAAGAAAGGAAGGGAGGAAGGAAGGTGAGTTAGTCAAACATAGTATATGACAATGTTGGTTTTCTTTTTTTTTATTTTAGGTACAGTATAACTGCCTGTGCATGAAGTAAGGAAGATACAAACCAACATGTCAACTGTGAGCATTTATAAAGCATGGAGTCACAGGCAGGGGCTGGAAGAATATGACTGTGAACTTTTAGATTTTATTTCACGTGCTTCTGCCTCTTAAGTGTTCTAATAAGTGCACACAAATATTATAATTTTAATAATATCATAACATGAAAAATATCTGAGTTTAATGTTACCAAGCAAGGACAGTGGGAAACAAACACATTCTATTTCTATTCCATTTGCTTCTGGACCACTTTGTGTTTCGATAGGAACTTAGCATCACCAGCCTTTTATGAACATTAATATGAGGAGCCCCTACCACCTTTTTACAGTTTTATTTAGAGGCAGATTAGATATTCCAATTATTTTCTCTGAGGTTGTTCTCAGAGATGAAATTTTTATCCTGAATAAAATAAAAGAAACCCCAAGTATCTCCTGGCTTTCATTTCAAATCCTAACTTCCTAGGCTCGCTCTCCAGGAATCTCTAAAAACATGTAAATTGTGCCTCGGTGCCTTTGGAACCATGCAGTTAAGCAACCAGAACAAGCTTATTCGCTTGACTTTCTTGAGCACAATGATCAATTAGACAGGGTGTGCAGGAGGACAAAGTAAAGTCTAAGTCAGACGGTAGGGTTTATTTGGCTTTTGACCTACCCTACCTCTCCTCTCATTTTCCCTAGGAGAGTCACAGCAGTAGGAAGCCAGTTAACTTTAATCAGTCAAGCTACCACCTCCGCCAAGCAGCTATACCATGTAGACTACAAAGCACTGTGTTAAAATTCTCAGATCAGATCAGTGGAGAGCATGCTACTGATGTATATCTGTCTTGTACCATTTATCTGATGCACAAAAGAAGGTGCCATCATACATGGCTGGGCCCAGATTATTAGCACTGGCTTCTCCAGCATCATAAAAGGATATCCACTCTCTCAGTTAAAGCAGGTTAGAATCCCCTCTCAGATTAGAAAACAAAACAAACAAAAAAACAAACAAAAAACCCATTCCATTTTTATTTTAGAGATCCTGTTTAATGCACTAATATTTCATAAGCCTACTTTAAACACAGTCTTGTAATTTTAAGGTTATTAATTTGCTAAACTGTAGCATTGGGCTCCATGTATCATTTATGGAATGCTAGTACAGTATAGGAAAGTGTCAAGTGTTTTATCTTACTTAGGTGGCTTCCCTGCTGCTGCTGGGAGACCACTCTTTTCCTCACCCCTGAAAACAAAGGTGCATCCTCCACGGTATCTTCCACTACGCCTTGCCTTGCTGCAGTTACAAACCACATAACTGATTTCATTTGATTTCACGAGCCAGCTCCCCCTCTCACTGACCCTCATTCCTGGGGATGCTGATTCAGAATTGGGTGATGCTTCATGTTCTGGCTGTTTCATTACCACTTCATATGAAATGGCTTCCCTCAGCTCCATCTCACTTCAATGGTCCCACCCTAAACCTTTAATAATAGTCTTGCTGTTAACTGTATCACTCTCTGACTCCACTTCAAGGTTTCTACTAAAATACTACTACCTCATTTTTTAGTTTTTCTTTTCCTTCCTCCAGCATCCTAATTATCCAGCCCCATGGGGAAGATCCATTCTTTGCCTTTTTCTCTTTTTAAATGAACGTGTGTGAGACTTGTGTGTGTATGCAGGCATTTGTGTGGTGTGTGTGTGTGCGTGTGTGTGTGTGTGTGTGTGTGTGTGTGTGTGTGCATGTGTGTACACATTTGAAAACGTGTGCCACACTGCACCTGTGAAGGTCAAAGGATAATTCTGAGTCAGTCCTCTCCTTCTCCCATGTGTATTCCTGAAGTTAAACCCAAGTCATCAGGCTTGACAGTAAGTTCCTCTATCCCTCAGCTATCTCATCAGCCAGAGAATGGCATTGTTCAACTGTTCACAAGCCTACAGCCCCCACTAGCAATGGCTCCATGATTTTACACATGTACTCAGCTTCACCCCCATTCTCCCTTACCCAGGTTACTTCCTATTCTCCACATCTTTGCATCTGTACAAAACATTGGACCAAGATTCAGTTCACATTTATCTTCACACTTTTCAAATGAGCACTCATTCCCATTCCCAATTCACCCATGGTATTGGAAATACCTCTATATACATTCTCTCCTCAAACCCCCACTATCCTTCCCACTCAGATGACAGCTCTGCTCCTGGTTTCAGCTACCGGTCAATGTGTTCCTCTTGCACTTACCTTTTTATCTTTACTTACATGCCCTGCTTCCTGTCCTCCTACATCCATGTATTTTCTTTTGACCATATCATCCATAACAGTCTTCAAATACATTACCAGAAGTCCCTCTAAGACTTCGAAGTTCATTAAAAAATTAAGATGTCGCAGTAGACATCTGTTGCTCCGGTGCCTCAGATAACTAAGGCAGAAGGATTCCTTGGTCCCGGAAAGAAGTTCAGGGCTGTGCCACACATAGCAATAGTATGTTCATGCCTATGAACAATCAAGCTGGAACTACATAGCAAAACCCTGTCTCTTTAAAAATATTTTCATCTCTACAGTCTTCCCCTATCACTAGTCTCTACACCATGATGCTATAATGCCTTACAGAGAAAATTCCTCAAAACCAGAGACAGAGGAAACCATCTGTGTCTCGGCATTCCTCTACGTCTCTTCAATTCATTCCTTCATCCAGGCATCTACAGAAAGGCCACCCACTAACAAGGTTGTTAGGGATCTTCGTTTATAAAATATTCACCTTCAGATTCCAACTAAAATGTTTAGCTTAAGTCACTTTGTGTTTCAGAATTTTTACTTTATTGGATTAATCTTTCACTTTCAGAGTGGTCATACTGTATGAGAGGCCTGAATCCCAATCTTTCTAAACATCCACCAAAACAAAGTAAATAAAACCATTTGTAGAACACACCCAGGGTATAACCATGGCTCATGAATACTAAAACCTGGGGGCAAAGAGATGGGTTAGAGGATAAGAGCACATACTACTCCTCCAGAGGAACCATGTTTGACTCCCAGCACCCCACATCAGTTGGCTCACAACTCACAACCATCTGTAACTCTAGTTCCAGGGAAATCCTCTGACCTCTGTGGGCACCTACATCACATGCACACCTCCCATACTCACATATACACACAATCAAAACAAGAAAAATACTTTTCAAAAAATAGTACAATTTTCACTTAATATGCAAATAATAAAGTCTACACCAACAATGCCAAAGTAAAATAACTCAGTAAATTGAAATTCATATTCTTGAGGGAAAAACCAATAATGTAGAAAAAGGGGTATTAGCAAACTAAGTATGAAATTAAAAATAACACAAACCTAACAGAAATGGAGCACTGAAACAGAAGTTACATTTTAAATACCAAAAGAATAATCTTTCACAAACTCAAATATAGTGAAAGTCTGAATAAAGGGATAATCTTTTAAAAAATATTTCCCTCTTTGACTCCAATGAAGAGTATTTGAAATATTTTCATAGGACAGAGAAATGGAGACTATTATCCTCCCAGATAAAAGTGCTTCCAACTAATGTGTTTTTATGGAGGGAATCCAATCAAATCTTCAGAGAATAGATGACCCCTAAGCTACTTACACGTCATTCATATTACTTCAGAGCCTTAAAAAAGGCATAAACTGCCATCCTTTTTGTGAAGCCAATATAATTCTGGTACCCTCTCTCGATTTCATAACAGACTGAAAAGGAGATAACTACACACAAACCTTTCTCATGAATGTTGCTGCTAGGTGTGTGTATATATGCACACACACACAAATATAAGCATTCATACTTTCCAACAGCACAGAGAATACCAGCACATCAACTAGTGAAATTTCTACCAAACATAAAGATGTTTCTTCTCTGAGCAACCTGTTAATGCAATTAATTATTTACTAGACACGTATACAAAAGGAAAACTGTGCAATTATCTCCAGAAATACTAAAAGGGTCTTCGAGATTTTAATGCCATTGGGAGTCTTTAGTTCAATAGAATTGAAATTGGCCTGGGGCTGAAGCTCAGTGGCAGTGCTTGCCTTTGCCAAAGGTCTGATCTCCTGCACTACACAGGAAAATGCAGAGAAGAAGAAATCAATGACTAGTTCTGCCCATGTGCACATACAAATCCCTCTTATACAAAGATAGCATCTTACTTAACCTAAAGAAGATACAATGGAAGAGAAATAGCTCAGATGCAAAAACAACAATGGCATGCATTTTTACACAGTATTTCCTCTGTAGCTGAAAGAGCTAATCTTTAAGTCCACAGGAGGAAAAAATGAACATATAAGAATAGCAAGGGAATAAGCCTTCTGCTATGACCACCACCACCACAGAATAACCCACCTGAAAGGAAAACACTAGGTGGTATAAATGAAGCCATAGTTTTAAGACTTAATGACTGTATTTCCTGAGAGAAGGAAATCAAATGACAGCCTTGTGGTTGCTTAAGTTTGATGCCTAAAGATATTTTCCAGACTTTAAAACATAACAGGGAAGTCTACAAACAAAACAAAACCACAGGAAGACATTCAGGGAATCTGAGTTCACCGAACAGGTTACTGAGGAAATGTGAATCGCCCACAAGAACACTCTGGAAGTGCACAGACTTTCTTCCTCTAGTCTTGAGTAATGATTAGAAAGGATATGTGAAAAAACTACTTAATACCAGGAAGGAGCTATCCTAAGCTAGAACTAGAAACATCCAATGAGCATTAGTGTAACCTTAGCAATAACAATTTATTTAGGAAGTATTTATTGTATTATCAGACTTGAAGCTGTACTTACCGAGAAGTCTCTTCTCACTGCTCATTTTGTCCATAAGCTTTCCCAGAAAAGTATAAATTATTCACATAGCAAAGAATATCCCCTAAAAATGAGATTTGCAGCTGGTCATAGTGGTATGCAACTATAATCCAGCAATTGGGAGGTGGAAGCCAGAAGAACAGAAGTTCAAGGTCATCCTCAGCTACTTTTGCACGTTCAAGGCCATCTTGAGATTCCATTTCAAGAAAGAATGAAGGCAAAATTTCTATGAAATAAGCTTATTTCTGGGTCAGAGAGATGGCTGAGTGGTTAATAGCACTTGCAGAGGAACTGAGTTCAGTTCCAAGCACCCACATCTACCTGCAACTCCAACTCCAGGGAACCCAACCATTCTCGCCTCCATGAGCAAACACACACAAGTAGTATACCTTCATACACAACACATAAATATTAAGCCTTTTTAATTTTATTGCTATGATCTACTTCTATTAACCTTCAATCCAACTGCTTCAATTTATCCTGAGCCAGTGTTCAAATAACACTTACAGATCAGGATACTTTTCAAATCTAGAAAGAGGTAATCACACCTTAAGCTGCACTATTCCTCCCTGGCTGACTGCCAAAACCCATCACATTTCAATGTTACGACTTCCCCTTCAGTTGTAATTAAGAAGTTAATCTTACTTTAAAAACATCATTACCCAACAGATTGTAAAACCAACTTAGCTACTGGAAATGAGTGAAAGCTCAAAGAATCAGTATCCTATTCAGAGACAAAGGTGAAACTGTCTCCCTGCCTGTCGCATCATTACCTAGCTGTCACATAACCAACCGTCAGTCACTGGAAACCAAGCATCTCAGCATTATTAAAGTGTCCAGAGCAATGGCTATGAAAGCCACCAGACACATTTTCATTCCCAGTTCATCATGGGTAATGTCTCAGTAACCAAAGAGCCATCTAACCTCAGGAGATACACTTATAGTTCCTGAACACATGCCAAAGAAGATATGTCCATACATTCCTGAGCCTCTTCAGCATCAATCAGTAAGAAAAAGGAACTGGAACTGAAGATATGGCTCAGCTGTTAACAGTGTACACACTGTTCTTACAGAGGACCTGAGTTCAATTCCCAGTATGCACATAAGGTGATCCACAATCACCTATAACTCCAGCCCTAGTGGAATTGCCATAGTCTCTGATCTCCTAGGGCATCTGCACTCTTATGTAATACACAGAGAGAGACACACATGTAAGCTTTTTAAGAAGAGGTTGGAACTTTTGCTTCGTTCAACACTAGTATATCAAGTTCCCACTGTTCTCTCCATTATTTAACTTGGAAAGTTCTTTAATTTAGACTCATTACCTATACCCACAGATGGGAAATCCACACTAGAATGGACACATCTTTAGCTGAAGGATCCGCACCTGTATGACAAAAGCTGTTCACTGTATGTGGCAGTCTTCACTTAACAGGCCCACACATGAAGTCAAACATTCCCAAACCAGCAGACCCATAACTATGCTCCAGCTAGAGGAATTTGTGAAGCCTACGGCTTCTTTTGCCAACCCATTTTCTCACTGAGCTGAGCTGACTCTTGGAGAACATTCGGAGGTACTGAGTGTGGCAGCAGTGGAAGGTGTCTGAGACTGAAATGACAACAGTGTTAAGGTCAAGGTGCTCTCTGGCTAGCTACCCACGGTGGGTCCCTCACAGCAAGGCTGGAAACCCACAGTGCATCCACTGCTAAACTGAAGAGCTGGAATTCACAAAGGTTGAGAGATATTTCTACCTCTAAGGAGGTATACCTCTTCCTGCTATCCTGTTTCTTTTTTTAATATTAATTATTAAAAATAATACTTTATTATCATTTGTGTTTATCTTTACATTTTATTCTTGATTGTTTATTGTCTTGTAAAAGGTTAGAAGATTTTATGAATTTTAATCAAATTTTATCTGTAATGTCTCCTTTTTTTCCTAAACTTTTATTGCATTATGATGAGAAAAATTTCATGATTTCAATTTATCTGAATTTGTTAACATTTAAAAACATATTTTAATTAAATAGAATTGAATCATTCTTGTTCCCCTTTTGTACCACTGCTCCTCCCATAGACCCCCCTGCAATACTTACAATATCTTTTTTGTCATATTCCTTAAAATTTATAAAATATTATAAGAATAAAAATAAGTATTATA
>NW_022196898.1:13926079-13933991 GCF_008632895.1 Mastomys coucha
TCACCTGTTTGATTGTGTTTTCCTGTAGCTCTTTAAGGGATTTTTGTGCTTCCTCTTTAAGAGCTTCTAGTTCTTTACTTGTGTTCTCCTGTATTTCTCTGAGGGTGCTATTTATGTCCTTCTTAAGGTCCTGTATCATCATCATAAGTGATTTTAGATCTGAATCTTGTGTTTCCGGTGTGATGGTGTGTCCAGGACTTGCTATGATGGGAGAATTGGGTTCTGATGATGGCAAGTGACCTTGCTTTGTGTTGTTTATTTTCTTATGCTTCCCCCCGCCTTCTGGTTAACTCTAGTCTCTTCTTTCTATCCTAATACTGAAGAGATCTAACTGCAACTGCGCCTGAACTTTAACTAACTTATTTCCACTCCTGTACAGTTGGAAATAATCCTACATATTATCTCTTATCAGTCTCTTGAGTTTTGCCTCATCTTTTGTACATTTAGATTTTTGCATTTGTCAGAAGAGAGTCAACAGACCCCCTTTAAAAGGAATCCCTTGTTGGAAAAGAAATTGACAATTTTTCTTTCCTGTGTACCTTTGGATGAGTGACCTCCCTGGGGTGACTTCATAGGTAATTGAATTTCTTATGAAATTTACTGAATAAAAAGGTCTAGTGTGCTCTGAAAAAACATTCCATCCTTGCCAGATCCTTGCCTGCCAGTCTGAAGCTTTTACATATAATGCCATATTGAGAACTGCCATATTGGATAATCATGAATATCACCCTCTGTGCACTTTGTCCATATCACCCACAGTGGGGCACCGGGGAATATCTACAAACACTGTACCAGAAACACTGGTTAATCAAAATGGTCTACAACCATATAGGTCACATAGAACAACCTACTTAAATCCTAGCCAAGGAGCTAAAGGCCTTCAGTCCAATAACTGGTTTCAGGCAGAGGGAGGTTGAATAGAGCCTCAGGTCAAGAACTCCTCATTTTGATGCAGAAGGAGGTCCATTTTGGAATATGAGGAAGGCTTTGGTCAGCCCATCATGAAGATGTAATGCAGCTAAGAGGGAGTCTTGAAGGCTAGGAGCTAGTTAGCAAAGTCAGCTTGCACTCAGGTTCTGGGCCTTGGCTCTAAGTTCTATCACTGAACTCCTCCGAAGCTAAAGCTAACCCTTCAGCTGTTATACCAAAACCCTTAGTGTTTGTTTCTTCCCATATCTGAAAAAGAATGTGCTGTAAGGCAGAAAATGTAAAGGGAGGAGGAGTAAGACCATCTGTATTTGCTATTAATAAACACATCTCCAGACCACCTAAACAAAGAAGGGGTAAGATGTCATGTGTCCAGCATATCCACCACACTTGGCTTTTCTGATTTTTGTTTATTACTTGCCACCACTTTCCAAAACAAGAAAGACAACCTACAAAGATAGGAACAAAACTGAGTGAAGATAAATATATTTAGGGCTGAATTCCACTTTTTGAGATGTTCCATAACTAAGCCAAGGCTACTCAGAGATCTACCTGACAAAGATTCTACCACGTGACTCCCAGACAGGGAACTCAGAACACCAAGGTTGATGGCCCGTGCTTTTTACCAGCTTAGCCATCTTGCCAGCACAGCTTAGGAGCCAGTCTCCAGAAGCAAGCACTTCCTCCTCCTTCCGGGGCTGCCCTTAATATGAGGCAGTTTACAAATCTAGGGTTAGCAAGGCTTTTAGCAGTCTGGTAATCTAGAAAACCTTCTGTAAATGAGCAGAAGCTGAAGGTAAAGCTTGACAGCTACCCTGAGCTGATGCTGCAGCCTTCTGCTTCCTGAGAGGGAAGACCCATCGCCTGCACAGTGCAGAAAAACTTCCTGAAGCTTCTGAGGAAGCTCACAAGAGGGACAGGCACTGGAATGAAAGAAACTACATCTAGAGTTTTAAAACTACATGTACAAGCCTAATCACATATGTATTTGATCTTCCACCGAAAACTAAAAGTTAACAGCAATGGAGAAAGCATTGCACCCAATTCCCTTAGCCCCATCAAGAACATTGCTGATGACCTTTGCCTTCTGTGTTTATGTCTGCTTCATCCACACATCTTTTCCTTTTCCAGTGGCTAAAAGATATACTAAACCTTTGCTTCCAATAGAAAATCCCCAATGGTTTACCAAGAACAATCACGGAGCACACCACGTAGGGCACTGCCGTAGACTTAGAAACATGAAATGGAACTACACAGCGTTCCTGTTCTGCCAGCTTCTCAGGGATAATAATACTTTAGGAAGGATGTCTGACACATCCTTCCATCCTTATAAAACCTAACTGCACAAAACAAACAAACCAAAAAAAAAAAAAAAAAAAGAAAGAAAAGAAAAAAAAACAAGAAAAAACTACCCTAGTGTTTACTGAGTAGATCTGCAAAAGCAAGTCTTTCCTTAACTTGTGATTAATCCGTTTAGACAACTGCCTCTCTGGCTGCATTTGGGTAGCAAACAATGTGAATACAAAAGTAAATCTTGACCCAGTTCTAACAGTAGTTAATTGTTAAAAGTGTTTTCATCCGTTCCTACTCCACCGCACCCCCACCCCAACCCCACACGGCACCATGTGCTGGACAAAGGGGAAGAGGCTACTGTTTCAGATATTAGTGTCCACATAAATACTATCTCCAGGGCTGGGGAGGTCATTCCGAGGGCAAAGTGTGCAGCACAAGCTTGAGGACATAACTTTGGATTCCTAAGCACTCATGTAAAAACCTAGGGAAGGAGGCCATTTCTACAAGCCCAGCACTAGGAGGTGGGGGCAGGAGGATCCTAAGGCCTCACTAACCAAGCAATCTAGCCAGTTGGTAAGTCCCACATTCAGCAAGAGACAGTCTCAAAAACTGAGGGAGAAAGTAATAGAGAAAGAATTTTTGTTCCCACCTCCACAAACCTATACAGCTACACACACATACACAGCACAATTAGAACCTCACAATTGAAACCGTATCTCTGAAAAGTTAGGAGATCTGCACATCCCTTGGTATATTCTCCCACTAAACTGTACCTGGTTTAATCAAGCAGAGGCTGGGGCTTATTCATCATTGGTGCCCAATACAGCACATGATGTCTAAGAACTCCTAGTGAGTCAGTAAAGGTTTGCTCAGTGAACATCCTTTCCATCATCTGTCTTACTAGCTCTGCATGCTAAATTTGAACCTTGTACTGTTGGTTGATAAGAGGCTCTCAGTTTACCCAACATTAGGGGAAGAATTTTCAAGTTTTTACCACTACTGTTTTGACTCTTATATGCTCAAACTAGCAAAATTCAGACTGTGTGAATACAGAAGCAAAGGTTATCAGGACAATGCACTTGTAACACAAAAGCATGCCTCAGCTACCTGGCTTTTACTCTGCATTTTACTCCTGCCATAATCACTACTTAATAGTCGCCAGCCGTAATGAGCTCAACAGTGATGTACCATACAGTCTGAGAACTGTTCCAATTGCAAAAATAAGGCAAAGCAAGTGCTTAGACTCACCATGAATCTGGCCGAGCCAACACAGTAGAAGGGATTCAGCTGTGGCTGTTGAACTTGGATGCCTGATTGTCTTGGCTACTCGACTATTCAGAGTGCAGTGAATTCACAGTGCTCACTCAAACCAGTGAGAAACATCCTTTTATTGAAATTACCTCCAAGCTGTATAATGTCTGAAGTCCACAAAGATATTGTAGCCCTTCACTGTAGATTCCCCAAGCTGTATCTCAGACATTGCCCTAAAGACCGAGTGCGAAACACCTCACACACTTGTGTCTAGTACAAAGCTTAGCAAAAGCTTTTTGTAAAGAAACAGAAAATCAAAAGAGCCAGCCCATACAGTCCCTACAGCAATCAATCAATTGTGAATGTAGAGCAAAAACAGCCATAGAAAATATGTTCACTATTAAACACGGCTATGTTCCAATAAAACTTTTTATAAAATTGCCAGCTGGCCAAAGTTATCAGTCAAGTAACTGTACAAGTTGTAAAAAAAAGAAAAAAAAAAAAACCATGGGATGAATAGATAGCTCTGTGGTTAAAAACATTTGCTGTTCTTATAGGGGACCTGGCTTTCTTTTCCAGCACCCAGACAGCAACTTAAAGTGGTCTATAATAACTCTAGTTTCAGGTGATCAATGACCTTCTTCTGACCCTCAAAGGCACCAGGCACACACATGACGTACACATATAAGAAGTGCAGGCAAACAATCATATACAAATAAATCCTTAAAAATATACATAAAATGATGAAACGTGTGAACAAAGCTCCTTGTGTTCATATAACACTTCACAGCTTATGAAACTTGTCTTTGTGCACTGGCTCAAACTATACGCTATTATGTACTCAAACTGCTTTGCAACACTACCTCGCACTTGTCCTTTCAATCCAATAGATAAATAATGAAGTAATAAAGTTGTTTCTCTGGTACTAAAGCAAGGATCTGGGCTTCTGCCTTCAAAACAGAGAGTATACCATGTTTATAAAATATGCTTTCTCTTCTACAGGGTTCAGAGCCTGTTAGCATTCTGTCTAAATTGCTCCTCAGGATTACCTGACAACAGCTAGGTTTGCTCCTCCCCACAGTTACTTGGCAACAACCAGGTAGGCCCAGCCCACTATAAAAGGGGCTGCTTGCCCCCTCCTCCCTCTCTTCCTCTTGCTCTTTTGCTCCCCCTTGCTCTCCCTATTACCCTCCCCCTCTCTCCACATGCTCATGGCCATGGCCGGCCTCTACTTCTCTACTCCCTCTCTCTGCCTTTCTCTGCCTCTACTACCCTCTTAACTCCCCTCCCCATGCCCTGAATAAACTCTATTCTATACTATACTGTCATGTGGCTGGTCCCTCAGGGTTGAGGGATGCCTTGGCATGATCCTGCTGAGACATCCCCTTCCGCCATACCTCACCACAGCCCCATAGAACATATCTTATACCTCTTTTTCTTTTTATAAACACATCAGAGTCAGACTATATTTCCCAGGTATCTTCTGTAGTTGGATATAGCCAGATGGCTTAGTAATTTTTCTGTTGCTGTGACAAAACATCATGACCAAGCAAGTCATAAAAGAAAAGCATTTATGGGCTTAAGATTTCAGAGTCCCGGATGGAGGAGCAAATGCATCACAGCAGGAACAGCTCGAGAGCTCACATTTGGATCCACAAGCAAAACCCAGAGAGAGGCACAGTAGGAATAACTCTCTTTTAACAGGGCCCCACCTCCTCATTGCTTCCAAACAGTTTCACCAACTGGGGTCTTGGGGTCTAAGTATTCAAATACAGGAGCCTTGGGGGTGGGGGTTGTCATTTAAACTATCACAGCTTATGATTAGGTTCTGGACAGTAGAATTGGGCCTTGCTCATTAAAATTTCTTCATTAAAATCTGTGTTTGTGATCTTCTATTGCCTTTCCTTTTGCAGTTGGCTAAAAAGGACATGCCTCTAGGCTATGCCTAACTAGGCTTCAGTAGAGTCATAAAACAGTAGGAATCTGGGCCCCTGATTTAACATTTTGGGAAAGCTACCCAACTCAGAACACCTGCACCAGAACGTTGGTACCTGGCCACATAAATACAAAGCCTTATCTAGAACAGCGTTGCTTTGCTATGTCCAGTCCCAGTGCTGCTTGCTTGCAACCAGCAGAGCATGGGGGAAGGAGTTAACACAGCAATCAAGAGAAAGAACTTGGAGACAACAGGAGATTAAAAATTGGATTGACACATGAGCATGAGGTCTCCGGCTAGTGTTGCTGTTCTGCAATGTTGTAGAACCTTTAGGGAACAGAGTCTTGCTCAAGAAAGGGGGCTACTGGAGGCAAACCTTGGATTTTGCAGCTAAAGCCCACACCCTGTCTTCTCTCTTCTTTCTAACTGCAGACACACTATGACCTCATCCTTCTGCAGCCATGGCTCCCTCACCATGGGCTGTATTCCCTGAAAGTATCAGCCAAAATGAGCCCTTCCTCCTCTAATACTGTCTCTTGTTAGGTGTTTGGTCAAAGCAGTGAAACAAGTCACCTAATTCCCACACATTCAACTTAAGGAAAAGACCAGAAGCAGGAAGAGGCCATATCTAGAGTCTTAACATCATACTGGCCTAATCAAAGAAGACCTGTGAGCTGGGAAGAAATTGTTCTTTCTGGGTGATGAATCTTTAAAAGATTTTAGTTTTAAGAATTAGCATAGCCTAACTATGTATATAAAGAAATATGGAGAAAGATACCAGTATTAATTCAGTGTTCTATTGAATGTAATAAACTCTTTGAATATTCTTTTTTCTTCAATTGTGGTGTTGTTGTTTTGTTTTGTTTTGTGCTCATGACAGGGTTTCTCTGTGTAGTCCTAGCTGTCCTGGAACTCACTCTATAAGCCAACCTGGCCTTGATCTCACAGAGATCTGCCTGCCTCTGCCTGCTGAGTGCTGGCATCAAAGGCTGTACCACCACAGACCTGTAATAGACTCTTGACTTTATCTTTTCGCACCAAAAAAAAAAAAAAAAAAAAAAATGGAATTTTGGTGTAATACTTTCCACTGAATATAGCCATAGGCTCTTTCTTTTATCAGTATGCATCTCTACCTCACCCTCAGTATCTGCATCACTTTCCACAGTATGGATGTGCTGACACTGCTAAAAGCCACTTGTCCACTAAGGCTACCACCCTTTTCTTGTTATCACAAAACTCATCTCAATAAACTTTCTCAAGTATGTCAGCCTGAAAGTGTGCAGATTCTTTTATAAGACAAATTTGCAGAATCTGTAACTACTGGACAAAAGGCCCGCCTGTCAAAGGGCTCTCCAGAACACTGACTCTAGACCAGACTAGCAGACTGTACAAGTGCCCACAGCCCCACATTTTGGTGATATCATCACTTTTTAAAGCTCTCTTGCCAACCTGATAAAGCAACATAATGTACTTCTCATCTCGGGGTTACAGCTGGAACACGGGGTCCCGCACACCCTAAGCAAGGGTTCTACCACTGAGTTGCATCTTCTGCCTTCCTTTCATTTTAAAAGCACAGTGGTGAAAGACCAACACCCCGAAAATGCCCAATTCTATCTGAAAGCACAGCGCAACTATTTTTTAGTCTGCTCCCCTTGGATCTTTTAACGTACATTCTCCCTGTTTAGCTTACAGCAGATCTTGAAAGTATTATCTTTAACAAGGTTACCTGTGTTTAATTTATACAGTTAGGCTAAGTGATGACATGCAGAATAACTGGCGGGTTTCAAAGACTTCACGTGAGAGCAGTTGGTTCAAATGATTAGACATTGACTTTCCTCACGGGGAACTGAGCATTGTAGAATGAGACGGGATTATCAGAATTGAGGGAGTAATCTGCTTCTGTGTTTATATATCATAAGTGATATTCTGTGTGCTAATGAAATTTTGCTAAGGCTTTCATTTACTGCTTCCTTAGAGTATTTCCTACCTTTTTTTCACATGCTTGACTTATTTCTGGTTTGGTTTACACCTATGGTGTACATAGGTAGAAACCTGATGTTGGTTGTCAAAACTAAAAGAAGAGACAAAACACTGACAGCACTGTAAATGCAGAGGACAGATGCTGAAAGCAGCAGCCTGCTCTTGCTCATGGGAGGAGGTGGTATTTCCTGACGGACTATGGGCTGAGCACTAGGCAAGGAAGAGTGCTCACCCCCCCCCCAACACACACACCATAAAAGTCATACCACCAAGTAAATACAAAGAGAATGTCAGTCAGTCAGGATGTAATGCTATAGCAACAGTTAACTCCTGAGATTTCTTCAGATTGTTGCTGCATGATTTGAATAAGAATCAAATCTTGAATGCTTGGTCCCAGTTACTGACACTGTTTGAGAAGGACTAGGAGGCGTGGGCTTGTTGGAGTAGGTGTGATCTTCTTTGAAGAGGTGTGTCACTGGGAGAGGGCTTAAAAGATCCAGTTAGTGTATGTCTCTCTGTGTCTGT
>NW_022196898.1:13934034-13957846 GCF_008632895.1 Mastomys coucha
CCCCCCCCCCCCCCGTGGAACAGGATGTAAAGCTCTAAACTACCATCCTGCTTCCCACCATGATGATCACGAACTAGCCCTCTAAAACTGTAAGCAAGCCCACAATTAAATAATTCCTTTTGTAAGAGTTCCTTGGACATGGTGTTTCTTCACAGCAATAAAACAGTAACTAGACAGGTGTTCTCCGTGACCTTCAGGGCTTCTGCCTAGCCTGCCAATATTTGGCTCTCTCTGCTTTTGTTATTAATTATACACAGCTTAAGACCAACAGCATGTTCTAAGATCTTAACAGTTAACACAGGCCAAATATGGGTGGCACCGACTACTGAGGAACAATTTTATAAACCAAATGTAGCTAAGTTTAACTTCTATGACAAAATAATACGAATGGTAAAAAATTGGTGAAAAGTCAAAAGCAAAATATAGAAAATCTCCATGTAAGAGATCATAAAACAAGAATATGAATGCCCAGAAAGCAGAAAGAAATACAGGCATGGAAAGATGGGGTGGCTTCAGTCTGCATTTATCACATTCTTCCTTTATCCTCTAATGCATAGATTGCTTTCATTTACTGATTCTTTGAGAAGCGGGAATTTAAGAATTTAAGCAAATAAGAGAACATGAAAGGAGTTGTGGATAACTGCAAACTAAGACACACTCAAAGAAGAGGTGGCCAATCATTTTGAAAACTAAGAGGCAAATACATATGAGCCATGACTCCTCACCCACAGCACCATGAATCCTTGCCCTTACTCCATGTCCTCAGACTGCCTCTCCCTATTTTCCTATCTCACAGGGTATAACCCTAGATCTTTAGAGTGAAATAATAAATTTTTAAGAATGGATTTAAAAAGACACATGAGGATTGATGACCTTACAGAAACAGGTTCAAAGAGAAAGCAAGTGAATACATGACAAAGTCCCCACACCCCCACCCCTATAGCTGCCCTCACCATGGTTCTTTGATTCTCTACTTAGTTCTGTTTAAGTTTTAGTGGGGGGGGGGATGAGAGAGGCCCTGCTTACATGGTCTCTCAGGTGTTATCTTTGTACATCTCCCCTGGAAAAACAGATGATGCATCCATCTTAAAGAAAAATTACAAGCAACAGGTCACTGGATTAGGCAAAATCTTTATGTCACACACGATGACACAGTCTTTAAACAGATCAATAGAAGCAATCATTTGCCATTCTTCAAAGCGACAGCTGAAGTAACTCTAGTTCACTCCTGGTAGCTCCTGTTCTGATGGCTTGTAATTAGAGAAGTAATGGATCATTTGTCAAAGCCTCAATGACTAGGGTTCATGGCCTTGATACACGCAGACCAATTTCTCCAGTCAACTGCAGGATCCTTTCTCAGACTTTTACCTCTCTGCTCTTCCCCAAACTTGCAGATCTTATTTCCTGAAGTACTTCTTTAATATCACCTATCCATTCCAAAGCTTATCACCTTCTCCTTTTGTCCCTTAAAGACACCCAACGACCTCAGAGGAATATGAAAAACCCCACACCTCTCTCCCATCTTACTCATTTTTATCCCGCTGTTTCCCTGCACAGTGGCTATATCTATGCAACCTGCTTTTTGCTTTCTGTCCCCCATTAATTAACAAATGCACTTATTCAAAAGAATGTCAAGGAATCCTATGGCAATGGGGATGAAGTCATCCACAAAAAGAACTCAAGTGTCATTACTGCAATAGTGGAAAGCCCTTTTTCATGGTGCCTCCTAGGACATCATCCATATAAAGATGAAGCTAAATATCTCCTTCGCAATCAGATGAACCAAGCTTCATACTTTCAATGAGAAATATCTGCTAATGCTCTTGGTTGAAAGCAGGCTTGTGTGACCTGATGGGGCAGGAGGGGGAAGGTGGGGAGGGGACAAGGTTTTTCCACGAAGCAAGTTGCCTGACCCATGGCAGAATGCACCTGCTGTTGAGTAAGGAGCATTCTTGTTTTACATTAAAAAAAAAAAAAACAAAAAACTGGAGAGAGGATGCTTAAAACTGTTCTAGGAGGCATTGTCTGTGCCAATCTGAGTGTTCTCAACTTGGGTTTGATTGTTTATTTGTTTGCTTTTCAGCTCTATCTTTCCTAGCTGAATTCACTATGTAAACTGGGTTGGCCATGAACTCACAGATATTTGCCTGCCTCTCTACCTCCCAAGTGCTAGGATTAAAGGCTTATGGCACTATGTCCAGATAAACTTGGTTTATTGGTTAAGGAAATTAAAAATGGACTGGTACTGCTGTGCCTTGGACGTTGGGCCCCAAATAGTTAGAAGGATCTGAAAGCTTTTCAGTTTCTTTAAAAAAGATTATGTCCTTCAACATGTCAAAAAGCCCTTAAACAAAGAAGGTAAGATGCCTAGGACCAAAGCGCCCAAGATACAGTATCTTATTTCTCCACTATCCTTCAACACAAATGCCAACATGTTGCTTTGAAAAAACAATGAGCTAAAACAAACAAATAAATAAATAGGGGGCTGAAGTATGTGCTACACTTTTGCCCAAGAGCCAAAGAAAAAAAGTTCAGCAAAAGACTGTCAAGAAACTGTCCTCACTGAGAACTTCTGAGTGCAGTCAAAATAACTCTTTAAGAGGGTCAAGTAAATCAGGAACCTTTGAACCTCCAAAAGCCAAAAGAGCACGGAGGTTTTAAAAAGGCAATCCACGGCACCCACCCGTTCACGGGACCATCTCCAAACAGAGCAGTAACCTCCTTACAACAGGGAAGGAAACAGGAAATCCAGGCTCCAAAGCTGAGCAACAGGATTAAAGTGCCAGTTCCACCAATTACAGTACTGCTAGGGCAAGTTCACGTGTGCCCTGTGTGTGCCTGCATGTCAGATTTGTCATCTCAGAAACAAAGATAACAATTGCATGTACTTCACAGAGGTGCCATGAAGAGTGGTAGTTATCAGAATACTTAGTTTTGTATATAATGAATTTAATGTATCATTTGCTATAAAATTCTCCAAAATCTGTCCTTTTTCCTTATATGTCATCCTCTAAGGCAGTATCCTTAAGTAATATAGCTAATTACATCTCTCTGTGGGCATTTATACAGTTCTAAGATGTATGCAAAAGACATGGTAATGTAAACTGTGTTTCTTGAAATTACTCTTTAAAAGTCAACCTGTCAAAACACAGGAAAACAACTTTGAACACAAAAGAATGAAAAACATACTGAGAGATGGCGGGAGGATTTTAAAGAGGCAAAGAGGATGCTATGGCCATTAGATGTGTTAGGTAAAGGGTCCTAGTTGGCAGAGAAGGAGACAGAAGTTTAAGGGAGGGGTCTGGAGATGCAGCACACTTAGTGAGAACGTAAGTGAAGTGTTAAAGGAACAGAAAGGCAACTAGTGAAGTGACAGAACCCTGTGGTGGCCAGTGAGGTAACAGAAGGACTATGGTGGTCAATGAAGGGCTGTGGCATCCAATGAAGTTACAGAATGGGTGTGGCGACCAGTGAAGCAGTGTGACTAGTGAAGGTGTATGATAGTCAGTGAAGGGGTGTTATCAGCCAGTGAAGTAGCAAAAGGGGTTGTGGAAGCAGTGCAAGCAGGAAAAGGTCAAAAAAAAAAAAAACCCACAGGAAAAAATCAAAGCTGTAAACAGGCGAAATATAGTTTAGACATAGGAAGGTAACACTAAAGCCCCATGAAAGGGTGGCAAGTGATTAAAGAGGTTTCTTACGGGAAGCCATAAAAGCAGCCGGGGAACCCTGTATTCTCTTATTCATCCTGTATATGTGTTTAAGTTTTTCAACTTTTTTTTTAAATTAAAATATCATTTATTGGAGCTGGAGAGACAGCTCACTGGTTAGGAGCACTGGCTGCTCTTCCAGAGGCTCTGAGATAAATTCTCAGCACTCAAATAGTGGCTCACAACCAACTACGATTGTAGTCCCTTGAGATCCCTGTTCTAGTTGCAAACAAAACATCCATACACATAAAATAAATGAATAAAATGTCATTCAAAAAAAAAACTTACTTACAATACCAACTAGAAACCATGAAAATTCAAGAAACAATAGATTTGGATGACCTACCTTGAAAAAGCACTAAATCTTTTCTTAAGGAAAAGAAAACTTAGCTACATGTGGTGACTCGCACTTATAATCTTGGCTCTCAGCAGGGCTATCATGAGTCTGAGGCTAGCCTGGTCTACATGGGGAGTTGTAGGCTAACCAGAGAAGGAAAAGGAAAGAAGAAGGAAAGAGAGAGAGAACTTAAATACAACAAATTCTATAGTCTTCCTGCAATTTTCAGAATATAAATTTCTGAAAGGGAAAGTACAATGTCCACAGGCTGCCTCTCCTCTTCACAGTTAATTGTAAATTCAATTTAATTCAATTCAACAAGGAAAAAAAATAAAAACAATCCCAACTGGATTACATATGGAACTAGATAAGCAATTCTAAAATTAAAACTCGGCTAGAAGAGAAAAGCACATGAAAAGAGACAAAAAACAAACAAACAAAAAAAAACTTTGTTTGTTTACTAAGGGTAAGCAAGAAGAGGGCCAAGGAGATGGCTTAGTAGTAAAAGTTCTGCCAATGCAGAGTTCAACCCCCAGAACCCATGTAAAATGTTGGATAAGAAAATACTGGGGGGAGGGGTAGAAACAGAGAACCACTCAGAAGCCTTGGGCCAGAAAGCCTGGTGTTCACAGTCAAAAACACCAGGAGTGATTCTTCCCCTAAAAGAAGGTGCGTTCACTAGTCAAAGCTGTCTCTTGCAGTCCAGTGAGAGGCCCAAAGTGGGATCCAGCTCAAGGGGAGGTCCCAAGGCCTGACACTATTACTTAGGCTGTCAAGCACTCACAAAAAGGGACCTATCATGACTGCCCTCCAAAAGACCCAATAAGCAGCTGAAAGAATCAGATGCAGATATTTGGACCCAACCAATGGACAAAAGCAGCTGACCCCTGTTGTTGAATTAGGGAAGGCTGAAAGAAGCTGAGGAGAAGGGTGATCCCGTAGGAGGACCAGCAGGCTCAATCAATCTGGACTCCAGAGATCTCTCAAACATTGGATCACCAAATAGGCAGCATATACCTGCTGATAGGAGGCCACCAACACACATACAGCAGAGGACTGCTGGATCTGTGTTCATTCAGAGATGATGCACCTAACCCTCAAGAGACTGGAGGGCCCAGGGAGTTTAGAGATCAGGTAGGGTGGAGGTGGGGACATCCACGTGGATTCAGTTGGGTGGGAGGAGGTATGGGATGGGGAGGAGGTATGGGATGTGGAACAGCTGGAGGGTGGATGGGGGTGGGGAGAATAAAATACAGAATGTAAAAAAATAAATTAATAAAAAAAAGTTGTCCTCTGCTCACCATAAGCATACCTGTGCATACATACACATTATACACACAGAGAAACATAGATACACACTTACACACATAGCAAGAAGAATGTGTCCCCATAGATGGCTCAGAAATAGACTAATAGATTTATAGAAAAGACTACACACACACACACACACACACACACACACACACACAAGGGCCACATATAAACAGCATCTTCACTGAATAAGGAAATGGCCATATGGCCGCACTCCATAAACTACCAAGAAATGGCTCCCATCTTCTGGCCCTAGTATTATTTGGGATGGATTTTTACAACCAATAGAATTAACACTCAAAACAAAATACCAGAATCTGATGAAGTGTTATCATGACTGCTTAGGGAAATTTTTTTCCTAATATCATCACTGTAAAAGAACAGAGAAACTCAATTAGGCAGAACTCTGTTTAACAGATAGATACATCATGAACTTAGAATGAAGTGTTAACTGTCTAGTCAGATGATTACTCCTGTTGCAGCCATCTTATCCCAGACAACAAATCTACCCAGAAGAAGCTCTAGGGACAGCTTTGGTCAGGGACAAAAGCCAAAAATTTGGATGAAGACCCAGTGTATCCTTAGGAGGGATAATTGAGTTAACAAATCACAGAAGATGGCTGCTGCTCTCCAACTCCACTCCTCCAACCACTGAGCTCTAAACTGCCTTCAGAGTACTTTCTAAAACTAGATTCTACCTGTACATGGTAATACATGCTTGTAATCCCAGAATTTGGGAAATAGGGCAGCAAGATCAGGAGTTCAAGGCTATCCTTGGCTACATAGTGGCACTGGTGCTAGAGTGAGTTTATGAGACCCTGTCTCAAAATTTAAAGAACTAGACTGATTAACCTCTCATTTCAAAACCTTCTTTAAATAAATAAATAAATAAATAAATAAATAAATAAATAAAATAAAAATAAAAAGAGAAGGAAAAACAATCTAAATTCCTTACCCTGGATTACCAGGTCTTTATTCTGATACCTGGCCTTGCCTACTCCTTAATCACCAGAAACAGTCTATTGGTCTTCCACCCCACTCTCTGCATCACTGGGCTCTGTGCTGCACAGTTTTATGTCAACTTGACCCAAGCTAAAATTACCTAAGAGAAAAGAATCTCAGTTAAGAAAAAGCCTCCATAAGATCCAGCTGTAGGCAAGCCTGTATGGCATTTTTTTTTTAAATTGATTGAACTGGGAGTGCCCAGCCCTATGTTAGTAGTGCTGTCCCTGAGGTCTTGGGTTCTATATGAAAGCAAGCTAAGCAAGCTAGAGAGAGCAAGCAGCACTCTGCCATGGCCTCCTCATCAGCTCCTGCCTCCCAGGTTCCTGTCCTATTTGAGTTTCTGTCTTGACTTCCTTCAGTGATGAACTACAAGGTGGAAGTATAAGCCAAACAAACCCTTTCCTCCATAACTTGCTTTTGGTCATGATGTTTGATCATAGTGACAGTAATCTCAACTAAGGCAGGCTCTAAATTGCTTTCAGAATTCTTTCTAAAACTAGAATCTAGCTGGGTCTCTTTACTACATGGCCTTGCCTACTCCTTACGCTCCTATCCTTGCTTCCCAGCTGCTTTAATCTTCCTTATTTTAATCCTCTTTATTCTTTATTAAAGCTCAATTAAACATCATCCCCAAAAATCTCATGTTGACTTTGCCACAGTCAAGTTCCTGTGAAAGGTCCCACTCTATCACAGGGCTCTGAGCATGTTTGTGTACTAGATCAGCAGTTCCTGTGAGAGGCAAATAAGTTCGTTCATCTTCATACCCCTAGCCAGTGCCTTGACAAGAACCCCCTATGTCTCTAGTGATTATATGAAATCACTATTAGCAGATAATAATTCTACAAGACAACAAATAATGTTTAAGGGGAGAAATGGAAGGATGAGATGGCTCAGCAGGAAGAGTGTAACAATGCCACTTCGATCCCTGGATCCCACAAAGTGACAGGAGAGGGCCAACTCCCAAAAGCTGTCCTTTAGAACCACATGTGTGTTGTGGTATTCACATACCTGCACTAACAGACACAGACACACATATACTGATAATAATACTAAGAAATAGTTTTGTAAGAAGAACTTTCTAAAATGTTTTACTGTCCTCTCCCTAAATAGCAGTTTTGGGCTAGGAGCTTAACTAGTGTTAACATAAGTGACATCACAAACACCATAACAATCTGCATATCCTAAAAGTCAACAGTTGATCAAGTCCAGCTGTGATAGAAATTGGAGGGCTCAGTTCTAGCTGCAGATTTCCTCTGTGTTAACAAGAGAAAGATGTGTAGCCTCCATGCCTGTTATCTGTTTACGAAAAAGTAGCGCTGCTATGGTTTCATTTGACTCCAGAAAGCTAGGACTTGCTCCTACACTGACATCTGCCCTTCTATAGGCATGCTACACAGAGTGCATACTATTGGCATGCAGGCTACTAAGCCACAGAGAAAATTACCAGATGGTACTAAATAGTTTCCTTTCTATTAAAGGAGACGGAATGTACATTATCTTTAGTAATCTCATCCCCTCTCTCTCTCTCTCTCTCTCTCTCTCTCTCTCTCTCTCTCTCTCTCTCTCTCTCTCTCTCTCTCTCACACACACACACACACACACACACACACGCATCTATGTGTGTGCCACAATGGTGCATGAGTGGAGGTCAGAGGACAACTTCCAGGACTTGTTTCTCTCCTCCACCATGTGGGTTTGGGAGGTCAAATGCAGGTTGTCAAGCTTAGCAGCAGGCTCCTTTGTCAAATGAACCATCTCATCTCGTCCACTGCCCATTTTCCTAATTTTTAATTATATTGTCTTCCACATCTACAGTCCTTTTCCACTTTCCAAGTATTTTTAGAGATGTTGCACCATAATCCTCTTTACTGCTTTGCAAAGTAGTACTTTAACCCAAAATCTGAGGCTAATATAACAATAATGTTCTAGGCACGCAACAAATACAAATATATTTACACAAATAGACAAATACAAGATAAATATGCTTATAAATACAAATGTACAAATATGCATTTCACATTTAATAAGAGAGCTTAAGAACTGAAGCTCTTCCACCAAAATTCTGGATCTCTTTGATCTTTCTGCCTGTTAGTGAACATTTCACAACTTTGTAACCCAGTCAACTAAAGCCACTTCCTCTCATGTCGCTATTTAAAAAGGCAACTTAGACTTCACAAGAATTCAGACTCTATCAGTGTTACACACTCTGCATAACCTAAGCTGTCCTTGCTAAAACTGGCCTGAGATTTATAAGAAATAGTTCTTCAAAAGTGGCCTTGGTACCAACAAAGAAATTTTTGAAACAGTCTGGAGTCAGTGAAGATTTTTTTTATTTTTTATTTTGCCAAGCAAAAACAAATTATTAAAATAAATTCTAAGAAATCTTTTAAGTAACACACCAAAAAGCTTAATTAAAAAAAAAACTAGTAAGACTGCCTATATGTGAGAATATCTAGCTCAAAATGACATCTTAAATTATCTCTCAAAGTTTATATAACTGGAAAAGATGACCCCAAATCTGTGATGTTTAAGAATTAGAGTTTATTAGAGCCTTAGAGACCACAGTATGTGGTGGGAGGAACAGAAGTCCCTCTCATTACTGCCATGGCAGTTATAAACTATGGAATCTTAACAGTGTGTTACACAAAGCCTGTCACTCAGACACTGCAAACAAGAGTGTTACTGGACACATGAATGCACAACTTTACATGGGAATCAACAGAACGACCTGAGGACCAAGTAAACCAATCCTTACTCTATTTCTGAATAAACGTTCCTTTTCAGATTTGAAAAATTCAGGTATATGAAGGGATCAACGATGGTACAGCATATCTGTTTGAATAAAAGCAATACCAGGGCTGGCAGTATGAGTACAGCATGCTGAAGTGACTCCCATAGGCCAGCAACAATCTCCAGACAGGCTCCTAAACAGAGCACTGGCTCGGCAAAGTTACATTTGAGCCAATGAACCTCAATAATGTGGATGACACATGAATTTCAACTTGAAGATGGCTTAGAAGACATTTCTTGACACGTCACTTGTTCTGTCTGAGCAGGCAGCAGCACTTCTTTCAGTACAAGAACAATCTCTGTACATTTTGAATGTCTGAATCCTACTTTAGAATGTTTTCCCTAAGCTCCTGGAGCTGACAGGTTCTCTAAACATGCTATTTGGATTCTACCTCCATTTTATCTATGCTGAGCACTCATGCCATTTCATTTTAAAAAGCTAAACATTTTCTGTAGCCTGACTATCTTTAATTGACACATATTAGAAATCATCTGTATATTATTGTAGAAAGTTAAAATATAACTATCATAATTCAAAGTGAATAGAACTTGACAATACTTAAATCAAAACCAACAGTTTGTATCAAACACATGAAATTTTTAACATGTCTGTGTCCTTGATTTATAGCCCTTGACTACAACCCAAGACTACAAATTATTTTCTCACAGACCACTTTATGATAATGATGCATTTTCAATTTGTCACGAAGCACATCTACCATTGTACAAATAAACGTTTACAAGGAAAAACCACTTTGACCTAATCAAAAACACCTCTTCACTTAAGATTAAAATACACATCTCAAATATGTCAATCAGCAATTCAAATAAATCTTTCACTAAATGTGAAATAAAATAAGAAACGCTTGCCACCTTTTGCCAGAGCTATTAACTTACCTTAAAATTAGTAGCATGAGTCTTACCTTTTTCTGGACTTAAGTTTTTATACACTTCAAGGTCTGCCATTAAATTTAATATTGCTACACATTATTGGCCAAAGCAATAAAATGTTTCTCTAAAGGCAAAGCCTTTTTCTGATACACATCTCCAAAAGGGGAGAAGGCAAAGAAATCCTTAGCAGTCCCAAACAGTTGGCTCATGCTGCCTCTGATGACAAGATGACATCGTCACAGTCCAGGCTTTACAATGTAGAGAAAAGAAATCCATGAGATGATTGTAGAACTTTGTCCTAAAGTGCACAGCGCAGCCAGATAAGCACACTGGAAGCAACTGCTCTGCCTGCCGCTACTGTGGGAATGCAGGCGCTGTGCCTACTTTAGGCTAGGAGACGTGCATGCTTAGTGAGCGCAGTGTTGAATGCCCTTAAGGCATTATGCACATTTAATGTCTGGGAACTGTAGGTCTTTAACCATCAAAGGAACCCTCCTCACCTACGGAGGTCACTGCGAGATACTGATTACCATGGGAGTGACGCAGGCTGAATGCAGAAAATGAACACGCACACACAGAGACACGCAGAGGCACATACAGAGACTACATGCATGCTCTTGGAAGCAAACATCACTCCCATCAAGAAATAATCTGCATACCATCTTCTGCACCATAGGCTACTTTTTCTTCCAGTCTGGGCAACTGCCCATTTATTCTAATTGTTATGGCATTTTGCCTTATTCCACACAACCCATAAGAATGGTCACAGAAATGACTGGAATATTTCTAACTTAGAAGGAAGGAGGCTAGTCTTAAAACATTTATTCAGTGGAAGCTATGCCTCTGCCTTGGGGTTCAAAAAAAAATTACAGGGTAAATAGCACAGGTCTGAAAAAATCAGGTTTTAGTAAACAAGCAATTATTATAGTACAGTTTTCCCTGGCGTCTATATATTTGAAAGTTTTAATCAACTTGTTCATATACATAGCTAGACAGATTTGCAAACAATTTATTATTGTTTTGTTTCAAACACCTGAATTGGTTCTCTCCACCCTGAGCATTAATTCCACTACTCTCGGAATTTTTCCTAGTGACTAACCCCTATTGCCAGGTTTTCCTCTCGAACTCCTACTCCCTTTACCCACCTGTGGCCCCGCCAAGGGATGTTCAGTATGTACAGAACAGAGCCGATCCCTGCTACATTCCCACTAGGACCATCCAGTCCAGACTGCTGCACCAGTGCCTCTACCACCAACAGCCCTTTCTCTAAGGGTTGGTGACTGCAAATCTCACTATCTTAAGAATCTCATTGTCACATTAAAGGTATTTGGCTGCTCATAACCAGAATATCCTTCTTGCAAGACTCAACCTAACAAGCATCCATACACACTATTATACAAAATAGCAGTGAAGAGTTCAGAGGTCTTGGTCCATGTACCAACCTTCCCTGCCCCCAACTAGCTGTGTGACCCAGAAAATTACTTAAGCTCTTTCTTCCTTGGCTTCTTAATTTGCACAACTGGTGGGCTTATAAATCCTACTTCAAAAATGTTCCAGTGAGAATTTATCCATGAAGACTTTAGAAGAGTAAGGTTATCATCACTATTATTCTGCTTGAAATTCCACTAACCACAACCTTGAACACAGGATGCATTCCCGAAGCTTGAGATGTCTCAGAAATAGTCACACGCCTTGACTAATTAAAATATTGAGCATTCACAGGTTCATCTTACACAAACTGCAAGCAAAGACCTGAAGGGATGCATAGTTCTGCCCACCAGCTGCTGAACAAATGCTGAGAAAAGCTAAAAGGAGGGCCTGTTAGACACCCATTCTTCATCGCTAGACAGACCTAAGTGTGCATTCTAATCAAAGAGCACACGCTACACACCATTCATCCCTTTCAAAAGAACCAGTTTGTGTTTCCCCACACTAAAAACCTGATGTACATCAATAGATAGTAGCTATTCCCCATTTTAAAGCATCTAACTCTCTAGACAGGCTGAGTATTATTGCCCATATTTAATTCTGCGACATTCCACTGGGCAGAGATAAACCACTCTTCAGCCCAAGCCTCTTTGAAGTGACATCTCATTGATGATTTATTGATCTCCCCTTCAAGACTCTCAGCTTTAAAATAAGATGTCTTCATTGTTTTCTGAAACGTTTATTGACTGTTCCACTTTAAAATTTATAGGTTAGTATAAAAATTTACAGATTCCTTGCGGCAATGATGAAGGTGTCAATCAATATAATTCAAGGTAAAAAAAACTCATACCAAGCTAACCAGGAAAGCAACTGGGACCTAAGGAAGGATTTTGCTCACAGGTTATGGAAGATACCCAGAACTCACATTTAGTGAGCACATAAAATGCTCACAAAATGAATTGCATTTGGTGGTGTCTCAAGAGAGGTGAAAATTCTATTAGCATTCAGACATTTCAAACACATATGGAGATACACATAAAAATAGCCAGACTTTGTAAATCAATATCCACTTCTTAGGTATCTCCCATACATACATACTCCTGAGTGTACATTAGCTAGAGACAGGTAGGCACGTGGGAATCTCTAATGGCTGCTGACAGTGACATAAATTAAAATAAATCTTCCCTAAGACCTCAAACTTTAATTAGAATCTCAAAACTTCAGGAGGTAGATTTTCAAACTTGCCCCAAGAGCGGTTGAAATGCAACTTTGCCTTGAATGCAGAAGCCCCTTTTCCTCCTTCACTGAGCGGACCTACGGCCTTTTACAAGAGTAACTGTACACTAGGGGAAAGGAAATAATCAGACTTTCTGGGGTCTGTTGGATACAGGTTCTGAATTGACACTGATCCCAGGAGATTCCAAGAAACATTGTGGTCCTCTAGTTAAAGTAGGGGCTTATGGAGGACAGGTGATTAATGGAGTTTTGACTGATATCTGACTCACAGTAGGTCCAGTAGGTCCCCGAACACATCCTGTGGTCATTTCCTCAGTTCCAGAATGTATAATTGGGATAGATATACTCAGAAATTGGCAGAATTCTCACATTAGGCTGGAAATCTTGGGTTCTATAAGAGAGCAGGCTGAGCAAGCAAGGAGGAGCAAGCCAGTAAGGAACATCTCTCCATGGCCTCTGCATCAGCTCCTGCTTTCTGACCTGCTTGAGTTCCAGTCCTGACATCCTTGGTGATCAACAGCAATATGGAAGTAAGCGGAATAAACCCTTTCCTCCCCAACTTGCTTCTTGGTCATGATGTTTGTGCACGAATAGAAACCCTGACAAAGACAAATTCCTTACTCCAGACAGTGGAGTAAGGAAGCTGGGAAAAAAACGTTAGTGGTACCAGTCTCCACACTCCCGCTAGAACGGCACACTAACCATTGATCATACCCACTACTTAAAACAGACCATCTTTTTCATGCTCTAACCCAATATCTCTGAGTCCACTGAAAGGCAAATGATACTAACTGCCCAAAACTGACAGCCAGTCAAACAGGGCCTACATATGTATGTCCAATGAGGACAGAAATATATAGCCACCATAATGCAAACTTCTCGTGTCTGGTAATGTTGACCAAGGACGCTGCACATCCAAACTGATCCCAAGAGGTATACAAGCATAATATGGGTCATGGAGGAAAGAAAGGTAAAAGACACTAGTTTGTCATTGCTGTGACAAAGAGAAAACACCTTAAAGAGTGGAAAGTGGATGGTCAGCTGACTCCACCGTTTTTAATCCTGCAGCAAGAAACATGTAGGAGGATATAGCAGAGAGAAAGCTGCTCACCTCCTGGCAGTCCAGAAGGAAAAAAGAAAGAAAAGGTCCAGAACAAGCTATATGCTTCAGGTGAAGTTACAATATGTACTTCCTCACGCTAGGCCCTGCCTCCTAATATTGGTGATGTGAGTGGTATCGTGATCCAATCACCTCACAGGAACTTTTAAGGGGGCCTGGGGCAATACGTGACAAATCTTACCAATCTCCATCAATACAGCTTTTCTGCATGCAAGGGGCACTGGAAACACCCCAGCAGCTGAGGGTGTTGGCACACACTTTAATCTTAGCTCTGATCAGGGGGCAAAAAAGGCAGGCAGATCTCTTGGGAGTTTGAGGCCAGCCTGGTCTCCACAGCAAATTACAAGCCATCCAGGGCTACATGGTGAGACCCTGCCTCAAAAAACAAACAAAAAAATTAAACAAAGCCAAGTAGATTCACTGAATACAACATCATCATCCAAAAAAGTTTCCATAAGTCTCACCAAGCCACTCAACACCAAGGCCTAGCTACGAAGGTCCAAGTCCTGAGACTGCTTCAGAATATCGGGGTTATTACAACCCCAGCAAACTTGAGGGATTTCTGCAGACCTCGGACTTCTAAGAATACAAATCTTTGTCCTGACTGAGAGGGCCAAAACTTTTCCAAAGAATTGTTAGGGTCACTCTTTTCAAAACCCTGGTCTGTGATTCCTTGAAACATTACAATTACAACAAAATGTGACCTTTAAATAAAGGAAGGGTTTAGTGAAGAACCACATGGCACCTCCCCAACTCTGTTTGGGGTAGCAGAGATGAAACAGATTTTAAAAGATGTTAATTCAGAAGCACAGGAGGGGAGTTTTTGCAAGCAGAGGATTAGAACTGCCCAACCATTAAGTTAATCAAGGCATATTAAAATTAACTGGTGTGTGTGTGTGTGTGTGTGTGTGTGTGTGTTTGTATGAGAGAGAGAGAGACAGAGAGAGACAGAGACAGAGACAGAGAGAGAGAGAGAGACAGAGAGAGAGAGAGAGAGAGAGAGAGAGAGAGAGAGAGAGAGAGAGAGAGAGAGAGAGAGCGAGAGAGAGTTTCATTCACAGGTCTAGATAGCTCTCCAGCAGGTGCAGGCAAGAGACCCATCTGGAGCACAGAGTGGTTAACTAATTATCACTACACTCTACAAGAAAAAAACAAAAAACAAAAAACAAACATAAAACAAAGAAAGAAACTTTGTAATAATTTTTAGTATGTCACAGCTGATAGTTCCAGTGCAGCATCTAAATCCCTAACCTAAACTGCCCTTCCAAGAAGAAAACAAAACTCCCTCACCATTGCTGAAATAGCAGTAACCAATCCAGCAGCTTTGGCATTGCATTTTTACAGATTTCAATGTTTGTAGCTGCATGTCTCCTCCAGATCACAACTCGTCACCTCCTTACTTTATTTTCTCAGGACTGTCTTGATTGATTTTCTGTTCTTCTAATGACACCATGACAAGAAGACAAGACACAGCAGCAATAAGAACTATGAAAGACAGTGACTGCTCTGTTGACCTATGCCCCTAACAACTCAGAAGAGTGACGAGGACCAGAAAGCCCTGAGATCCCCAAATCTGCAACCAGAACACAGATCCATATATTTTTCCTTGGTTCTCAGGAAGATTTGTGGCATAAAGCAGGTTCTAGACTACAAAGGATGAAAGCAGGTCTCAAAGGCTAGGACCTTTCTAGTTTGTAGAGTAAATGAGAGAAGGACCATAGACCAGTCTTTTCTCCATAAATCTGACAGAAGAGGAGAGTAGGCTACAGCATTCCTTTGGAATCAAACTGATTCATTTATTGATACTTTCCAAGCAAACTTCTAATGTGTGTTTCAGCCCAGAAGTTTCTGATAGAGACCTGTGGTACCACAAGGCACAGAGAAACCACTGGACAGCACTAAATCAGCAACAGCTAAGCAGTATGGGAAGAGTTAAAGGGTATGGAGTTGTTGAAAGAGATGGCAGAGCCATGGGATATGAAATTGGAAAGAACTGGATCCCACCAAGTAGCTCAACAACATCAGCCAATTTATTTTTATCAGCACAAGCTTCAGTTTACATATCCACAACAGTGCCTACAATAACAAATGGAAATTCCCTAGCTTAGTATGTAGTACTACATGCAGAACTGGATACATAATCTACTACTCCATTGTAAAACAAAAACTTAGGTCCTCCCCTCACCTAGAACACAGCTTCAAGATGGCAGCAGGAGAATGAGACCCAGGCCACACTCATACAAGGCTTCTTCCAATCTTAAGAACTTGGTAGGATTTAGGAAGTTTAACATTTACTCCATATTTGGAATTTTCCTTCTCCTATATAAACAGGCAAGTCAAAAACTAAACTCTTGGGTGGGCAAGATTTGGGTTCATCAGGAAAAGGCACTTGCCAACCAACAATGCAAGCCTGGTAACCAGCGTTCAATCCCTGATGCCCATACAAAAGTGGAGAGACACACACACACACTCACACAAATACCCCTGCACACACATACACATGCATGCATACACACTTAGAAAATATAAGTAATAACTATTTTGCTCAGCTTGGTGATGTACACACATAGTCCTAGCATTCAGAAGGTTGAGGCAAGAGGACTGCTATGAGTAATAGGCCAGTCTGGGCTACATAACACTACCCTTTCATAAACAAAAGCAAAACTTTTCAAAACAAAACAATTAAATTATCAATGTGGTGCTCTTCTTCTCCGATATATGTTCTCTTGGACAGACAGAGCAGTTTAAAAATAAAAATCTTTGGTATAGAGGGATAGCTCATCAACTAAAAGCATTTGCTGCTCTTGGGGAACTGAGTTCAGTTCCTAGCACCAATGCTGGGCAGCTCACGACTACCTGTAACTCTATCCCCATCTGGGGATCTAACCCTCTCTTTTGGCTTCCACAGTCACCTACACACATATGTGCGTAACACAGAGATGTACATATACACATAAATAAACAAAAATAAACTTTTTAGATAAAAAGTTTTTCAAAAATAAAAAAGATTTTTAAAAACCTAAGGGGATTGATTTATTAGTGTTAACTTTAACTACATTTGAACCTGGGTTCAATTCTCTGCACAGACATATCTGTGATTCCAGTCCCAGGGGCACCACATGGTACACATTCATGCAAACAAAACACCCATACACATAAATAAACAAAATAAAATAGATTATGTTTTTAAAAGACACTAAGAAATACTTTCTGAAGCAATAAAGTTATCGACAATAGAAGTAGCTTTGAGGTATAGATTAATGATTAATATTAAAGTTAAAACATCAAAAGTATTTTAATTTTCTGCTTCATTTCTTCTTCTCTGCATTGATAGTCAACTAACACAAATGGTTATAAAAGCTAATTTTGTTAAAGACCTTGAAGAAAAGAGAAAAATATTGCATTTTCATGAATACTAATGATTAAAAAATAGAAAACCAATAACATTTACCCCTTCATATTAGTATAATTTAGAAATAATTTAGCATTATGATACATGCAGAACTTACTCTCTAGCAAAGAAAGAACTATATGTTGCTAGTATCAGAAATGTGGTGACTACAGTTACTGAATATTAAATATCTTCACAGAATTATATAATTTAAGAGAAATAGCAAAGGGAGAAGGAATTAGAAATATAACAAGACCAAAGTAGGAGACATAAAAGCACTATTTCCTGGACAGATTCATAGGGCTCAAGCAAAAACAAATACCATTTAAAAAGTCTCCAACAAAGAGATTGACACTAGCTGTTTGTCCCCACCCCACCCCCCAAAAAAATCTGTCCCTGACCAATATAACTCAGGAGGACCCAATCACTTACCCTCACAGACACAAAAAGGGCCTCCTTCAAAGAACCATCTTCCACAGAAGCTGTGCATCTGTTGCTTTACAGAGCAGTGACTTTAAAATGTCTATCCCAAGATATGAAGTGTTGTAAGCATCTTTTGAATTCATAGAGTTAACACTCCAAATTTTAAAATAGAGGAGAATGAAATCATTACTAGATCTAAGTGCTGCATGGATTATATTACTCTAGTAGTAAAGTTCAGAACCCTGCTCCACACAGTGTATTATCATTTCTTAGTTACGAAGACACAGAACTGAGTGCTGTTGACTGTTGCTAAGTAAGGATGGCCCCACAGCACTGAATTCTACTGCAGGGAAGGATAAGCCAGAGCCAGTGCTCAGACCCACAGGCCTAGAATGGTCAAGATTCCTTGTTCACCTAGCCATATGAAGATCAACGGAAACAGTTTACTATAGAAAAAAATATATCTCTATATTCTAGTTCTATAAAGAAGTCATTACTAAAAATCTGAAAATGCAAAGACCTGCCCAATTTATCCTACTGAAAACCTGCATAGCCTACCATAATACTTAACTCAGATCACGAAGGCCAGCTGGATAGGAATGGCAGCTTGTTGGCTTTTAGAATTAACTAGACCCTACTATGTTGAATGACGCTCAGCACATAACCTTACTCCCAGTGACCTGGAGCCAGTCTCATCAACTGAGAGTGTTGCTGGAGTTTGATAGCCTGGGTTCAGTAGGTAGATGAACTTCTGGAGCCACCTCTCTGCTAGCTATTGCTAGGGGGCCAGGGAGAGCTGAAGTATAGTGCTGAAGGCAGCTCTTCTGCTGGCACCCATCTCAAAGCTATGGCTGTGTCTCACTTTCCAACATTTGAGAGGCAGCCCTAGCTAAAATATCAGCCAGTTCAGTGGTATAAGTTGGGAGTCTCGTGAGGGTAAGGTAATCTGTCCACCACATAGACTGCACAGCTAATAGGCATAGCCAAAAGAGGCTAGTGGTAGACAACAAAGATAAACCACACAGATAAAGGCAGCTTTAAGAGGTATCAACCAGGATCAACCCCACCATAAACCATAGGAAAGACAAGAGTTAGCAGGATCCACTGACAGCCTCAGTTTCAGCAGACTCCAGGTTTCAAGGACCTGGGGGAAATATGCATATTTCATCTTTCTTTTTTGCTCCATGTCTGTCCTCTTTTTTTTCTTTTTGCTACACTTCTGGCATTATTTTTACTTTATCATCATCTTTAACCTTCTGTGTTTTATTTTTATTCTATTTCACATACTTATAAATTATGTTTATACAGTTTGGGTATTATTGCACAATCACTTCTTTGCTTTCCTTTCTCCCACTCCCAGTTTTACCTTTTCTTTCTACTATACATTTTATGTATATGATCTTTTAGTTTTTTTTTCTCTTCTGACGTTTATGTAATTCTGATTGTGAACTTTCTCATTTGGGGGCATTTTCTGACCTCTTGCTCACCCTCTTGTCTCTCTATCCTTCTTGACTCACCTTCTTTACCCTTAGCCCCACCCCTGCTTTTCTCCCCTACGATCCCCCTTCCCCTAGCCCCTTTACATCATTATTTCCATATTTATCCCACATAAGTTTTAATTTCGCAGCACATTCTGCACCTGCATTGCTGTTTTCTGTCTCCTGATGATTGGTGATGTGAGTAGGCTTTACCTGTTTAAGCCTGTTTCTGTATCTTATTCAGTTTGACATTGCTGCTATCACAGCTTTTTGTTTTCCTGAATGATATTCAGGATTGAACTGTCAAAAGTGAGCACTTTGATGAGAAGAGCCCAGAATAAAATCTGGAGAGATGTCCAACTGCATATGTAATTCATAACACAAACACACATGAGATACAAAAAGCAATGCAACAAGACTCTCCCAAAAGACCAAAATTCTTCAACTATTACATTCAAACAGGCTAAACAGAAACAACACTGGACGGAGATTTCAAATGTTTAATTGGGAAAATGATCAAAAGGAGACAGGCAAATGGCTCAGCTGATAAAGGTGCTTGCTATTCAAACCTGGTAATCTAAGAACCAAGAACCCATTTAAAGGTGGAAGGAGGGCACTTACTCCATAAGGTTTTCCTTGGACCTCCACATATGTGGCATGGCATTCTCATCTGCATGTGTACACATGCACACATAAACATAAACATAATAATAATAATAACAATAACAATAATAATAGAGTCTAGAAAGATGGCTCAGTGGTTAAGAGCACTTGTTGCTCTTCCAGAGAACCCAAACATGATTCCCAACACCCATATGGCAACTCTCAACTCTCTGTAACTCTAGTTTCAAAAGAGGTGAGGCCCTCTTCTGGCCACAATGAGCACCAGGCACGATGTGGTACATAGACACATATGTAAGCCAAACACCCATACACATAAAAAAAATAAATAAATGTGAAAAAAAAACAAATATTGTAGGGGCTGAAGAGATGGCTCAGAGGTTAAGAGCACTGACTGCTCTTCCAGAGGTCCTGAGTTCAATTCCCAGCAACCACATGGTGGCTCACAACAATCTGTAATGGGATCTGGTGCCTTCTTCTGGTGTGTTTGAAGAGACTGATAGTACTCACATAAAATAAATAAATAAATCTTTAAAAAAATAAATAATGTAATGATTAATGGCCTAGGGGATGGTTGATGGATAAAGTACTTGTCACATAAGCATAACAACCAGTTCAGGCTTCTAGCTTACTCCTAAATCCAGGCGAGTATGGTAAGTGTCTGTAATCCTAGTACTCAAGAGTCATAGACAGGCCATATCAGAAAAACACTGGTCAGCTAGACTAGCTAGAGTTGGTGGTTTCTTGGTTCAACGAGAGACCAGAAATAAATTGGAAAGCAATGAGAGACACCCAACATCTACTAAAAACATCCATACATGCACACGTGCAATGATCTATTACCACAAAGAGAATACAGATGCATTCAATCCCAGACATAGAGAAGGATGTCAGCAAAACAGTGGAAAAGACCAGAAAAATGAACAATAAAATCAACAACATAGATTAAACAGTAATATAAAAGAAAAAAATCAACGAGGATTTGAGATTAAAAAAATATTAAAGTCAATGTGTGAAATAAAAAGCACAGTCAAAACCTTCAACAGGCTCAACCAAGCCAAAGACAGAGAATATCAGGAATCAAGAACAAAGCTAAGAAAATACTATATTAAAGTTTCAATAAGAAAAAAAAAAAAAGTACAGTAACACATGTCTTTAATCTCAGCATTTAGGGGAAAAGAGCAAGATCACTTTAAAGTTTGAGGCCAACCTGGTCTACATAGCAAGTTTCAGGTCCAACCCTGACTTGGAAAAACAAGAAATAAAGAATTTTAAGAACATTGGTTACAGAAGAAGGGGTGGAAAGATTGTAAGAGCCAGAGGGTCAGAAAGCTTGCTGTGAGGCTGTCTCCCAGTGATGTCAGAAGCTTCATCCACAGTCTCAGCAAGATGACTGTCTAAACATGATCTGAACACGGACAACAGCAATAGATGTACTAAAGAAGACCACGGGAAGCCTATGAGGCCTCAACCCCACACAGGAAACTGCAGGCAGCTAAGAAATGCTGAGCTCTTTGAGAAATAAATACTCTTCCCCAGACAGGAGCACACTGTGTGGTTACCTAATATCAAATGGTCAGACCGGAAAACATATACATACAAGTAATATTAAGCAGGTTGTATTTATATATTACATATATACATATATATAAAATATGTATTATATATGTGTATATGCATACACATAAATGTATGCAGCAACAATTAGTGAAAAAGGAGGTCATGAAGTTGAAAGAGGGCAAAGAGGAGGTTTAGAGGGAGGAAAGGGAGATAGAAATGATGTAATTATATTATAACCTCAAAAAAAAAGGAAAAAAATTTAAACTGTAGAAAGATATAGAGCTAAGTGCAAATGAACTACCAAATTTAAATCAAGAAGATATAAAACCTTAAACAGAGCCTTAAGAAGCAAAAGATTGAAGCAACAATAAAGTAAATGTTTCTAAAAAAAAAAAAAGCCCAAGACAGATAAATGGCTTCACTGTCAATATGTGTGTTCTGTAAGGATGATCACTGAGATCAAAGTGTTCCACAAAATAAAAAGGCAAGCCAGTATAGAACTCATTTACCAAGCTAGATAAGGACATGGACAGATAGACACAAAGACACACAGGGACACAGACACTGGCACACATGCACTGGCTGGAGGGGAGCACAAACGACAAAAGAGAGAAGAAAGCATGAGACCTACTTCTCACATAAACTGAGCATTCAGCAGTACACTAGATGGGAGCAGGACTGATCATTTCCTGTTAGATTCAGGGTTGAGACAAAAGCACTATCCCCACTCTTAGTCAACACTTGAATCTTGAAATCTTATTTGCAGCAGAGACTAGAGAGAGCTGGGCTTGGTGGCAAGGGCCTATTCTGAAGGCAGAGGCAGGGGGATCTCTCTGCTGACCTGGCCTATACAGCAAGCTCTAGAGCAGTCAGGGTTACATAGAAAAACTGTCTCAAAAAAAGTAAATAAACAAACAAACAAATATCTCTATTGAGATAATATACATTGATAGCCTTAGGTCTGACATACTCAGCCTAGAATTGCATGAGCTATCCCCTAGGATAATCTGGGGAATTCTGAAAATGGCCTCCTTCCCCAGCTACCCAAATCTACCACATATTAGTAACAGCGGAACCTCTAAGCTAGAGGAAGGAGGAACAGTTTTGGTTTTGTGTTTTGCTCTTTGCTTCCCCAGGTGATTCCAGACCGTGAGCCTGAGGGGAGTCCTATGGCCAAAGCATTGATTACAAATCTCCTCGGATGAAAAAAAAAAAAAAAGCCTCTGCTTCGCTAAAAAGAACCTGGGAAAGCTGACAATGGCACCATTCCAAACAACTGTCATTTGCTAATAGACGCTGATGTTCAATTTCAAGTTGGCACAGAAAGTAGGACACGAAACAATATGTCCTTTTAGTTGGGCATAAGCCACTATCTTTTATGAAATAGGAAGGGCTGTGACCACACATCATTTGCGTACCAAATGGAACAAAGTTTTCATAAATTCTACATGCACTCCACCCAGGTAGGGTCTATGTCTCAGAGTGATCCTGCTGACCGCGAGTGGAGACTGTGCTCTCTCGTTGCTCGGGATTCTGAGATGACAGGCACAGGTGGGGACGCTTTTTCTTGTTCATACAGTTGACATAAAAGTTCATCTTCTTACCTATCAAGGAAGCCCTACGCTGCTCAAAGACGCTCTGCATGTTTGCCAGGCCGTCTTTCTGCTGGTACTGAGAAGGCAGTGCCCTTGTCATGGTAAGGTCTGTTTCATGCTGCCTGCAGTAAGAACTACCCCACAGACAAGCTCATTTAACACTCACACTGCAGAGAATTTTAATGGCATGCAGAATACTCCAGTTAAGAGCCTTTACTAATAGTGTCATTTTAATGAGAGAAAACTCCAGTTTCAGAATTGAATGAAACACATACCGGTATAGCCAGCATGGGACCTCTAGGAAGTATTAGTAAATGAATTCGAACAGCCTAAGATTTCTCACAGAAATAGTTTTGCTTTAGTTCATTAGGAGTCACTGCACATTTACAATAATAAGTTACAAAAGACAGCATTTTCAACAGATGGTGCTGGCTCAACTGGCAGTTAATATGTAGAAAAATGCAAATTGATCCATTCCTTTCTCCTTGTACAAAGCTCAAGTCCAAGTGGATCAAGGACCTCCACATCAAACAAGATACATTGAAACTAATAGAAGGGAAAGTGGGGAAGAACCTCGAGCAAACAGGCACAGGGGAAATTTTCCTGAAGAGAACACCAATAGCTTCTGCTCTAAGATCAAGAATTGACAAATGGGACCTCATAAAGTTGCAAAGCTTCTGTAAGGCAAAAGACACTGTCAATAGGACAAAACGGCAACCAACAAATTGGGAAAAGATCTTTACCAACCCTATATCTGATAGAGAGCTAATATCCAAATGTATAAAAAGAACTCAAGAAGTTAGTCTCCAGAGAACCAAATAACCCTATTAAAAATGAGGTACAGAGCTAAGCAAAGAATTCTCAACTGATGAACACCGAATGGCTGAGAAGCACCTAAAGAAATGTTCAACATCCTTAG
>NW_022196898.1:13958725-13999545 GCF_008632895.1 Mastomys coucha
ACCACCAACCAAGGACTGCACATGGAGGGGTCTGATTGTTCTGACAGCATGTCTATAGTAGAGGATTGAAAATTCGATCATCAATAATAGGAGGAGAGGACCTCGACCCTGTGAAGGTTCTGTGCCCCAGTGTAGGGGAATGCCAGGGCCAATAAGTGGGAGAGGGTGGGGTGGCAGGCATGGGGAGAGGGAGGTAACAGGGGTTTGTCTTTCTTGTTTTTGTTTGTTTCTTTGTTTTTTGGAGGGGAAACTGGGAAATTTACATTAAATTTACATGTAAATAAAGAAAATATCTAATAAAAAAAAGTTACACTAGGATTCTGAGAAGAGACTTTCTCCTTATGTGTCAGGCTTACTGGTCTCTCCACGGTTTCCTATGGCAAAATTCCAAAGGAAGAAAAGATGGGCTATAGTCACAGAACTACATATTCTATGGCACAAAGATAAAAACCAAACTCAACATAGTCCAGAAGTATGATTGATATAGCAGCTGGTATTTATCTCCCCTGTTAAATAAAATCAGGCAGTTGTATCTGTGGTATTTTGATGGGACTAGAGTTTGGATCCCTAGCACCCACCTAGAAGATGGATGGATGTAGCAGGCAACCCATAATGCCAGCATTTGGGATCCCCCAAAGGCAAGCTGGCTGGATAGACCAGCCAAATAGACCAGCCAAGTCAGTACCTAGAGACCCTGGGTCACTAAAGTGGGGAGCAAATAAGCGCGGCACCTCATGTCAACTGCACACATGCATACACATACGTGCGTGCCCACACACATGCATACTACACACATAAACATAAAAAAGAGACGTAAACATAAAAGAGAAAAGGAAGGGAGAGAGGAGAGAGTAGAAAAAGAAAGAAAGAAAGAAAGAAAGAAAGAAAGAAAGAAAGAAAGAAAGAAAGAAAGGAAGGAAGAAAGAAAGGAAGGAAGAGAGAGAGAGAGAGAAAGAGAGAGAAAGGAAGGAAGGAAGAAAGAGAGAAAGCTGACTAGAGGAAAGAGGGGCTTTGTAGACAAGAACAAAGATCAATGAAGCATATGAATGGAAAGACACGAGTTGCCAAGACAGATATCAAGACAAGGGAAGGTCTCCAGACTTGATACTTTCCAAGGCTGGAGTACATCATCTTGTTCATTGGGTAAGCACTGGGCAGATGAGTATGCAGGCCAGGAGGAAGACTCAGTTTGGCATGCTTGGCATGCACTCACCATAATGTGATCAGCATATACATGGGAACTATAGTTATGAGCACAGACTAAACTACTTCCCATTACATTATGGGCTTTAAATGAGGACAATCTGGATATCCCTCTGAACCCCACAGCTTCCCTTTGATAATTAACACAAACATATTTGCTGAAAGGAATGAGCCCTAATACAAACACATCATATTTCTGTTGAGATGGCTTTTCATTTACACATTATAAAAGGACAAACTGCAGTTTTCCATCTTTGTTTTGACAGATGGGAGATAAGAGGTTTTCATGATTACAAATGCAACCGCTAATAATTATTATTGTGGCCTAAGGAAAATCGCTAATAATTATTATTGTGGCCTAAGGAAAAATCTCCAGATCATTTGTGTAGCTAAATTAAATAATTATAGTGCCCTAGAAGGACACAGAGTCCACTGGTGAAGAGATGTCTCATCTTTCCATCTATCAGTCTCTGCATATATTAGGCACAGAGTATGAAAGACAATTGGGAAAATGAAAGAGCAGAGGAAAATTAATTATAATTATGGAAATGCAGCTTAAAGAATAAAGGCTTAATTGTGTAGCACAGGTCTAAAGGGAAATAATACTCTCTTAGTAACCACTTAACATGTGAGAAGTCTGCAAGTCAGAAGGAGAAGTTGACTGTACTAAACACACGATTTCTTCCTTCTAATTGAGTAATTAGGAAATTGGGGTTCCCAAGAGTAGAGGGATGAAAGGATCACAGCCCTTTTCTGTCTGCTGACGTCCAAAAGGCTGAAGGCATCAAAGAAAAAAAAAGGATAATCTAATGGAAAGGGCTAGCCAAGGATCTTTCTTGAAGGTGACAGACTTGTTTGACATAATTAAAAGTGAACTCTGCACCTTCTCTCCCAGCCAGGCTGCCCACACATCCAGACCTTTGGTTTGTCGTTTTGCTAGGCACTCAGCAGGGACTTTTCATCCCCTGTATTACTATACAATGTGAATGTCCTTGTCAAAGAAAGCTCAGCCGGGAAATCACAGGGCTTCGGTTTCCCAGCCAGAAGCTTTCACTGAATTAGACACCTGAAAAAAAAAAAAAAGAGAGGCTGAATCATCTCAGCATAAATTTTTTATAGACAGAGCATTGCCTGGCTTTGATCAATGCAGGTATAAATGGTATAAACAGTACCAGAAACAGACACAATAAATAATGCCAGTGTTTAGGGACATGAAGTCACCCTGATCTAAAACAGTAAAAGACAATCACAAGCTGCCAGGAGAGATGAGAGAGCCATTCAAACCTAGACCCTTATCCTGGGTGTCCAGGGTGACAGAGAGTGTTCTGAAGAGCATGTCTCACTCATGAGCTGGTCAGGGAACATGCTACAGAAGAATAACTTAGAGATACCTTATGGCATAGGCTGATAGGGGTACCTGCCACTTAAAAATAAGAGAAGAGGTCTGCAGAGAGGAAAACACCACCCCATACTCCACCCCCATCTCTCACAGCTTTGGAAACACAGAGAAGACTCAAGTGAGGGAACATGGGGATATGAAAATGGACAGGGCAGGTTGCCCTAGTACCTCAGAGGCAAGAGAAGCCAAGTGCTAGAGATGGAATTGGCAACAGAGAAGAGACAAAGCTGAAGAGAGATGGTGTATTCTCTAACTCATGGTCTCTGGGTAACAAAGAAGCTGAAAGTGCAACTAAATATTCAGATCAGAACATCCTGATCACTCAGCACCAATCACTGCAAGCAGATATGCAGGTACAAGCTGAAAGACCTCAGCTCCGCTATCTCTTGTCCATGTACCAAACTGGAGGACCAAGGCTTCCCATGCTGAGGAGAGAGGCAAAGACACATGAATGTGCCTTCCTTCAAGCCGTCAACAGCCAAAACAGGGCTTAGGGTTTGACAGTTAAGTATAGCCTAGCTATTTTGGTATGATTTAAACCTGCTGATGTTACTGACAATTCTTTTTACTTTTGGAGGGAAAAAATCATAATATATTTTGATCATATTCTTTCTCCTTTCCCTACTCTTCCTAGATCCTCCCCACCTCCCTACCCATGTTCTTCCTAAAAAAAATCAAAATTAAAAAGAGATAAAAATATCAAAACAAAACATAAAGTGCGCGCACACACACACACATACACACACAAACACACACACAGAGTCCTTTTGTGTCAGTCAACTATTCCTGAATATGAAGCTTACCCTCAAGTGTGGTTGGGATGCCCTGTGTAACTCCATTGAAAAAAAAATGGATTTTCCCTTTCCAACTAAGTATCAACTGCAAACAGCTTCTGGTTAGTGATAAGACTTTGTATCTGCCCCAACACCATTCTCTGTGCTGGGATTTTGTCTGGCTTAAATTTTTGCCATCACAGTCTCTGAATTCACACGTGTATTAATCCCATCATGTCTGGAAGACACTGTTTCTTTGTAAACACCTATGATGAGCCTTAGGGGAAAGAGAGTAATACAGGTAACTCTAATTACATAATTCACAGCAGTTATGCTTGATTGCTGCTCTTCTACAGAACCTGAGATCTCTTCTAAGCACCCATCTCAGGTGGTTCACAAGAGCCTTTGACTCCACTCCAGGGGATCCATCGCCCTCTACTGGCCTCTGAGAAGACCCACATACACACAGTCATATTCTCACACACATGCACATAGAAATGAGGACAAAAGAAGAGAGTAGAAACACAAAAAAATGTATAATTCCTAACTGAGTCTCTCTTATAATTGAACATAGAACTAATTTAACATACCAGCTCATCATTCAGCTATGAGACATCCACCAGCTTTTCCCATTCCTGCATCTGCAGTGTTATAAAGATGAAAGAATAGAGTTCTAATTCAGCTTCTGTTGCTGTGATAAACACCATGCCCCAAAGCAACTTTGGGTAAGAAGGGCTTGTTTTGACTTATACATCCATGTTACAATCTATCACAGAGGGAAGCCAAGGCAGGAACTCAAGATGGGAACCTTGCAAACCAGAATCATGAATCAGGAAACCATGGGGAGTACTATTTACTGGTTTTCCCAGCTACCTGACTTATACCTGTCCAGTATGAGAACAGCCTATGGCAGGTTGCACCCTCCCATATCAATCAAGAAAATGCCCTACAGACAGGCCCACCGGCCAGTCTACTAGAAGTAATTCCTCATCATTTGAGGTTTCCTGTTCCCAAGGCGACTCCAATTTGTGTCAATACTCAACAAACAGATAACAATTCAGGGCAAAGCAAGATGTTTAAGTAGTCGTAGATTAAGTAATCTCTTCAATTTAGCCTATGACTTAATGAAGGCCGATGCTACATTTTCAACTTTTATTCAGAATCTTAGTGTACAAAGTCCCCACTTTAATGTAGTTCTTATCTCCTGGGAACACTGCTCACTTCTTTATGGAAAAATAAATGTTAAGACATTTGTTTATTCAAATGGGCATATTTCAAAAGGCTATCGTATGTGTGGAATGATGCTTTCCAGTATGTGATATAAAGAGTTCTTGACCTATTAGAAATCAATTCTTAAACCTACTAGTTACATTACAAATGAACAGAATCATGGTTCTAACTGGCTTTGAGTCTCTTCATCTTAAGAGGATTTAGTATCTCTAAACCCTTTGAGAAGTAATTCTTGAACTATGAAAAATAACCAATTCACATTTTCAGTGCGACACTGCCCCCTTGTGTATCTTGTGTTTGGTGAAGAATTAAAAAAAATAAATATTTTAACTCTCAGAAATAGTTCAAAGGAATCTAGAAAATAACCTTCAAACCTATCAAGACCAGCATGCTTACTTCACACTCGCTTACCAATGAAACAGACTGGCACACTCACCGAACTCACTGTTCCCCCTCGCTCGGTAAGTTCACTGTTCCTAACTCCAAGCGTTGAGTCCTGACACAGGGGAGAATTACATGCCTGAAAGACTAATTTGTTCAAGTTCCCCCACTACTGGCTAATGACAGAGCAAGGACTCTTAAATGGAATTCAAACCTCTAAGACCCAGGGGTGTAGCGGAGTGGTAGAGTACTTGCCTAGAGCTCATCTCTCAGAATGGAAAGATAGACTGAATAGGACAGAAACACTGGGGTTGTGGAGTCCTGAAGATCAGAATTTGAAGACCAAGTGTCTACTTCAAAACCTCCAAGCTTTAGCTCCTCTATCCAAACAATGGGATGAACTATTACAAAGATTTCCAAAAGGCTCAAGAGAACAGTGGTCACTGTTAGGCCCTGCTAACAGTGTTAACAGTGTTCTTTGTGATAGTTAACCGCCATTGTCAACTTAACTCTTCAGACTCACCTAGGAGACATACCTTCGGGTGTGTCTGAGAGAAAGCTTCCAGATAGTTAACTGGAGAGGAGCAATTCACTCTAATTGTGGATTTTGTCACTCCAGAATGAATAAAATGGAAAAAGGAGAAAAGGAGCTAGGCACAGCATTCATCTCTACTTCTTGATGTGGAGGTAGTGTGACTAGTTGCCTCTTGCTGTTGCCTCCATAGTTGAAACACTAAACACCATGCTTCCCCCAGTGATGGGCTGTGCCTTCAAGCTGTGAGCCAAAATAATTCCTTTCTTGAAATACAAAAAAGAAAAAAAATGACTGACAAAGACCGAAATATAGTAACATGCTAACTGAAATATAACTATAAAAACATATCAGTCCACAAACCACAAGAAATTCAAGAAGGAAGACCAAAATGTGTATACTTCATTCCTTCTTAAAAGGGGGAACAGAATACCCATGGAAGGAGTTTCAGAGTCTAACTATGGAGCAGAGACTGAAGGAAGGACAATCCAGAGACTGCTCCATCTGGGAATCCTTTCCATATTCAATCATCAAACCCAGACAATATTGTGGATGCCAGCAAGTGCTGGCTGACAGGAGCCTGATATAGCTCTCTCCTGGGAGGCTTTGAAAGTAACCGATTAATACAGAAGTAGAAACCATGCATTGGACTGAGCACAGGGTCCCCAATGAAGAAGCTAGAGAAAGGACCCAAGGAGCTGAAGGATTTGAAGCCCCTTTGGACGAACAACAATATGAACTAACTAGTACCCTCAGAGCTCCCAGGGACTAAACCACCAACCAAAGAGTATACATGGTGGGACTAATGGCTCCAGCAGCATATGTATAGCAGAGGATGGCCAAGTCAGTCATCAATGAGAGGAAAGGCCCTTGGTTCTATGAAGGTTCTATGCTCCAGTGTATGGGAATGCCAGGGCCAGTAAGCAAGAGTGGATAGGGTAGTGGGCAGGGGGATAGGGGCGGGAACAGGGGTTTGGTTTTTTGTTTTGTTATTTGTTTTTATTTTATTTTATTTTTCTTTTTTTCAGAGGGGAAACTGGGAAAGGTGATATCATATGACATGCAAATAAAGAAACTGTCTAATAAAACAATAAATAAAAAGGAAAAAACATATCAGAATTTTATTCGCATCATAACTGCAGTTTTAGCTCTCCAGATGAAGACATTTACAATAAGGAAAATGGCAATAAATTGCAGCATATCAGCAATACAGTAACACTCTGTCTCTTGAAACAAATAAGTCCTAACAGAAAATACCATACAACTGACAACATGAGTGTAGACATGAAGCAACCAACAGCACTCTTGGGTGAGCTTCAGAGGAAAGCAAGAAAGAGCCTCACTTTCTAAGTAACATCCTAGTTACTTCCCACATCTTCCCTGTTGAGGGGTCTTTACCGTGACAATAACAAAAGAGTCAGCCTGGAAAGACGGGCTGCAATTTAGGGGTTAGCTGAGGTGGCAGTCAGAGCCTCCTTTCTTTACCTGTAAAATAAAGTCACCTTTTGCCCGGTCACACAAGGAGTCTTGAGAAGAGCTCCATGTAACTACTGGACCCAGTGTGTGGAGTTGCACTTGTCACAGACTTCCCTTTAAAGTAATGAGACACATTAAATCTGTCACCAAAATGAGGGATAAACGCAAAAGTTGGAAGTTGAAAATAAACAGTGATGTGTTTAATTAAGCATCACCCAGGTCCCATGAATCCTCTGTATCTTCTGGGCTTCCGATGGACATTGCTCTACAAATTCCAGTACCCCAGAGAGCTTTGGCTCACAATAAATTACTCCCGTGGGAATCTTGGTAGGAGGGTGGACAAAGTTTATCTCCAACTATGAGACACTAAACAAGAAGCTGTCACCTGGGTTAAAGGCAATGGTTTAAGATAATTATTATTTGCCATGAAAATGACTGGTATTGATTACTGCCTGTTCAGCTACAGTAATCCACCCAGCAGACATTCTGAAGTGTAGCAAGGTTCTCTGTTCTGTTTTCTTGTAATCTAATATACCGGTTAAGTCTTGAAACCCCGAAGGACAGCAACGCAAGTGAGTGGACTTCTTTTGAGTGAGTTACTAGAACAGGTGGCCATCAGCACACTTTAACATTTGAACTTGGAAAGCACACACCTTTCTGATAAGAAGCATGGAACAGCGAGCTTCAAATATCAACTTAACACTTTATATAAGCCCGGCCCCCAAACAGTCACAAACGTTAGAAAGGTAGGTACGTAAGTGGAGTCAATGCTAGTAAAAAGGCTGAGCGGCAGAAAGGAAGGACACCATTGCTGTTTCGAGGAAGTTCACACTGCTGAAAACTGCAGGTCAACATGTCCGGCGGAATTTGAAGATAACTAACCATGAGCAAGTAAACCCAAGCTCTCGGTCAAACCAACAATTAGGCCGTACTTGCATCCAGAACAGTACAATAAGGACTTTCCAAAAGCAGAGTCCCAGCTCCATAAACACAACAGCTCACCGTGAAACACGCGGTTGTCCACCAAGAAATGCCTGCGGTACTGCACGCAGTTCCTCTTCTCAGTGTTCCAGTAGCTCATTGTCGGAGGATTTCTGGCACAGCATCAAAATGAAATTGCCCTGTTAAGATAGACAGAATGAGACAGGAATGAAGAAAATGACAGCTACGCGCTCACATGGGCAGTCCATTGCCATGTGTTACCTAGCATTTGGGGCAACACACAAGGCTACAATTTGAACCAGGACTTCTCCAGCCCATAACAAATTTCCCACAAAATTTCCAAGAACCTGAATGCTGGTTTGTTTGTTTTTTCCATACTCTTTCCAACAGCATCATTCTGCACTTGGCTATTGCTGTCTGCTGAGGACATAAACCTATCATTAAGCAGATTTCAGGACTGGTTTTGTGCTCCAGGTCTCACTTGCATTCTACCAGGATTCAAAACTGATAATACTGATAAATTTCCATAGGTTTCACCAGCAAGTGAGTTCTCATTGTTAACTCCTGAATTTTGTGTTGGTGACATCCAGTTGGTTTAGGTAACCAACTCATGAAATGTTAGAAATTATTGCAAAGTCCAAGTGAATACAAATACGCCAAACTATAACAAAGTTTGCTTGCCTTCTTTTCGTTCATTGCAGCTCTTGTGTTAGGGTCACTAATCCTTGCATCCACCCAGGCTTACAGATGTAACTAGAGCTGGCTGGGCCTCCAGCACAATGCACTCACAGAACCTGCAGAGATTCCAGCGTCTGCAGAGACCAAACACTTGAAAAGCAGAGATCTGAGCTAATGAATTAAACTGCAAAGCCAATGTGCATGACCCTGAACAAGGCTGCCTTTGTTCACAAGGTTTGGCTAGTGACGTTTCAAAATTCCAACCTCCTTTCTGTTCACATCACAACGCTACTGGGGAGAGAAGGGGAACAAACAAACAAACAAGAAACCAACAGCAGGAGCAACAAACAAACCAATTAAAACAAACAAAACAAAACAAACAAACAAAACAAAACAAAACTGCAAGGCTGGCAAGAAGCAAAACCCACAAGTGAAAAACAGTTTTGTCACCCGTCCTATTGCAACAGTCGAGAGTTTTGTATATGTGCCCCAGGATGAAGTCATTGGCTTAGTTAAAAAGGTAAAGTATCCCAGTGTTGGCTGTCACTGGGACAGCTAGTGGAGGCTCCAGGAGCTTTGGAAAGTTTCTCCTTAACCTGCCACAACGAAGATCTTATTTATGTTCAGCCTACTTGCTGCTCCACACAAGCCTGGATGCCCTCCCCTTCTTTTTACTTCATCCCTGCCAGCTTAGAATGATGCTCCTGTTCCTTAAGGCTGAGGGAGTAAAGGAAAGCATGTGGAACCACTAAGAGACATGCTGAAGAACTGCCGACTACAGAAACAAGCCTACCTTTGCCCTCTAAAGCCAACATCTCATATTATAAAGATGCCCCTTTCCCAAATACTTTTAGATATATAAATAATGTAGTAAAAGGTGGAATGTGGCTTATAAATAAAGCATGTGCTTAGAAATATAGTGCCCTGAATTTAATACCCAGCAACACAAGTAAATTAGCAAAAAACAATTAAGCATGCTATTATTTTTTTTCAAAACTGCAGTACTGAAATCCGTGCCTGTCCCCTCCCCTGTGTTCTTTCCTGTTCTAGTATCCTTCCCTCATTGCATATATCTCTCCTAGAATAACTAATTTTTTTAATATTCACCACTCCAGCATTTTACTTAAATACACCATTTTGAGGTCCTCTATATTTTTAAAACCACTACCTTTTCCAAGAAAATAACTTTTTAATAATTAATAGTAGTATCTCTCACTTACAAAAAGTATGCGTGTCACTTATACTTGTTAATATACATGGAATTAAAAAGAAGACCACCACCAGTCAAGAGATAAGGACACCAACCCACCCACAAAACTTTTGACCCAAAATTTGTCCTGTCCACAAGAAATGAAGAGACAAAGAGGGAGCAGAAACTGAGGGAATGGCCAACCAATAACTGGCCCAACTTGGGACCCATCCCATGGGCAAGCACCAACCCCTGACACCTTTATACTTCACACCGAAGCGTAGCACAACAGTCCTCTGAGAGACTACACCCAGCTGCTCACTGAAACAGATGCAGAGACCCACAGCCAAACATTGGATGGAGCTTGGGTAGTTTGGAAGAGTTGTGGGAAGGATTCTGGGCCCCAGAGAGGATGGGAAATCCACCGGAAAACGAACAGAGTCAACTAAACTGGACTCTTGGGTTCTCCAGGGACTGAACTACCAACCAAAGAGTGTATGCCAGCTGTAGATTCTGTTCTCCTAACAGAAAGGACTGCCTTGTCTGGCCTCAGTGGGAGAGGATTTGCCTAGCCCTGAAGAGACTTGATGTACCAGGGTGGGAGAGATACAGAGGGGGATGGGGTGGGGTGGGATCCACCCTCTCAGGGAAGAAAGGAAGGAGGAAGGGACTGTGTGAAGCTGGGACTGGGAGGAGGAGGGGCAGTGATCAGAATGTAAAGGGAATTTAATAAAAAAAAAAAAAGACCCTATCTATATTCATGCTCGTTTTCCCTTGCTAATTCAATGTTGTGGTTTTATTTGTTATTATCAGATTCTGCCTCCTATGCTCATTGCTGATCCAAGGAAATCCTAAGATGTTTATAGGTAGCGAGAGCAGGTACTCGTGCAGCCTTCTCATCTGCGCCCTATTAATCTTCTGAGACAGGTACTGTTATCTCCTTCTACCACAGCAAAGAAGAGAAGATGCTATTAGACTGATTTGTTTATGCTGCCAGGAAAAGGCAGAAACATAACCTTCAATCATATCTTCAGATTCCAAACTCAAGTTCCTAACCTCATAGGCCATAAGGGACAAAGCTATTATCCAATGTGAAGGTTTCAAATACGTCCTGTAGCCAGGCATGAGATGCCCTGCCTATAATCTCAGCCCTTGGGATGTTGATTCTGGAGGATACTGTGTTCAAGGTCAGCCTAGGGGTGCATAATGAAATCCTGTACAAAATAATAAATTAAAACAAAAAAACTGTGGGTCTGTGTGGGTCTATGTGTATGGGATGTGTCCTGTAAACTCACAATGATTACAGCTAAGATACTGGGTTCAGCGACTCTGTTCTAACAATAAAATGAGCCAGAACTGATGCTAAATCTTTCAACATAAGAAAACTTAAAACGCCCTAGAACCAGGAGACTGAAACTTAAAGCAGAGACCACAGAAAAATATTCCTTACTGGCTTGCTTCTGCTCAGCTAGAAAGCATTATTTAAAAAGGAGGAGGAGGAGGAGGAGGAGGAGGAGGAGGAGAGAAAGGAAGGAAGGAAGGAAGGAAGGAAGGAAGGAAGGAAGGAAGAAAAAAATCCCATGACTTAGGGTGACACTGCCTATCCACAGAGGCTAGGCCTCCATCAGTTAGCAATCAAGAAAATGCTGCAGACATGAGCATAGGCCAGTCTGATGAAGAGTTCTTTGGTTGAGGTTCCCAGGTGTGTCAAGCTAACAAGGTCAGACTCACAAAAAGTAAACATCTTTTACTTGATTCCCTCTCTCTTCAGCACGGAGAATTTAGCCACCGAGTTGTGATGGAGCCCTGGTTGAAGTATTCCAGCCACGGATATGTCCTGTGACCTCAACATCTGTATTCCCCAAGTTCACATGTGGAAGTCTTTAATGGTAATTTCAGGAGGTGAAGCATTGGGGTTCTACCCTCTGAAAGGTTCTAGCAGGCCCAAGCATGGCAAATAGGTTTTGTTTTACACTTCTCCTTGCTAAAAACCATTAGATTACATTCCTAGAGTTAGCACACAAGGTCCATTCCTTTATTTGGCCACTGACTCAATCCTGGAACAAAACATGAAGGTCAAACAATCAAAACTTTTTATTTGGATAATATATCCAATCAGGACTTACGAGCTCAACCTAGCACCAACTTCCCCTTTTTCTCCTTAAAAACCTACTCCTGAAAAAATTAAAAATCAGCTTTCCTGCTTGGTTGGTTGCTTGCTTGCTTGCTTGCTACTTCAGTTATTGCTGCTGCTACTGTGGCTGTGGCCTGTTGTCTGCCTTTGCAGCTTCCACTGCTTGACCATCCGGGGTAATAAATCTCCTTTATGCTGAGAATTTAGTGTCTAGGTATGTCCTGTATCAATGGGGAGGGGCAACATCTCCCTTACACTCATCCTGGGATTCGTGTCTTTTATGTAAGAGGCATAAGAGCTAGCCTACTGTGTACACCATGTGAGCATACCACAAGAACTCAGCAGTCTGTAGGTGGCAAAGGACCCTCACTAGATACCCAATCTGACTTGATACTGGAATCCCTAGCCTCCAGAACTGTAAGAAATGAATGATTTATAAGCCATCTTGTCAACACCTGTTCTGTTATAATGACTCAACTGGACTGACAGTAAGAGAATAAATGAACAGATAGTGGAGCCTGTACAGTGTTCTTGCTGTCCAAACATGAGGTCTTGAGTTCAATACCCAGAATCCACATTAAAAAAAAATACAAGTGGGGCAGTGGTAAGGCACATGCCTTTAATCCTAGCACTTGGACGGCAGAGGAAGGCAAGCCTGGTCTACAGAGTGAGCTCCAGGACAGCCAGGGCTATACAGAGAAACCCTGTCTCGAAAAACAAAAACAAAACAAAAATAAAAACAAAAACAAAAACAAAAACAAATCAGGTGTGGTGGCAGGACACTTGTAATCCCAGTACTGAGGAGGCAGAGATAGGAGGGAGGATACTGGGATTTACTGGCCAGCTAGCTTAATGAGTTCAAGGTCAGAAGACACCCTAACTCAAAAAACCAAGTGAGGTAGCACCCGAGGAATGCTTGAGGTTGTGTAAGCATGTGTGTACATGTACACATACATGCACTCACACAGAACTTTAGGTCCAACCAGATTTACAATAGGCAGGGCTACCACTCACTAAAGGAGGTCAACTGAAAGGGATGTCCAACATCATCTAACAAACTTCTTATGAGGTCAAAAGGACATCAAGACCCAGAGAACATGTGTAACTTGCAAGGCAATACTGCTAATCATTCAAAATGGCTGCAACCCACCGTCAGCAGCCCAGAGTTCTTTTGAATGCTCGATGGTCCTATTTGCATGAGCACAATGGAATGCACTTGTGTTGCACCTATCAAAAGCCAAGATACTTTTAAAATGAGTATCTCTTTTTAATCTTATCTTACATCTTACAAAATAGCCCACATCCTAAGGAGCCTATGTAATATCCATATCATACCCAGAACTCTGTATAAGCGCATTTGCATATCATAGACTGTGTGAGTTCATTTTTTTGTGTACGAATATTCTGTCTGCATGTATGCCTGTGTACTACATGTGTGTCTGGTGTCTGCAGAGGACAAAAGAGAATATTAGATTCCCTGGAAGGGGAGTTACAGATGGTTGTGTGTTGCCATAGGAATGCTAGGAATAAAATCCAGGTCGTCTGGAAGAGCAGCCAGTGTTCTTAACTACTGAGCCATCTCTCTAGGTCCCTATGCTGGTTTATTTTGGTATTATTACATTTATTTATTTATTTATTTATTTATTTATTTATTTATTTATTAGTGTATTTATTTGTGTGAATGCATGCATGCCAGAAGACACGCTTGGAGGTCAGAGGAAAAGAACCAGAAGTTGGTACTCTCCTTTCACAAAGTGAGTACTGGAGCTCCCGTCATCAAGCTTGGCAGCAAGTACGTTTACCCGAAGTGCCACCTCACCAGAATGCAGAATTTCTGATCCTTATAGTGATTTGCAAAATTACAACTTAAGAGAGTATGACTAACAAGCAGCAGTTATTAAGGCAAGTTCTGCTTCAAAGCAAGGTTGATGTGGGATTTGGGAGTTGCTTCTGTTGCTGTTGCTTTTGTTTGGCTTCAGATTTTTATGAGGCAGACACACTGTATAGTCCAGGCTGACCTCAAACTCACTATCTTAGCTTCATTTCTGTTGCTGTGGGAAAAACCCTAACTAAAAGCAAATTAAGGGAAAGAGGGCTTATCTTAGATCACAGTTCTAGGTTAGAGTCCAGGATTTGGAGGAATTCAAGAGGACAGAAGCTTGAAGCTGCGGTCATATGGCATCCACCCGCCAAAAGCAGAAAAATAAATGCTGAGTCTTCACTTAGCTCTTTTCTATCACTTTTAAATAGTCGAGGGTCTACAACCGACCCTTGAAATTGGGTGACTGATGCCCAATTTCAGGCTGGGTCTTCTAAAACAATTAAAGCCATCAAGAAAAGTCCCCAACAGATATATCCACTGACCAGCTTGATCTAGACAAATCTGACACTGAGGCTCTTCCTCAGTGATTATAGGGCATGTCACATTGGCAAAAGCAAAACATTCACAATCCACTTGCCTCTGCCTTCCAAGAGCTAGGATTACATGTGTGTGCATGCCTAAAGATATTTTATTTTTGCTTTTTTATTTTGATTTACATGACCAAAACTATCAAATGTAAAGACAGTCAGAAAACAGGATAACACCAATACCAAATACATGTATGAAATGCAAAGTTGGCACTTTTAACTAAGAAAACGAAGTAGGTGGAATAACAATCGCTTGTCAAACACTTTAAATTCTGTAAATAAAAAAAGAATAACCTTCCACACCTTATCTACATAATTAAGCCTGTCTAAGAAGTTGTGGGCATGTGGACACTCCCCACTACCTGTGTTTCCCTCTGAGAAATTCCTCCCACTTTATGCAAGCGATATAGGTGCTATGTGGCTTGGGCCAACATACCAAGCCCAAGCAAGGATGCAGTACCAGCATCCTTGGGGACATAATACAGGCGATTTTTATGGACTGTCCTAGACCTTTGAGTCAGGTAGGTCTAATATATGTATGAGACAAAAAAAAATATTCAGGTTTCTGTGAGAGCTGAAGTTATGGAGACATGAGCCTCTAGATCTAGGACTTAGAGCCACTACCTTTGAGCACAAGGGGAAAGTGTGCCTCTGTATGAACCTCACACCTAGAGAAACCTAAGGCCTGTGGATACCAAGCACTCCTGAAGCTGATTGACCCCTAAACCCTAGTGTTAAATGAGCTTTATAGCTGCCTGCTGGTTTACTTAAGTTTGTTTAATGGAAGTGAGTTTTCTACCATTTGCCGCCAGAGCCCTAACTAATGAGAGATGTCAGCATAGCACAGTGTGGAGAGCCCATCTGGTAGTCATGAGCTCTGTCTGGTTTCAACTCTGACTCACATATGCCCTATTTTTTAACTGGATCTCTTTGGGTTCAAATATAAGAGCATGTGCTCGCTTCGGCAGCATGTATACAAGTATAAGAGCATTTTTATTTGAGCGTGGGGAAAACAACAACAACAACAAAAAACTATGCCCCATTAATGCCTTACTGAAACATGTTCCCACACCATTTGTAGGTACATCTAAGCAAAGCAGAGCCAAATGCCTTATCTTTAGCTTTAGAAGTTCTTTAGCTGTCTTTAAATGTCTAGCAAATCTACAATACTGTTTTAACACATTTTATAAAACAATACAAACCTGTTCTAGGCACATAAATTGCTTATTAGGCAAAGGACTATAGCTCACAAGCTTATAAAAGAGGACTTTGGGGTGAGGAAGCATAGACTCTTATTTTAAATATGGGTAGTGTGATAGCACAACATGTAATGTACCTGCTGTCGAATCTGATGACCTAAGTGTAGAGGAAATCTCTGTGTACTGTATGGATGCAATACCTCTCAATTAAAGGTGATTGGCTTGCAGCTGAGGCAGAAAATAGAAGGTGGAACATCCAATAGGCAGAGAAGATTCTAGGATAGAGCCAGGCACAGGAACAGAATTGGGCCCCAGGAACAGAAAGGAGGGCACACATGGGCAGAACTTAGATTAGAATAAATGGGATATTAAATTACAATCTTATCAGGGAATAGCCAAAGCTTATGCCCAAGGTATTTGTATATATAATTTGAGTATCAAAGTTGTTATTCTAGGAGCTTGGGGCTGCGAGGAAAATACCACGTTGTACCTAAGCTCAATCCCAAGGACCTACATGCTTGCTGTGGCAGTCAAGTACCCACCCAGATACACAATGATGATGGTGATGATGATGGTGGTGGTGGTGGTGGTGGTGATAATCATTAATAATAACAATAATAAATGAAATAAAATGTATTTTTCATATTTTTAAAGATTTACTTATTTTTTTATGTGTAAGAGTGTTTTACTTGGGCTAGAGAAATGGCTCAGTGGTTAAGAGCACTGACTGCTCTTCCAAAGGTCCTAAGTTCAATTCCCAGCAACCACATGGTGGCTCACAACCATCTGTAAAGGGATCTGATGCCCTCTTCTGATATGTCTGGAAACAGCTATAGTATACTCATGTAAATAAAATAAATCTTTTTTTTTTTTAAAGAGTGTTTTTCTTGCTTGTATGTACGTATGTGCACCAGGTGTTCGTCTAATACCTGTGGAGGCAAAAGAGAGTATTGGATCCACTGAAGCTAAAATTACAGATGGGTGTGAGCCACCATGTGGGTGCTGGGACTCAAGCTAGCTCCTCTAGAACAGTAACTAGTGCTCTTAACCACCGTGCCAAAATATATTTTTTTAAGTGGATGGACTTAACTCCTTCACTTTGACTAACATCTCTGCCTCCTTCTCTCCTGTAACTCCTACAACAAAAGCTACTGGCTTCTGGTATCACTCTTCCATAACAATACTTTCTATCCCATCCCTTTACATTATTTGCGGATCATCCCATGATTTCTACAATATTCCCCTCTGTATATTATTGTTTATTTTTTAATGACCCTTCCAATAGCACTGTTAGTCACATTTTTTTTTTTTTTTTTTGGTTTTTCAAGACAGGGTTTCTCTGTGTAGCCCTCCCTGGCTGTCCTGGAACTCACTCTGTAGAAAAGGCTGTCCTTGAACTCAGAAATCCACCTGCCTCTGCCTCCCAAGTGCTGGGATTAAAGGCGCGTGCCACCACTGCCTGGCCAGTCACACATTTTTTGAGCCTGAGTTCCAAGAGAATAATAAGAACCAGTGTGGTATAAACCTACATTTTCTGATCCTGAGCCCCCCATTCCATCCCGAGACACCCAGCTTTACTGCTTGATGACACTCCATGTTCCTGTAGAAAGAGCTTAAGGTCTTCTAACTGACGACACACCAGACACCGACTCTTCCAACCTCTCCTGTTGTCCCCATCTCACCACAGACTAAGAAGAGAGGGAAGGAAATGGCTACATACAATGTTTCTTGTTTTTTTAAATGTATATTTATGCCTCCAGCCAAGAGTCCCTAGAGTACATGGAATGGAGACAAGCAAAGTGTGAGCTCTTTTTGGTATGAGATGATGAAATGCAGCTTTAAAATGAAATTTGAGTGAATGTAGTCTACAAAGGCAAGTTTACTAGCCAAGCTGCATTGTAAAAAAAAAAAAAACTGATCTCACTGGCTCATGCCTTCAAATTGCTAACAACAAGACACAGGCTCTAGGCAGAAATTAAAATGCAGTGCCTACACATCTGCTCTCCTTTTGGAAAGAGGTAACTAGCTAGTTCGTGGACAGTCATAAAGAATTCCACCTCAGAAGACAAAAGGCCAGGGTGCACGTGTGGCCAGCTCCTGCCCCTAAGGGTTAGCTGGGGCTGCTGTCTCCACAAGCTTGTTCTGAGTAAAAGGAAGAAACAAGCAATGCAAAAAAGGAGGGAGGGAAGGAAGAGAGGAAGAAGGAAGAAAGGGAGGGAGGGAGGGAGGGAGAAAGGAAGGGAAGGAGGGCGACTCAGTGGGCCTAGCAGTAAATAAGATGCTCTCTGGAGCTCAACATTAGGCAAATCCTCCCTAGCCTCTCAAGCCATTCATCTCTAATTATAAATTTAAATAGCCTTGAAAGCCCACAGAATTCTGATGGGAAGGTGCTGACTGCACTTCTCATCAAGCCTTGCTGGGAGATAAAAGGCAAAGTTAATCGTCTCTGACAGTAATGTTCATGCAGCAACAAGCATCCTATTAGGAAGGAAGGCCTGGAGAAAGAGGCTTTAAGCTCAGTCCAGCACCTCACAGCCTGACCCTTGATGCTTGAAGATGGCTTCGCTCAGGTACTGCCAAAAATTTGAGGATTCAAATGAAATCCAGTGAAAAGCTAAGATTTAAACGAAGCTTGCCCCTCTTTCATTTCTCCATTAATTTTAAGGTAACAGGATTACATGAAGGTGTGGAAGTGGGTAGGGTGTAGGTCTGAGACTGGGACCCCCAAGTCACCCAGCATGTGTCCTTCCCCATTATAAATCCACTCCCTCACTTCCCTCTGGTTTCCAAGCACCACCAAGTAGATTGTTCAAAAGCTCTGCAAATAGTCTAATTCCACAGACCCTCCCCTCCCAACTAGGTAAACAAAGGGAAATAAATAAAAGGACGCTTAGTTCATTTTCTTGAGGCTCTCGGGAGACATTACTAAGTCCTATGTTTCTGCTGTGCTTTCTTTAAAGCAATCATGGGCTTAACATGCTCTAACCTAGCTAAGCAATGAGATTCACTCCACCCTCCTAGGACATGTGGTTGCTACAATTGAAAGAACGGGTTTAAAAGAAAACAAGTTGGCTAGAAAGGTGGCTCTGTAGTTGAAGGTGCTTTTACCATACACACCTGATGGCATACTCCTCAAGCTGAAGAAAGGAGAAAACCAACCTCACAAAGCTTTCCTCTGATTTCATGTATACATTCGCGCACACACACGCACGCACGCACGCGCATGTGCTCACACACACACACACACACACACACACATAAATAAATATAGGAAGCATAGCTTGAAGCACTCAATAGCAACTGCGTTGTTTTCTCCCCTTCTTCAGTCTCCATTACTCCCTTTTTCTTGACTCTTCGTAAGTCTTCTTTTCTTCTGTCTCTCTTATAGGGTTACCTAAGGCCATTTTCATGCAAGTATGGAATGCATGTTGAATTTATCCACCATACCCGACGACTCTCCCATATCTCCTCTCTCCCCTCCCTGTGTTCCCCTAGGTAGATTCACTTCTGCTTTCTTGTTATCTGTACATCTGACTTTACGAATCTATGAAGTCTGGGGCTAACAAATGAAAGGAAATGTGATGTTTGTCCTTTTGAGACTGAAATCACTTGAGATTATCTCCAGTTGCAAATTGTTCTTATTTTGGGTTTGTACCACAGTAAAAGCCAAGATTTTAAACTCTACTAAATATAAAACAAACAAAAAGACTATATATTCATGTTCATTTAAGAAAATACTAGTAGTGATGTATTATTTTGAAGTATACAGTTAATATGTTTGGAGTTATTTAAAATTTATATTGAGAAAAATGTATTTTCACTATTGTTGTAGACGAGCATCTACATAAGACTGTTAAATTGATTGTTGTTTTATATCAAACAACTTTTATAATACTTATTTTTATTGTTATAATATTTTATAAATTTTAAGGAATATGGCAAAAAAGATATTGTAGGTATTGAAGGGGGTCTCTGGGAGGAGTGGGGGTACAAAAGGGAAACAAGAATGTGATTTAATTCTATTTACTTAAAGTATGTTTTTAAATGTTAACTAACTCAGATAAATTGAAATCATGTAACTTTTCTCATCATAATGCAATACGAGTTTAAAAAAAAAAAGATTATCTCCAGTTGCACCAGTGGTCTTACAGTCCTCGATTCCTTTGTTTTCTGTCACCTCTGAGTACTCCTTCTCTTGGGCATCATTTCCTTCTGCTTGATGTGAACCTCCCTTAGTGATGGTCTGTGGAACACACTCTAGGTTTCTGTAAGCCTGAAAGGTGTGTTCTTGGTCCTTGTTTTTTTTTAAGAATATTCTGAAAGGGAACAGGATCTTAAGCTGGCAGTTTATTTCTGTGTGCAAGCTCAGTGTTTTCCTGCCTTTCAAAACAATGCTATTGTTACATCCCAGGATGATTCTCCAAGCCTTTGAAAATAGACTGCCTCACTTCCCTCATTCTACATAAGATTCCCCCTTCACCTTTTAAGTTCTACAGTGTAATTATATTTTGTCTATTTTTTTCTTTGCTTATCCTGATTAGGATTCATTACTTCAGGAATCTCATTTGTTATTTTTTTCTCTCTTTAAATACTGTTTTTTCAATCTCAAATGTTAATTAAAATTTTCTTCAGATTCACTGGCCTATTCCCTGTTCTACTTGGATCTCTCTGTTGTTAAACCCACTGAATTATATTATTCTCATTTCGAGTTGCATTGTGCCCTTTTTTTTAAATCAGCATGGTTAGTCTTTCTCATCTCTTGTCCTCAGCTCACCAGTGGGTGGCCCTAGAAGTCCCTTGCCTTCTAACTTCAGGAGTGAGAATTCTCTGTAGTCAAAGATAAGAGATTTATCAAAAAAGAGGAAAAACTTACCTTCTACAATTCCAGAGGCACTTTGTACAAATAAAATTTCATCTAGGGATTTTTCTGACCTGTAAGTAGTGTGATGTACAGCTATAGCAGAGCTATCTTAGGATCACAAATTCTCAGTCCCAGGTATCATGCAGGATAGCCTTGACTGGCCTGGCACTCAACTTGCAGTCCACAACTGCCTCACTTATTGCATATTTTCTTCAGCCTCTGGAGTGATGGCTGTATATCTACCAAGAAATTTTGTTTGTTTGTGAGGGTTTTTATTTTTGGAGGGATGTGTGTGTTATTCTTTTTGCAACTTCATTCATGTATAATGTATTTTAATCATACTCACCCCATCCCCCTCTTACCTTCCCTTCCATTTCCACTGAACCCTGTCTTCTTACCAACAAGTTCTCTTCCCTTCATCTCCCATGTGTGTGTGTATGTGTGTGTGTGTGTTGAGTTAAATAAGGTTACTTGCATAAGCATGAATGTCATGGTATGAGGGGCATTTACTGGAGCAAGGACAACTCAACCAGTGGCTACACCAGTAAAGAAAATAATTTCTCTCCCTTCACAGCCACTGTCAATGAGTCACCAGGGAGGGGTGGGACTCCAAGGCTCTCCTGAATGCTGGAATTTTGGTGAACTCCAGTTGTGTAGCACCAAGGCATTTAATGGTGACTTCCTTATGGGCTTATAAAATTTGAAAGAAAATAAGTTGGTTTTGTTAGTGGGTTTGTTTTCTAGAGCATTCTAATTTCCCTTCCTAAAACAAGAACAGCTTTATGAAGTTACCATTTCATAACTAGAGGGGCCGTTCTTACATATCTAGTCTCATTTTATTGTCTCCTGCAGCCATGACAACTAAAGTTGAAATAATTTGTCGAATTTTTTTGGAAAGTACTGTTTTTAAATGTTTGTTACATATATGTCTTTGTTTACTTATATGTGTGACAACTTGCAGGGCCCACCATGTGAGTTCCTCAGAATGAACTCATGTTGCTGCACTTGTTGGCAGATGCCTTGACCTGTGGTACCATCTCTTTGACCCTGTCTGGCAACTGTCTTCAATACAAAAGTCAGCTTCAGTATGTAATTGGCTCCTCTTATCTTTTGCCTGAGTTTCTATTAATTTTTTCCTGGTTCATTGAATTTAATAAAATAAACTATTTTATGTATTATTGTTAAATTACTTATATGTGTAACAGTATCCTAGAGAACGTTTTACAAATGTTCTTTATTTAGTCTTTACAACTATGCCAAAGTCAGACATATCTATTATCCATGTCTTACAGTTAGAAAAACTAAAACACAGGAAGGTTTTAAATCACCTAAGTCAAAGCAACAGTGCTGAGATTTGATCCACAAACATATAACTTCAAAGATTTTACTCCTAAGCTCTGTGCAATTCTGCATAAAAGGAGGCAAGGATAGGCGGGAAGGGAGAAAGAAAATGTATGAAGGAGAACCCTGTTAGTCCTGCAGGGTCACTGGGAAAACCCAGATTATCAGTCCTTCCCCCTTTCCTACCCTCACATCAGGCATGGCACTGATTTTAAAAGAGGGTACACAAACTGACTTCATACTAAGACTCTACTGCAAAATTATTTCCAAAAGCAGCAGTAATTAGATTTTGAATTATCAGTAGACATTAGTCTTGAACTCTAGCCCAATATTAGCATAATTAACCACATATGCTAAAGCTTCTAATAACACACAAATCTATACTGACTATCCAAAGATTCCTTGATTCACACTAATTGTCTCTAAGCCAATCATTTGAGGACTGAAGATGGTTCGGTGGGTAAGAGCATGTGCTTTGTCAGCATAAGAACCTGTTTGGATCCCAGCACCAATGTAAAATGCCAAGTATGATTTCCCTGTTCCCCAACAAGTGGTAGTAGCAGAACAAGCAGAAGGGGCCCTGGAACTTGCTGGTTATCAGCCTCGCTCCACGTTTAGGAGTGACTCTGTTGCAAGATATGAAGATGAAAAATAACAGAGCAGGACACTCATTGTCCTCCTCTGGCTTCCACTGTAGATGAATTTTAATCCAGTAACATGGCTGCTCTAGCAAGTGATCCCATCCAAAGAACTTTTAGATCTGTGTGATCTGTCTGGAATAACATACATTTAATCCCTCTAGCTAAAATACACACACACACCCTTAGTACACACCTTTAATCCCTAACAATGACGAGAAGGTTAGTTTGTAGAGGAAGCACCCAAGTTTGAAAGTGATGTCTAATTGAGAGACAGATCAAGTGATGAATCAGAGAAAGATTTGACAGAATGAATCAGAGATAGGATAGCATAACTCTCACAAGAACGGCACAGGAAAGAGAGGCTTCTTAATAGCACTGAGGAAGAAAATGGTTGTAAGTAATATATGTGTATAACAGTTTTATCGGAACAGTTTTTACACAGATTGCAGAGAGAATAGCTAGACAGAGGTGAAGACAAAATGAGGCAGAGAATGAGAAGAAGCCAGAAGACTAAAACATATTGCCAGAGTTAGTTTCAGAGTAAGCAGAACTATTCAGTCAGAAGCCAAGAGAAGCCATATTGTATAAGTAAGCTTGGAGAGGAGTTTGGGTCAGAACAACTGAGTTGAACCAGCCATCCAGAGTTCACAGAGCTAGAAAGTGTGAGCTTATTCAGTAGTATGTCTCCAAGACAACAATTTCATCTGGTGAATAATGGTTACTTTTACACTCCATAAATGCATATGTTCATATACATCACATACGTTCATTGGTGCATAAAACGAATAAACCAGTGATTTCCAACTTACTCCTGCATACATAAGAGGGTCTAATGTTTAATCTCAAAAATGAGTACCCACTCCTACTTAGAGGACAGATGCCTCAGATTCCCCCAATTTATCCTGCCTTCTTCTCTTCACTTCCCCGCTCACAAGTATGTAAATTGAGCTTATCATCTCAGAGAGGTAATTCTCCTTGTTACCTGCATTACTATCTTCCAGGCTGAAGTGAGGAATTCAGCTCCAGCAAGGGAATGCCTTGCTGTGAAAATAAAGCTTCCAGTCAGTGTCTCTTCTCCTTCCAAACTCTGTAGCAGTATAAGTGGAAGAAATATTTCTATTTGAACCCCAAAATAGGAGTGTTTGGGAACCCCATTTACTTCTCACCTGAATGTACTGCACTCCACAAAGACACTGCAGACTCTGAAGGGGTGGGGAGAGGCCTGACTACAATCCCAGACACTGAGATGCTAGTGGTGCAAATGAACAAAGAGGTTACAAAAACTGAAGATGTATGTAAAACATGAAAGGGCAAAATACATGACAGATGGAAAATGAAGCCAATCATAGTTCAACTAAAAAGGAACAAAGGCAGGTGGGAAAGTGTTCCTGAAAGGTAAAAGGCTATATTCAGATATCAAAAATCCCTAAGTTTAAATGAAGAAAGACAAGGCTATATTGGGAGGAACATTTTAGAACAAAGAAATAATGGATGCTTTCAAATCTATTGTCAGTTATCAAGGGAAAAAATTCCATTGTCTGTTGCTATAACCTAGAACCTGAGTCTCAACAGTTTATAAAGGCTAAGGGTTTAGAAACTGGGCATGGTGGTAATGCATACAATCCTAACACTTGGGGAGAAAAAAGGCAAGAAAATCAGGAGTTCAGTTTGAAGCCAGCCTAGATATAAGACAAAATTAAAGAAATAAAGATTGGAGGTTGATAGGAAAGGAAGGAGGAAGGGGGGGAAGGGATGTAGTAAGTTAGGAAAAAAAGTCAGTCAGTTTATCTAGGCTCAAGATTCTGGAAGCTGGGATAAAAGCAAATGCCATTGAAGAAAACAAAAGACAAGTAGACACTTGCAAAAGGCACAAAGTAAGAAGGGCGGACTGGCTCTGACTGCCTACTCTTACACTAACTGCCCCAGTCCCACGAAAGTAAAAACTTAGTCCCACAAGGATGATAGTAATCTCTCACTAATCTAATTACCTCTTAAAAGCCTGAAACCTTGCCACAATGGCAATCAAATTTGAGCTTTGGCTCAACAGACAAATCACAGCCAACCCATAATTAGTATTAATATGCTTATTAAGTACAATAGATATAATAAAGACTATATAAACAAATTAGCTGCGTAATGGTGTGGCTCAGCAGGGCAGTGTTTGTGTGTTGTGCACAAAACCTTGGGTTTGATCCCCAGCACAGCAAAAAAGAAAAAAAAAATCCTTAACAATATAATTCTTTTTAATTTATCAAGCAACTCATAGTTAATAAAAAGAAAAGCAAGATTCACCTACACAATTTATCAGATTATTGAAAATCTGAAGTTTCATGAAGTGTTAAAGTAGCACTGGGATGGCTGTGGAGAGATTATCACATGTGACACATCTCCTATGGCAATAAAACTTGTCCACCCTCTACAGAGGCCAGTTTACCAATCTTTACCAATGTTAGAAATGTACTGTCTGAGTTAGAGGTACTATGATGAAAGACCATGAAAAGCAACTTAGGGAGAAAAAGTTTATTTGGCTTACATATACATTGAGGGAAGCCAAGGCAGGAACTAAAAATGGGCAGAAACCTGGAGACAGGAGGCAGAAATGCAGATGTGAGGGGAGGGGGGCTGCTTACTACCTTGTTCCCAGAGCTTGCTCAGCCTGCTTTCTTATAGAACCCAGGACCACCAGCCTAAGGGAAGGCATCACCCACAGTGGACTTGGCCTTCTCCCATCAATCCCTAACTAAGAAAATGTCCTACAGCCTGATCTTATGGAGGCATTTTCTCAACTGAGACTTCTTCCTCTGTCTTGGGTTAAGTTGATATAAAACTAGCCAGAACATGTATTCACTCAGCCATACTGTTTCTAAATATCTTTATAACCATTCTTGCCCTTGTTAAAAACTATGCAGTTCCTTGTTGTTCACTTCATTTGTTTGCACATGATTGAAAGCAACCTAATTACCAATTAATACAGTTAAATTACAATACATCCATAAAGTGGAAAATATTGGGCCATTAAAGAGATATCAAGATGTTGAGAGAGGGACTGTGGAGATGGTTCAGTTAGTCAAGTGCATACTGAGCAAACAAGACTGAGTTCAGAGCTCTAGGACCATTATAAAAAACACTGGGTATGGTGGCACAGCACCTGTAGCCTTAGTATAGCCACTAGTGAATTATAGGTTCAAGGAGAAGCCTTGTCTTAAAAATTAAAGTGAAGAGTAATAGAAGACACTAGATGTCAATTTCTAGCCTCTACACACACACACACACACACTAACACACACACACACACATACACACACACATTTTTAAGATAGTGACTTTGACTTTCAGATATAGACCTAACCACAAATAAATCAATTTGAAGAGCTATCAATGCATGAAAATAACTCCCCAAGATGTAAGCCAATGAAAGGTTGTAGCACCTGAGTGTAGCACAGAAATAAGAAAAGCCACATTCAAGAGAGTGGTGGTTTGAACAAAAGGGCTTATAAGGAATGGCACTATTTATTAGAAGGTATGGCCTTGTTGGTGTAGGTGTGGAGTTTTTGGAGGAAGTGTGTCATTGAAGGTAGGCTTTGGGGTTTCCAGGACTTAAGCCAGGCCCAGTGTCTCTGTCTCTTTCGGCTTCCTGTGAACTCTCAGCTACCTTTCCAGCACCATGTCTGCCTGCATGCTGCCATGCTTTCTTCCATGATGATAATGGACTGAACCTCTGAACTGTAAGCCAGCCCCACTTAAATGTTCTCCTTTATAAGTGTTGCCTTGGTCATGGTGTCTCTTCACAAAAGCAAGGAGGATAGAAAGAAGTTTCACATTAGTGATGTTATCTTTTCTCCAAACCCTAGGCAGCAGAGCATGGAGACACCCCCCACTGAGGACAAGATAAAGGAAACAAGTACTAGACTTTGTCTCTGCCACTAACTTTCACATCTGAGAAGGGCCTCTGATTTCAAATTATGTGCCAAGGACACAAACTGAGCCCCAGATCCCACTCTGATGCCAGGCAGGCTTCTATACCCCAGGCTCTGAAGTTCCAAGTAAATTTAGCGTCATACAATTAACAAGCCTGGCAGACTGACCCCAGCAAGCCCTCGGTGGGCCCCAGTAATACTAGGCTTACACAGCTTCAATGCTCAGACTGATCTCTAGGGACTCAAGCTGTAATACCATGCTCATGGACCTGGACCTCAATCCAACACCTAGGATCAACCCTAGCGTTTTAGCTCCAACCCTGAGGACCAGATATAAGGCCAATCCTGTTGACCAACAAGTACCATATCAGTCTGGAGAAGTACACCAGGAGCAAGCACACCTAGATACCAGACTACACCAGACAAGCTGCTCAGAATCTCGAACAGGCAAAATTAGTTCTTTAAACATGCAGATTGCAGATACCAATGTATGGCCATAAGCATCAAGAACAATCAGGGAAGCAAGACACTATCAACAGAACAAAACAAACAAACAAAAAGAAAACAAAACAAAACAAAACAAAAAAAAAACAAAAAACTGCACATCTATAGCCACTCTAAAGAAGTGGAGACCTGTAAAATACTTGATAAGGAAACCCAGAAAATCAATGAAAGGTGAACTTCAAGAAAATATAAGCAAATAATGAAACCAAGAAAATAATAAATGACTAAAATGAGAAATTTAATAAAGATTTAAATTATTTTAAATAAAAGAAATAAAAAACAATGAACCAAATAAAAAATAGCAGAAGTACTCAAGCAAAGATAGATAGATAGATAGATAGATAGATAGATAGATAGATAGATATGAATATGTGATCTGTAAACTCAGGGACAGGTTCATTGAAGATATAAACTCTAAGAAAAAAAAAAAAAAACAAAGAGAGGCTGATGGACAGACAGGACAATACACAATGAGTAAACATTCAGAGTTAAAGTGATATATCATAGAGATAAAGAGCCCCAAAACTTACTTAAGGAAATAACAGCCAGGTGTGGTAGTATATGCCTTTAATCCAGGCAGTGTGGTGGCAAAGGCAAGAGGGGGGAATCTTTTAAGTTTGAGGCCATCCTGATCTACATAGTAAATTCCAGGCCAACCAGGGAGACATAGTAAAACCCTTTCTGAAAAGAAGAGTGGGAGAGAGAGGGAAAGGAAGAGAAGTATTAGCATAAGACTTTTCAAATATAGTATCCAGGTAGGCAAAAGTCAAATGTCTCTAATCAGAGTCAACCAATACAACAATATTGTAAGCAAAATGTCAAAAGTCAAAGACAAAAAAGAGAATCCTGAAAGCAGGAAAAGTGTCTATCGATCGATCGATCAATGGATCATGTGTCGAAGTCTGGCAGCTGACCGCTCAGCTGAAACCTTAGAGCTCAGAGGAGGATGAAATGATAAGTTAGAAGAGCTGAATTTAGGGGTGAAAGTCTACCAACCATGAATACTTTATCCAACAAAGACATCCTTTAGAAACCTGAGGAAGATGGCTCAGCAGGGAAGAGCACTGACTGCTCTTCAGAAGGTCATGAGTTCAAATCCCAGCAACCACATGGTGGCTCACAACCACCCGTAATGAGATCTGATGCCCTCTTCTGGTGCATCTGGAGACAGCTACAGTGTGCTTACATATAATAAATAAATAAATAAATCTTTAAAAAAAAAAAAAACCTGAGGAAGACCTCAGCCAATGCCAAATAAGGCTAAAGAAACCTAGCACTACTGTCTGAGTCCTACTGCTGAAGAGACATCACCACCTAGGTAATTCTTACAAACCCAAGCATTTCACTGGGAGCCTGCTTACGGTTCATTATCATCTCATCATGGTGAGGGAGCACAGCAGCAGGCATGATGCTGGAAGAGTTGAGAGCTATACCCTGATCCTCATGTAGAGAGACCCTGGGCCTGGCTTGAGCTTAGGAAACTTCAGAACACATCCCCAGTGACACACTTCCTCCAACAAGGCCAGGCATCTTAATTCTAGTAATCCTTTCAAACAGTGCCACTTCCCGGTAACTAAGCATTCAAATATATGAGCCTATAGAGTCTACCAAACATGTCTTTCTAGAAAGGCTAAAGGAAGGGATGGGAGCTCAAAGGAAAGGAGACTATGTAGTAAGATAAAACCATTGAATGCACCGGGCAAAGGACTCAGCTTCAATCCCAGCACCACGGGCAAATTAACTAGCAAAAACAAAGCTGGGTATGATAATGCATGTTTATAATCCCAGAACTCCAGAGGACAAGCCAAGACTGTGAATTGTCTTGTGTGTCTGTTATGCTACCATTTGAATTTTTTTTTCCTTGAAACAGAATCTCCTAATGTAGCCCAGAGTGGCCTTAAAGTCACCGTCCTCTGGCTTCACCCCTCAAGTGCCAGGAGTACAAGCAGGCTAGCATGGCCAGCCCATCTGCACACAAAAGGATATAAAATATTTTATGACGGGCTGGGGAGATGGTGCAGTGGGTAAAAACCTTTGTTGTTCTGGCAGAGGACGCAGTTCCAATCCCCAGTACCCACACACTAGTTTAAAATGATCTAGGGAAATCAGTGTGCTCTATTGACCTCCAAGGGTACCAGGCACAGGCACATATATTGTGTATACATGTACACAAAAGTAAAACATTAGTGCGCATCAAATAAGATAACCAAATCTAAAGATAAGTTAGTTAATTATATCTTTGGAAAAAAAACCCACAAAATAAATAAATGATGTTATTGCTCTGTGAAGGAACCAGCTAAAGAACTAAAAGACAGAGTTGAGAGGCAGAAATGTCTACTAAAAACACTTTAATATTCTTCTTTTAGAGCTGAATATTGTAGTAAGGCCTGAAATTTCAGCTGAGGCAGGAGGCTCATGAGATTAAGGGCCTTCCTGAGCTATACTGAGAAGACACTGTCAATATACATATACATATACATATACATACACATACACATACACATATACATATACATATATGTATACACTTGTTTCCATGAGAGTGTTCAATCTACTCAAAATTAAAACACTGTTCTTAACAAGAAGAATTTTGTGAGAAAAAATATTGAACCAAATCTGACATGAGAATGTTCGAGACTGTGCTCAGAATGGTTTCTGCCTTTAATTCAGACTTGGACAGTGGACAGTGAATAATAGATGTCACATTTCCCTCTTCTGACAAACTAAAGAGAGGCAGGCGCACAGTTCCTGTTTACTTTCTTCTAACACTGTATCTTAATGATTCACTGGGCAAACAGCAAATGCTTCCAGTTCACAAGCTATTTAAATCAAGAAAAGCTGTGGTTCAGAATAAAACATTTGTATACTTTTTTTTTTTTTTTTTTTTTTTTTTTTTTTTGCTTTTGCTTTTGAAAAGATTTCTGTGACACCCATTCAGACACTGCTCAGGAAAATACAGGAACTTCCCAGAGTTTTCTATGGTGGGAAAAGGCATGGTGAGTAAGATAAAAAGATGAAGGAGGAGGAGGAGGAGAAGGAGGAAGAGGAGAAGAGGAAGAAGAAAAAGAAGAAGAAGAAGAAGAAGAAGAAGAAGAAGAAGAAGAAGAAGAAGAAGAAGAAGAAGAAGAAGAAGAAGAAGAAGAAGGAGAAGAAAAGAGACTTTCTAACCTTTCTGCACAAACATTGGTTTCCAGTAGTCCAGTGAGTTTGACTGCAGCCAATAGTAGGCTTTGTGAGAAAGAAAAATATATTTTAAAAAGAGAAACAAACAAACGAATAAGCAAACAAACAAACCTTGGCAGTATCAAGACCACAGAGTACACTAGTTTTAAAAGTTACTAAATATGGCCAGTATGGTGATGTGTGGCTGCAATCTAAATCCTCCCAAGACTGGGGCAGAAGGATTGCCACAAATTTGAGATCAGCCTGGGCTACCACATAGTGAGTCACCCAGGTCTACATAAAAGTCATTGTCTCAAAAACAAAAACAAGAACAAACAAAATTACTGAATATTAAATTTGATGAGGTTTTTCAAAAAGAGTAAGAATTTTTTTCACTTTTTAAAACATTTCTTCCCCAGCCTCTTACATCTAATAAGGACTATGAGGTTCTTTATTATTGAAAATCAAAGGATTTTTTTTTAAGTCAAAGCTTTAAAAATTCAAAAGTCACAAAAAAGGTTTACAGTGAATAGCTTTCTCCAGCCCTGTCACTTAGCAAGCTATTCTACAGTCTCTGTCCAGACATTTTATATGCATATTAGAAAAGACATTTTCCCTTTACCCACCCTTTTCACCTTCTAATATTATACGGAACCATCAACTTTAAATTGAAATAAAAATCAAAAAACTATTCCAATAATACTAATACCTTATATAGACACATTATCTTTGTCTACAAGCAAATCTCTTTTGAAAACCTATTTTCCTTTCAGTACCTCCCGTCCCACTGACGGTTAAGACAGAACTCTTGGCAAATGAAAGGAGACGATCTGGAGAACTGACTTGTACACAATAACCAGCAAATGAACTCACTTCACTTCTGCTCCTGGATTCTGGCCCCCTGACAACCCTTCCACGTTTCCACCAAGGGTGATTTTACAGAGATTTTATTAGCGCTCCGTGGAGATCTGTTCTGAGGTCCTGAGGCTCCTTTACTACGTCCAAGAGGCGGGAAGCGGGAAGTGGGAAGCTGAATTTGAATGTTTGATTCTTGTAGATTAGCAACCGGAAATTAAGACTGGTGAAAAGAAACCACGAGGTCTGTTGTTAGTTAATCAGTAACTCACACGGACACTGGCACTAAGCTAGACCTTCCAGACTCTCAAGGTAATTTGACAGGTGGGCCCCAGCTCCTGACTAGCTAGACAGGTTAGTTAAGTTCCTTTCGGAAGATGCGGCCACAGAGAAAAGAGAAAATAATTCAAGGTAGGCATGGTGGTGGACAATTGTAATCCCTGTTTTCAGGAGGTAGGAGGATCCAGGAGTCCAGGGCCATCTTCAGCTAAATCTGTGTTCAAGATCAGCCTGGAGTACTTGATACCTGGGGAAGGTGAAGGGCTGGGAACTAACTAGAACCAGACAATGGGGAGGAAGACAGAGGGGAGGACTGTATACTGTGCTATCAAAGACAATGGACTACGAACTTAGGTTGGAGCCCCATTCCAGCTGCAACCAGCCCCAGTGGGCTGTGTGGGCATGGGCATTCCTGAGCCTCAGTTTTTCCAGAGATAAAGAGGCTTTAAAAAGTAATGACTCTGCAGTAAGCTTCATGCAAATCAGGTGACATTTTCCAGCTCTCCAGCAGAGGCTTCAGGACAGCCAGAACCCCAGCTTCTGGCTTGACTTCAGGCTCTTTCAGTGATGATCCAGGGTTATTACAATCCCAAATTTGAAAAGCATTTTAGTAAAGCCACAACTACTCCACCCATGCCTGCAGCAAGATGCACAATACGTTTCAAGAAAAAGCAATAGGTGACGGTAATCTCAGATAAAAAACCAAGATCTCTGTCTTGACATGTCAGAAAAGAGACTGTAAGCTGGTGAATGGGCCCCTCAGATCTAACACAAGAAGACAACAGACCAGAAGTGATAAGTGGGCTGCTTTGATGTGTAAGAAGCTCTGAAGAAAAGGACCTAAACATTGCTCGCTTCTAAACAAAATAGCCAACACAGTTTATAAACAAAGTCATGAAAGTTTTTCTGGAATCAGACCCAAATGTATAACCTCCTACCCCCCAGAATGAAGCTTCTCTACTTGCCTCACTTCTACATGTCTGCACTCTGCATGAAGTATGGACTTTGAAAATAAAATCAACTGTATTTTGCATAAATGTGTTCTTTCAGTCCTGAGTTATATCTTGCATGATATAACATGGAGGTGACAAACCTGGTCTCAAATTCCAAATCTCTTCCCAACGTATGCACATTGCTGAAAGAAAGTAACCTCGCTGGGTCTAATCACCATCATGGGATAACTGTAACCTCCTTGGACCACTACGGGTTGTAAAGAGACATATAATACAAGCCTAGTTCATTTCTTCCACAACTCTTTAAGTTATTTACTACACAAGAACCTACTAGAAAATTCCCAGTTGCTAAAGAGCTCTTTTTCATCTATATTAATAAAATATGTCTTTTCATGATATATATATCTGGAACTAAATATATTATCAGAACATATACATGGTCAGTTCTACTCACTGTCAGATGAAAAAAGCCTATGAAGTGGCTACTGTTTCACCATGTTGGTTCTGGAATTAAACTGACTTCAATGACTCTATAAACAGCAAGTCCACAAGTAAGCATTTCATGTATGCTTCTCTAGATTTCCAAAACGGCTAGATTAAAAATCAATAGCCCCCAGCCTGCCACTTGTTAGCTTTAAGAATTTAAGATCAGTTAGGAGCTTTAATCCTTGGCTTCCGAATGTATGCAACACATATGGTAGAGTCATCTTTCTCTGCTCTGTAAGGCCTGCAACCCCCAAGCAGTTACTGTAACCAAAATGCAAGAGCTGGAAAGAACATTTTTAACTTTGGCATAAACATTTTTTTATTGCCCCTCTTTACCCATCCTGTCCTCTTCTACTTTGAAGCACAAAAGACAGAATCTTTGATGATAATAGCAAAAAGCTGTGTAAACTTCTTCATGGGCTTCCTAAAGTGCCCTTCCAATTTGGCACACCCTATCACAGCAATACTGGGTTTCTCCCTAAACAAAAATGGTCACGGGTGTCAAAGAGAAGCAAGTAAGTGCCTGCTGAACTGTGTCTAAATGATTTTCCTTGTGACCACAGTTAGTCTGGAATAAGCCCCTGCTAGGGAGAAGAGAGAACACACTTTGCAGGCCGGGAAGGCATTGTTCAAAGTAATGAGTTCTGCACCACTTGGTCCACAATTCACGGCTGAGTCTGGTTTTCCTAGACAAAGGGCCATAACCAAATGGGGGATGCTCCTCAGCACATCTCTGACCTTATAATCTTTATTGAACCCGTGAAGTGATGAAGAAAAAAGGGTCAGAATCCTCTCTACCCTTCTGTCCTGGAAATGGCAAGAAGGAATGTCTGTCAACCATGGTCAAGATTTTGATAGAGCTCTCATAGTGGACACAGGGATTTCACTGTCTGGACTCACTAAATGTTACCCTACTTTAAAAATTAAAATGTTCCCATGTATTCCTTTCATCCATTCATAATTTTGTATCCATGCTTTTTTTTTTTCTCCTCAGAAAAAGTAGCAGTCACAATCTTTCAAGCATGAAGCCCAACTCTGTTCTTCGAAGATAGCTGGTTGTGTCATGACACATTGAACCAGAACAAAGGAGTGCAGAAGTACTCACCTAGCTTCCCCTGGGAAACCTGAGCTGAAGGTTTCTTGGTTTCTCCCACAAGAAGCACTACACTTGCCAAGATTACAAGTTTGAGGACTGTGTCAATGTTAGGTACACATATGGCACATGATAGAATTAACTAAATTGCCACAAAAAAAAAGCACAATTGTTTTTTTAATAAGAAGTTAACCATTTATTTCAGTTTAGACATCTAATCAACACAAAAGAAGAAACACCAAAGGTAGTACTGCCCCCTTGAAAACCAGAAGCTGCATTAGAATTATTCCAGAACCCATAACTGTTAATTCATTGAGGCCAAGAAACTGAATTTTATTCTTCCTGCTTTACATATAAATTCTCAATAAATATTTGTTGACTAAATGAACAAATTAAATACAAAACATTAAGAATTTTCATAAAAGCTAGGGCATATAGCCTGATATAAGCTGCTTTCCTAGCATGCAAAATTGGGGCCTTGGGTTCAATCCCTAGGAACACACACACACACAAACACACACACAGTGCTTTATGTTAAGAAATCCTAACACAAATCACCTTTATCACCTCTGTTTTTATAATTCTATCTCTTATAGTTATGTAGAGACTAATTTTCAAAACAAATTGGCTTGAAGTCAATGAAGTGGAAACTATGTCAAACAGAAGCAAGGATAATACATTTTTTTTACAAGCCACTATAAATCTGACTCTGCCTCCCAGCCTTCCCTCCCTTTGTCTCCTTCCCAGCCTTCCTCCAGGCACTCCCAACCTCATTATCCCATGATCTGCTAAAACTGCAGTTTACCTCCCGGAACCACCAGAAACACACATCACTGAGAATTATGGAATAGGAGCCAGTTACAAGCCACCAAATAGGGTCACAAAGTACTTGAACCTGAAAATAAAGTTTTTCTAGTTTTCGAGAGAAAAGAGTTTGTTTGTTTTGTTTTGTTTTGTTTTGTTTTTTAACATTAGAGCTACACAAGTTGCAGGACGTGACACTAATGGGAAAAAGGATGGGGAGAAAAACTTTATTTGGATGTTATTTATAGACTATGTGAAAAGTAGTATGTTGGTGTCGTTGAGTGCAGCTTGGTGTTGGCACTAGAGGAAATCATCTTTAAGTTCCTGGTACAACAAAACACTTGCTATTCTTGAATGCATAGTGTCCAAAACCAGGATGCAGAATCCTTAAGCTATTTCACTCAAGTTATTTTAAGCCCTACTTGGTTCCCAAGAAAAGCAACTCCATTTTAAACTTTTATTAACAGTGATTTGAATTCTAATCAGTTCATTTATATAGCAAGTCGCTCTCAATCGCATTGCGAAATAGGGATGCAGCCTAAGAAAACATAGTAACAAGAAGTTATAGCACCCACTAGGAACCTCTGAAGTTTTGTACTCTTGCCAAATGCTCCCCTGGGTGTAAACCAATGAAACTTAAAAGAAGGGAAGAGATTTTCCAAGACACAATTTTAAGCCGTCAATAACTCATATTAAAACATTCATTTTCTGAACAAGATCATAATGCCAGCAGTAAGGAACCCGCATCTTAAAAAGCAACGTCTCTGCTGACAGAGAAAGCCTTTGTTTCCTATCACCGGCATTTAACACACTAGTTCCTTTAGAGAGAATCAGGTTCTGTAAAGTATAAACGGACTGTATGCAGAGAACACAGGCGCTACGGGGCCGTCTGCACACTGTGGAAACCCAAGCTGAATACATTTTTAAAAAACGCACCAGGAAATAAAGTCTTATTCATATCTTCCTTTTCACAGGATAAAAAGAGGAAACTTGAATGCTCCAATGAGCAGTTTCTCAGCGTTATTTTTCTTCCATGATCAAAATGATAACGGAGGAGAGAAAAAAGTTATATATTTTCTATTTCATGCAGTTGGTTACCACTTCAATACTAAACTCTTAAAAACAAAACTGAGATCTTAAGTTGATTTCAAGCTACAAACAAACAAACAAAAAGTCTGGAGAAAGACTTGGGCTCCACAGTGAAGCAAAGCAAAACAGCTCTGCTCTTCAAGCGGCGTCTTCGACCCCGTACTGTTGCCATGGTATCCCACGCAGGCGCAGAGAACGCCTTCACAGCCGGGGCGTCGCTCCGGTAACCCACGATTTGTCCCAGGAAAGGGCAGTTGGAGTAAATCCTTCTCGCGCCTAATGCCCGGAGTTTTTTGAACCGTAAAACTCGCTCGAACAACTGAGAACGCGCTTCTGGGACCGCAGAACTGTTCTCCTGGCGGCCAGAGGATCCGGGAGCTCTTGTGGGATCGTCCCGCAGCGATGCGAGACTCTCCCGGAGGCTGGACCTCTGCCACCAACCAGGGCAGGGAAGGCGAGAGGTTAAGTCTTGCTCAGGCACAAAAGCCCACGCGCTCCATCAGGAGCTCACGAGCTACTGTGGTCCAGTTCCTCGGCCGGGGCACAGCCCTGGTGCTCCGGGCTGGGACTGCCCAGAAAGAATTTAGCCACCTGCTCGTGCCACGCTGTAGCGGCAGTCCGGTCCTCCTCTTTCTGCTCCCGTCCCTCTCCCTGTCCCCCACCCCCACCCCTCGAAAGCACTGACCTGCTCAGCTCTGAGTATCCCGCGGATGAAGGATCCTCGGAGTTTTTGTCACCGGCGCAACCTCTCAAATGCTGGAGTGCTCTGCTAGTGTCCCGGTGTGACTCCAACCCCAAACCCCCCAAAACAGCCCTCCCCACCCGAGATGGGCACCACTACACGCCAGCCAGCAGAACCCACAGAGGAGCTCTTGGAGTAAAGGCCAGCGCTGCCGCCACAACCTGCTTTCTCATTCAAATCCTCACGCACACATTGGAGCCCCCTCCCTCTTAATCCTCAGCTCAGGGCAAATCCGGAACTGGAGCGCGCGCGCGAGTGGACTGGAGCGCCTGCAGCATCGATGAACTGGAGTCAAGAATTGAACACGGACCCCTTGTCTTACATCCTTCTCAAGATGCTACTGCTAGGTACAGACCAGAAGCCCTGGTAATAAAGATCTTCTTTTGTCCTCCCTCGCAACAAATTTCTAAGAATTGCAAGACCAGGAACATCCCTGATTGATTTTCAGTTTAGGTGGCTGGCGGGTTAAAGAAGTTGCCGAACAAAGTTGTAGAGTTTAGGGAAAGCGAACTCTGCAATGCTCTTACAAGAGTTTAAACTGCTTCGAAAATAAAACACCGAACGACTAATCCTTTCTCTCCTTCCCCTCTGCTCCTTTCCAATAAGTATAAACATCTGTTATTTTCAAGGATCCATTTTGAGCAAACCACAAATCAAATTGAGGAACAAGAGGTGCAGGTTATAGGATGCTTTGTTATCCCTCAGTCTCTTCCAAATACCACTTGTTGGCATTAATTAACAAGCAGTTAATTGTCATTTCACCCTCTAGAAGGTAATGTGCTGTTAAAGAGCACACTGGCGGCAGCGGGACGTTTGCGCCCAACAAGTGTTCAAAGGTTGACTAAAAATGAGATCTGAGTGCACTAAGGGTGTGCTGCAGAGTGATCCGGCTTCGAGGTTCCAGTACTTACTTTTATCAGTCTTCATTCAACCTGTCCTATTGTTAGTTCAAAGCCTAACTGGGAAGACACTCCATGCATAACTTTCAAAGTAAAATCTTCCTCCAGTAAGAAAGTCTGGAGCTCTGGCAGGCAGCATGGAGTTAGCAGGGGTTGCCTGGGCCTGGTGACAACATAAACAAAAGTCTTTTTTTTTTTTTTTTTTTTTTTTCATGAGTTCAGGAAGTAATAAAGGAGAAACTGAGATTGGAAAGATCCCTAGTCCTCTTTGACAGACGCTTAGGGGGTGGGAGGAGGGATGCTTAGTGACCTCTCAGCACAAGATATAGTATTTCACCTTTTCATCCGTCTTAGCCGATACCATAGAAACAACCCATTTGTATTATTCAGTTCAACAGAGGCAATTACAATGTGACAGCAAAGCATCATGGGCAAAAAGAAACTTTATCCTGAAAGCTATCCTGGACTCTCAGAAAAAAAAGGAAAAAAAAAAAGCCACCAGACTAGTTACAGACTACAAGGAAGAATTCAATTTAGAAAAGGAAATGCAAGGTCTTTCGACTTCATAAGGAAAAATATTTAATTTCCTAATTTTTCTTTCTTCTTTTACTCCTCCCTTTTTTCTTTAACCAGACCACAAACACCTAATTTACAAGAAATTAAGTAGGGCTGAAGTTGTAAATGTGAAATATGCTTTGAGGATCTGAAATCACCAACACCAAATAAATAAATAAATAAATAAATAAATAAATAAATAGTAAATACAGAAGGAAGAAAAAAAAAAGAATAGAAATAGACATGCATTGTCTGCCTCCAAATTGCTTTTCTTTGTGTAGAAAAAGGCCTGTTTAGAGTTTCACTTTGGTGGTAATCACCATGGTGAATTAAAAAAAAAAAGAGGCAAGATAATTAAACTCCCCATCAGTCATAGCTATCCATCCTCTAGCCTCCTGTGTTTGTCTTTCTGGAACTGAAAGATCACAGATGCATGGGTTAAAATAAACTCAGACACAAACTTATTGACAAGAATCTTTGTATGCTATGCATTCTTGGTTATGATGCTGTTTATTTCTGTAACATTGACTTTAAAAATTTGAAACTGTGCAACATGTCAAATACATCAAAACAAGGATGAGAACATATAACAGCCCCCTTCTTTCTTTTAGAAATATTTTTATTGTCTTATTTGTATTGGTGTTTTGCCTGATGTTGTGTAACAGGTTTTTTTTCCCCCTGAAGGATTAAAATATTCTATCCTTAGGAAACTCCTAAAGCAAGACGATAAACAACTTGGGAAGTCCCTGGAACTAACCAGATTCATTAGGCCTCTACCTACTTAAGTAATAAAAGTTGAGAGTCCCTCTCAGAGGAAATGAAGATCAGATGCAAGGAAGACTCTCAGAGGAGAAAGGCTGCCGAGACTCAGAGACCACAACAGCTGTCTGGAAGAAGCAGAAACTGATCAAGTTGCCTGCAAGAGGTTAGATCAACTGAAGCACCTGGAAAGCACACTCTCCAACCTATTGAGCAGTCCACAGGCTGTGCAGTGAGCTTTGTGAGCTGTCACCTGTGATGGGGCAGGCTCTGGTGATGCAGCTGTACGGGATTCATTTCTGCTTCTGTAAATATTCTTTCACCCTCATTCCATTGGAGATGATAGATATATGTATAGTATCTCTCCAAGAAAAGTATTGTCACACAACACCTGCATGTATGTCTTTGGACCAAGTGCATCTCTGATACTCTTCAAGGCCATAAGAGGGTGTTAGATTCCCTGGGACTGGAATTACAAATGTTTGTGGGTACTTGGGATCAAATGGAGGTCTCCTAGAAAAGCAACCAGTACTCTTAAATACTCCAGCCCCTCTTTCTGATCTCTAAAATAAACACAAGCTAAAACCCCATCTCCTGGTCCAACCCACTACCACCCTCTTTCTAAGTATTAACTCCAAAGTTAATGAGTTTATACACAAGCATGCATGTTCTAAAATGCGTGCATGTATGTGTCCCTATAAGTGAGCAAGAGTGGTTGAACAGATACTCTCAGAGTGTGTTTCCATTTTTTTTTTCCTGTAGCCCAGGCTAGCCTCAAACTCATTATATAGCAGAGCCTGTCCTTGAAGCTCTTTGGTCCTCCCTCCTCCATCTCCCAAAAGCTGGGCTCACAGATGTCTTTTAATACAACTTTTCTCCAATGTTTTTTAAAAGCACTATTAACCAAAGAAAATTAAGTTGCTGGGCACGGCATTCCATGACTGTGATCTTAACACTTGGGAAGCATGAGAACTGTCATGAACTCAAGGCTAACCTGGTATACATAGTAAAATCCAAGACAGTGGGGTTACAGAATAACTGAGAGACAGAGACAGAAATAGAGACAGAGACAGAGACAGAGACGGAGATAGAAATCATTGGTTAAAACAAGAAAATGTCATTAATTTGGTAACTTTGTCAAAGTAGTAGTAAATTATTTTTCCCGGCTGTGACAAAGGGAGAAAATAATGACAACCTGAGTCAACAGTGAGGAGTGAACAGCCTCTTTGACTGCTGCATAGCCTCTTCCATGGTACCAGAGTCAACAGAAAAACAAAACAAATAGTACTTCCAGGACCGCCCACCCCCACCCCCTCCCCTGGCTAAAAAGGAATTAAAGAGAATGGGATCTGTGTTAGAACTCCTTTTCCCCCTGTGCCCTCTGGGGTAAAGTACATTTCCTAGGTGACCATCTCACATCAGGCAAGTGAGCATCTTTTATAGTAAATCGTTCCCACTTTCCCAAGATGAAGGAATTCCTGCTGATAGCTTAATGCAGTTCTGCAGAGAATCTGGAGTTGAATCTCTTTGCTTCACCAGGCTAAAGGACTGTCACCCCTACAACAGTCACAGAAAGCCACGTCCAGGGTCCTTAAAGTCTTCAAAGCCGTAAAGGGACAATGAAAACATCCATTTTTTTCTTGAATGTCTTAGACTGGCAGAAGACACCTTGCCCTCCTCCTCTTCACCATCTAAGCTTTGGATTCTAAGGGATGCCTCTCATTAATTATGCTGGGAGGTCTCTGCAAGGCCTCCCTTTTAAATAGCTGCCAGATTTCTACTTATCACTGCTGGCTTAATACTGAATGTACACTGACAATCAGGATCACACAAAATCCAGCAAGCAATGTCTGATACACTGAAGTTGATTAATGTGCCTTGACTGAGCCCATTTGACTGTACATTGCAAAGGATTTTAAAAGAAAACTACACTATTAATAAATGTGTGTCGGAAGGAGATTTTTCCCATCTGAGCAAAAACCAGTATTTTTGATGCAGGGAGTGGGGTGTATGTAGAAAAGAGCTCTATTTAAAGTACTCCAATTTAACCAGCAATAGTACAGAGTTATATCTAGGAGCAGGAGCCTAAAAGAGATAAATAATACCTCTATTTTAATCAGTGCACCAGAAAATCAGTGAACCTGACTTAGGGGGCTTATCAGGGAGGAGTCAGTTTCTTTTCAACACATATTTGTCAATATATGTTGAAATACCAGCCCTAGGTCATCAATCTTAGCTGAAATATAGATAGCACATTGGAAGTGATGAGCAGGACCTGTCCTTATGGCATGACTTTCTATATTGTTCAAAAAAAAAAATTTTTTTTTTTTTTGGC
>NW_022196898.1:13999575-14018330 GCF_008632895.1 Mastomys coucha
TCTCTGTCTAGTCCTGGCTGTCCTGGAACTCACTCTGTAGACCAGGCTGGCCTCGAACTCAGAAATCCCCCTGCCTATTTCCCCATACGTGACCAACTGCCATGCTGAACTCAAGATGGGGAGAAACGCAATGAGCAAGAAAGCTGACCTGTGAAAGAGTTGAGTTTTACATTTTTCACTATTTATGGAAGGAGTTTTGATGCATTCACAAAAGTAAGATAGTATAATGAAGCCTGTGTATTAGTTACTCAATATAAACTGTTAAGTTTTGATGACTTTATGCATCCAGGATGTGGTAGTTTGGATATGCTTGGCCCAGGGAGTAGCACTAATAGGAGATAGTTAGAGTAGGTGAGGCATTTGTTGGAGGAAACATGTCACTGTAGGAGTGGGCAATGAGACCTGCCTTCTAACCATATGGGAGACAACCTTCTTCTAGAGGCCTTCAGATGAAGATGCAGAACTCTCCGCTTCTCCTGCACCATGCCTGCCTGGATGCTGCCATGCTCCTACCTTGATGATAATGGACTGAACCTCTAAACCTGTAAGCCAGCCCCAATTAAATGTCTTTATAAGAGTTGCCTTGATCATGGTATCTGTTCACAGCAGTAAATTCTAACAGAGACACAGGAGTTGGGGTGGAGGGTCTGAAATATGTAAATTCATGCATTTATATGCTTTTACAGAACTGTGATCTTCATTATGGACAGAAATGCATGTCTTCAGAGTTAACTAAATAAGACCAATGTATCTGAAGCCCTTTAGCAAAGTGCCAATGTATTAGTCAGGGTTCTCTAGAGACTATTTATCTGTCTGTATGGCTGGCTGCCTGGCTGACTGTCTGTCTGTCTGTCTATCTACAGAATTGGAAATTTATTACAATGATTTACAGGCTGCAGTCCAGCTAATCCAACAATAGCTGCCTATCTGACAGAAGGTCTAAGAATTCAGTAGTTGTTCAGCCCATAAGCTGGATGTCTCAGCTAGTCTTCAGTATATACCGGAATCCTGAAGAACTAGCTTCTAATGCCAGTAAAGGATGAGACTTGCTGTGGATGTGAGAGCAAGCAGACAAAAAGAAAAAAAATTGTTCTTCCCTGTCCTTACATAGGCTTCCAGCAGAAGGCATGGACCAGATTAGAGGTAGGTTTTCCCAGTGCAAAAGAGCTGAAATAAAGGTATGTTTTCCTATCTCACAGATACAGATTAGAAATACATTTTCCTATTTCAAATTAAGCAAAAATCTCTCACAGTTGTACCCTTCATTTGGGAATGTAAGTTAATTCCAGATATAGTTGACAAAGAAGAATAGTCATCACTGCCAGGTACAAAATAAGATGTCAAAGATACTCAAACTCCATATACTACCATTATATACAGAAATGCATCTGCTACATACATATGTTTTCAAGGCTCAACTCTTCCCGTTCTTCTTACCTGCACTGTAACATCTTGAAACAATTCATTCTTTAAATGGAATATTTGCCAGGTGGTGGTGGCACACACCTTTAATCCCAGCACTTGGGAGGCAGAGGCAGGTGGATTTCTGAGTTCAAGGTCAGCCTGGTCTACAGAGTGATTTCCAGGACAGCCAGGGCTACAAAGAGAAACCCTGTCTCTGTCTCGAAAACAAACAAACAAACAAACAAACAAAAACCAAATAAATGGGATATTCATATTCCTTCTATAACAAGACAAAACTCCTTTCCCTTTTTATATGGCAATGCTGACATTATATTGTTAATATTAAAATATGCACTTCACATTTGGAATATGAAGAAAAGACAGGAGCTTCATTATACTATTTTGCTCTTGGGAATGGGTGAAAACACCTTTGATGAACAAGGAAAAACACAAAAACACAAGTTTCTGTTGTCTGATGTGGGTGGCAGAAACCAAATAATATGTGTCTGCTAAAAGAATAGGAAGTGTTATTAATTAACTCATGAGTCACCAGCACACCACATGTGCATGTGGAGGTCAGAGACCAACTTTCAGGAGCCTTCTCCCTCTTTCCACAGTGATTCTAGAGATTGAACTCAGGGCCTTAGAGAATCTCCCTGTATAGCCCTGGATGGATGACCTGGACCCCTCTGTAGATCTGAGTGGCCTGTAGTTTAGAGGTATCATCTTGGCTCCATAGTAATAGTATTAAAGACTTGTACCTGGATGCCTGGCCCTCCAGCTTCATTGTGTCTTGGTGAAATCGTGTGTCCTGTGACTGCTGGATAACGACAAAATAGTAGGTCTTGCTGAAAGTAAGTTCATCAAGTGAACTCCAATTTTTCTTAAATCCAGCTATACTTTTCATAAGAGTCTAGTATTTACAAGGTAAAAATATATGCTAAAAAAAAAAAAAGTGAACTCCCCCTTCTCCCTCTTCTTTTCCTCCTCCTCCGGAAGGGACTGGAGTATTTCACAGGAAACAAAAATGTCTGAGAAGAACAGAACCCTCTCCTCAAAGGCTGTTTGGGCATTTTGTTTTCAGAAAGCCCTCCCACAGAGCCAGTCTCTGCTAGCTAGTGCTTGGGGCTGGACAAGATGTCTAAAGGAGGTACATTATTCAGAATAGCACACAATATTGAAACTTTGAGACTACATACTTCTGTCATGGAATACACTGTGTCAGTACTGTGGTACCTTGATTACAAATAATGAAAGGCTGAAATTAGTGTTGAAAGATAAGGAAGAAAGTACTAAACCAGAATGGAGATCTAAGGCTTTGGAAAGCTGCAGGAAGAAATTTATAGAATACAAGAAAACTTTTTCTATTTCCCTTCCACTTGGAATTCAAGTAGGGTGCACTTTTTATTAACCAACACCTGTTTTGCTTTGTTTTCTTAACCAAAAAAGCAAATGGTTAGATTTTTCCACACAAACATAGTAAAGGTGAAAGTGCAGTTTAAAAAAAGAGAAAGAAAAAAAGAAACCATATGCTAGTTTTATTTATTTACATTAGTTTTTTTTTTCCTTCTTATTTTCTTGTTCGAAAGATGAAACCAACGGCCTCAAACATGCTGGGCCAGAACTGAAGTAAATGTTATTTTAAACTCAACATGGTTTTCCTTAAATGACTGCTTAAAGAAAACTTTCAGATCATTTAAGGAAAACTAGTCTTCACTGATTAGCATCATGGGATTTGAAGAGGAAGGCTTAGGTTAGAAAAATAGGTTCTTTGGGGCTACAGACCTAACTCAACAGTCAAGAGTGAGGGCTGGAGCCCAGGCACCAAGTTTGTTCTCAGCATCCACATCCAGTGGCTCACAACTATTTGTTAACTCCAGCAACTAGAGGATCAATACTTTCTTCTGGTCTCCACAGGCACCTTCCAGACTTGAGTGCACATATTCACACACACACACATACACACAGACACACACACACACAGACACACACACACACACACACAGAGAGAGAGAGAGAGAGAGAGAGTTAAAAATGTGGCATATGCTTTTAATCCTAGTGTTCCGGAGGCAGAATAAGGTGGATCTCTGTGCGTTCTAGGCCAGTTTGATATACATAGTGACTTCCAAGCCAGCCAGGGCTACTCAGCAGTGAGAACTGTCTTAAAAACAATAACAACAACAACAACAATAACAACCACAAAAGAAAAACAGGTTGCAGAAAAAAAAAATCCATTTCATTTTTTTTGTTGTTGTTCATGAATTTGGGGGACGGATGCTTGGGATAAAACTGAGGCTTTTGCCACGCACACTTTGTGTGACGGCGGTATTTGAGGCGTAAACTTCAAGGAAAGTCAGTCTCCTGCCTCCACATTGTCGCCTGGCACCCCAAACTCAGAGGTAGCCCAGATATGTCCTCGTACTTGTGTGCTAGGGGCTCACCAAGATATCATTTCTTTACAACTAGCAAGAGAAAATTCGGACTTTGCTTTCTGACCTTCACCAATGTTCCAACATCCTAGTCAAACCCTGACTTGGAATGTTAAGCCATTCTAACTGCCTCCAGCATTGTGGGTAGGGCACTGAAGCTCACAGAATGAGAGACTTATCCCAGCACAAAGTCAAGTAAAATCCTCATTCTCAGTTATGTACTACAGCTGAACCACTCCTAAGAATTAGCAAGAGACTGTCTCTACTTCCCCAAAAGATTAGCATAGTGGGCGCTTTACCTAGGATGGGCGGGACCTTAATTTGAGAGTGTATGTGTGAGAGCATTGAGCGTTCTAGATTGAACATTTTAGATTAAACAGTCTGCATTCAGCATTCGGACTCCCTTCCGCTCGGACTAGAACCAGAGCTTAGGTGGACTAGGGCTTAGATTCATGTAGTCCAGCCCCCCCTCCCCACACCCCCCCTCCGGGCCCAGAGCACTTGGGTGGGGGGGGGTGCAGCACCAGTCGAGATTCAAGAGATTGAGCATTCGAGATTCGAACATTCAACATTGAAGATTCAGCATTGAGGACTCGAGATTCAAGCCTCTATTCTCCTGGCTGGAGCACCCGCAGCCTCCTGAGACTCTGGCCAGGACCATGTAGCCTGAACATAACTCGGAGCCCGAGAGTGCTTCGCCAGTCCAGAGGAGATGGCTGCTGTTTTAGACCTAGTGTGTTTTAGGTGTTCTCAGATGTACCTCGACTACTGAGCTGCCAGATTTTTCATTTCTCTTTTGCAATGATTGTAAAAGCCTCATGTCATTTTTAAAGAAATACGCTCAGACCTTACACCACTCGTGTCTAGTCTGTTTGACAAAGCCGAATCCCGTGCACACCTGGCCAGAACCCATTGTCCCGCGGAACAAGGGACCCCGTAAGAAATCCCAGTCCATGGCAGGCTTTTATTAGAAATATGAAATATTTTCTTCAGAGTAAAGGGTTTCAATGTGGCATTCTTTTTTTTTTTAATCACGTCTGATGGTCATGTGCCAACAACATAATGAGGTTTGTTGGAGTCGCATGTCCCAATGGCACCAGATCCAATAATCACACTTATGAACCAAAAAAAAAAAAAAAAGACATTTTTATACACACTTGCAATTGCAGCTTTGCTGTCATTCCTTCCTCTTCCTCACTGTCTCCTCTAGGTTCCTTGCTCCTCCATCCTCCCCATTTGCTCATCCTTTCCTTAGACATCCCCTTCTTCGACTTTAGCACAAATATTTATTGAATTCCTAATATGAGCAAAGAGACTGGGCTAAGTGCTATGGAAGGAGCAAATGGCCCAAAATGTAGTGAATATAGTTTGCATCACAAGACTCAGTACACCTGAGCAGGGAGAAGATGCAGGTAATTGACATACAGTGTTCCAAGTCGTAAAATAAATGTAGGTACTGAAAGAAGTGTGAGCTGTGTTTGATAACAAAAACAAAGTAGAAAACAGAAGCTATGGTTTAAATTGAGGGCAAAAGATATGTATAATTAAATGGTTGTGGTCCTCAGCTGTCTTCAGAGTGGTCCAAAGTGGTGGTTGTAGATTGAGAGAACAAAGTGGTCTTCAGGGGATTATGTCTGCTATAGGGTTGGCATACTCAAGTATAATTGCCATCTTGTATGTCTGTGGAGGGAGGGGGCAGTCTTTTCCATGAGGTTTTTCTCTACTTGGAATCTAAGATAACTACAGATTTAGCACAATGATTTATCTCTGTCCCCTCTGCATTAAAGGTGGATAAGATAGATTAGACAAACACTCCTTGAATGATTAATGTAATGACTCGAACAGTTAAGCAGATAACCCAACATAAAAGAGACAGGCACGAGATGAAGGCGCAAATCAGGCTTTTACAAAGCTTTGTGTTGTTCTGTGAGTCCAAGTGTGCAGCCCATGTTTTTAGAAAAAGCAACTATCAATAAATGACTGTTTTGGGCCCAGCTTCAGGAGCTGCCTCCCTCAAGGCATCTGTGGAATGGTACCTGTGGAAGGGGCTAGCATATGGGTAGTCCAACAGACTGTTTAGAGAAGCCTTTCATAAGGAAGCCAGAATAACAGGTGTCAAATCATGCTCTTCTCTAACATATTGGCTTCTTTATAGAAAAATAAGCATTAGAAGGCATGCTTCCAATAAGAATAGTAAGTTTAGGAGTGGAGAGATGACTCAGCAGTTAAGAACACATACTGTTCTTGCAGAATTTGGTTCCCAGCAGCCATGTGAAGCAGGTCACGACTGCCAATGACTCCGTCTCTAGGAGAATCTGATGCCTCCACAAACACCCCACACATGTGCCTGCCCACAAACAGACACACATAAACATAATTTAAAATATTAATAATAAGTGTTAATAAATAGTAATAATATTGATTTTTGAATGTTTAATTTTTTTGTAGAAATGTTCAACACCTGCCTAACACCCTAAGGGAGATGTATCCACTTAATTTGTCTCAGAATGAATATCTCTGGATCTGCTAGAAGAGGTCAGAGAGTCACACTCTTGTTTCTGCATTTTTTCATTGTGCTGTTGTTTTGTTTTTAATTTTTTTCATCTTAGAATATTGAGTGTGCCTAGGTACCATGTTTGAGAATGTCATGTTTTGAGTCATGGCAGAAGCAACTAGTACAAAGACAAGGAAACTGAGCTTAGTCCAGCAATCTGGTCTAATCCAGACTTTTTCCAAATGGGTTTTTTATAGCTAGCCCCAGAGACAAAGATTCAAAGTGTCTGAGGTTACCCGGTATATCTTGGCTTTTGTACTGTCAAACAAACTGATCTGTAACACAGACCAGTGATAAAGCCAATAAAGCGGATCTGTGGATCCAAAAGAAAACTGCCAGCCAATGAAATTTCTCCTCCAGAGACCACAGACCTTCAATGTGTTACTACTAGGTACAGAACAAAAAGTCAGCCAATGGAGTCCATTTAGGAGTCTTCCTGCTCATTTTCCCTTAATTTCCCTGTATCAAAAGGAGATTAGACTGGGTGAAAGACCTGAAAAGCCTGATCCTCCCATGTCATACTCGGAAAGACAACAATGTAGTAGCTAAAATGTCAGAGGCCACTGAATTATATGTGCCAAAATGGAAAAGAATAATTTGCAAGAACTTAAATGTTAACTTCTCTGTAAAAAACAAAGACAAAAGTTATTGAGGTATTAGGAGCAGGAAACAAAAACTAAAACATAGCTTTCTACTTCAAAAATAGGTAAGGATGCAAAACTACACTCACACACAGACACTTTCGAATCTCAGGGAACTCAATGAAAATGAGTAGTACTTAACATATACAGGCTCAGAACCCTCTTCTTAGGTTTTAACACAGGAGTCAGGCAGCTGCTAATGCTAAATGCAGGACATAGACTCTGTGATGGTTTGAATGAGGATGATCCCCATAGGCTCAGACATTTGAATACTTGGTCCACAGTTGATTGAACTCTTTGGGAAGGATTAGAGGGTGTGGCTTTGTTGGAGGAGGTGTGCCACTGGGGTCAGGCTTTGAGGTTTCAAAAACCCTTGCCATTTCCACTTAGCTCTTTGCCTTGTACTGTGAATCAAAACGTAAGCTCTCAGCTACTGCTCCAGGACTATGACTGTCTGCCTGCTGCCATGCCCCGGCCATGATGGTCATGGATTCTAACCACTTAGAACCACAAATCCCAAATTAAATGGTTCCTTTTATAAGTTACCTTGGTCATGGTATGTTGTCAGTGTTGAGGTCTGTCCACCCAGCATAGCTGTAGCCATTTTGTTCCATGTCTGCCAGCTATTTCATACTGTTGCTGTAATATGCCTGCAAGTCATCGACATAGAAAAAGAACCTGACTCAGAGCAGCGTCATGCTGACCACATACCCTGTTATGAGGTTTGTTAGTCTTAAAACATTCCACAACTATAAGCTTCAGGTAGGACCCATCAAATTAAAAGTCAATATGAACTGTTTTATGTAAAATGGCTTGAGTCAGGGCTGACCACTGGGAATTACTTCCAGCACTTGTGTATGAGCTCATTGTGTAATTTTGCAGTTTTAACCTTTTTAAGCTGACATAGTCTCAGGCCCCATATTCTAAGCCAAGGTTCTCTACTCGGTCAGTCTTAGGTTGTGTGTTCAATAAATCATCCCTGTCTGACTAAGGTCAGTGTTTGTGTGGTTTGTGTGGTGACTCTTGGATCTCAACCATCAAGGCAATAGAAAAGTAACCAAAACGGACTCCTATAGTATGCATTCTATCTGAAGCCAATTCTCTTCTTGGCTGGGCATGGTAGCATAGGAGGCAGAGATCTCTATGAGTTTAAAGCTAGCTTGGTCTATATAGTGAGTTCCAGGTCAGTGAGGGACTTGTAATGAAACTCTATCAAAACCACAAAACAAACAAAAACAAACAAAAAAAACAAAACAAAACAGAAAAACCCCTTTTATATAGATTTTTGAGGACGTTATTCACTATAGTTGGTGCCACAAACCTGGGATAGTGTGGCCTAAAAATGAGGCATACTAAAGTTTCATGCAATAGCCAACTTTACTCAGAGCCTCAGACAATTTATACTCTGAGGGTTAAGAAGAGTCACCTGAGTAAAGGGTACAATCAATCACAAGGTCATGCGGCAAAAACATGTTTTTCCAAAGAAGCTTATAAACAAGTAACAATATCCAGCTGTGATGAATCCTCTGGAGTAAGCTCACTCCTACCTGCTATAACACGAGGGGCATGAAATCACATCTCAAAACCAATTTTGTGTTTTTGAAGAAACTTAGGTCACAAGACTCTTGTCTTGTTTTCTTCGAGTTTTCGCATAAGCATTCAGAATTCCTCTTGAAGGACTCCACTGCTAGACCAAGTCCCAACAGTTAGCAAATATTGTTGCCCTTGTGACATTGTTAGGAAGATTTTAATACATATATTAAAGTGGTTTGGGGGTGTGTTTGCTTTTGATATTTCTGATTTTTAAATAGAGTCTCATATTAACTAGCTCAAAGTGTCCTTGAATTCTGTATGAATCAAGGATATCCTTGAACTCCTTATCCTCCAGTCCCTACTTACTAAGTGCTGGGATTATAGGTGCATGCCACCATGCCCAACTCCATCTTTACTATCAAGGCAGTTGACTCTCTCATGTAGTGAGGAGTTGGAAGGAAGGGTAGTTGGAGAGTTGAAGAGTTCAGGGACTCAGTGATGTCCTTCCTTTCTGACCTCTGCACTGCCATCCTTATGTTTGTCTTAAGGGCAATCCTCTTATCTAGCAACAGGATGAAAGTAGCTGTATTTAAGAGGAATGGGGGCCAGACCTCTTGGATCAGTGGTCCTCACTCAGCAGTAGCAAGAAAGATGCTTGGAGAAAAAAAACAACCTCAGAAAGAAAATCTTTTTTTAAAATCCTTTATTATAAAGTTGATAAAACTGAAAAACAAATGTTAAATATGGCTGCCCCAAATAACTAATGTAACAGTCAATACTTAAACTTTCTCTTCACACATTAGCATTATAGGCCTGGTAATGTAGCTCAGTAATGGTGTGCTGCTAGACCAGAGTGCCTGACGCCCTAAGTTCAATCCCTGGCACTAGGGGCAGGGAGGAAGAAGAAAAAGGCAAAACATTTGTTCTGCATATATATATATATATCCTTCTACTGGGTAACTTTTTACAGTGTGTCATTCTTTCTAAAAGTATATTACGTTGATCATAATTCATTCCAATTGATTCTGATGTTAACAATGGTTGTAATGTACTCCGAGACAGAGATTTTGATCACCTGAGGGAATTCCCACTTTGCCTCAATGAAAAGTGCTCACACAGTTCCGTGGCACTCTTCAGGGGTTACCTCCAGACCTCACAATGCTTCATCCTTTCCTCCGAAAGTGTAAGCGGCTTACAAACTCTCTGAGCTTCAGAAGGAAAGAGGAGTTGCCCACACTGTCCTTCCAGCTCCCGAACGCCCCGCGCAGGCTGTCATGATAACCATCTTTGGTGGGGCTGAGGTCTGCTCTGGCTGGCTTTAAATCATTGTCCTTTGTCCATCTCTCTCTCCAGGAATCTTTCAATTTTCTAAAATAACTTTCTTTTTCAGACTCTTCCTTCCATACTCCTTCTCCTTTCTTTAAGGCCGTCAATTCAGCTTTAAGTAAGTTTCTGTGAATTTTCCAGTGGGTTTTTGAATCGTAATTTAGCCCTTTAACAAGGACGGTTTTGCCCAAGCCTCTTCTCAAAATCTCTTCATTCAGATTCACGTTAAAAAATCCACCCTTGAATAAAGAGGAAGAAGCAGACTACTTAGGAAGTGACTGCTGTGATTATTACACCCATAACATCTTATTTACCTTAAAATGCAACAATTTTATTTTATTTTCTTAGAGACAGCAAGAAAAGAAAAAAAGAAAAAACAAAAACAGACAAAAAAATAAAAAAGCCACCACAAACACCACCAACCAAAAAACATGTAACACAAAGGTCACATGTTGGTAATCCTAGCATTTGTGAGGCTGAGGCAGGAGGATTACTGACTTATTCAAGTCCAGATTGAACTACAAAAAGGAGATACTGTTTTGAACAAAATGGTAACAATAAAAAGACAGAACATGGACCCAGCATCCATGCAAAAAGCTAGGCATGGCAGTTTAGGCTCATAATCCGAGTGCTGGGAGGCAGAGACAGGTGAATCCCTGATGTCACTGTCCAGCCAGCTGAAAGGTGAGTAGATGATCTCTAGGTTCAGAAAGAGAAGGTAAAGGGGCAGGGTAATGAGGAAAACACCTGACATCAAACTCTGGCCTTCACACATGCACACACAAGAGCTCACACCTGTGTACACATGAGCCTACCCTACACACACACACACACACACACACACACACACACACACACACCAGCAGCAACAACAACAAAAAGGTTGATGACCCCAAATCAGCTATTGCTAAATTGAAAGATTTTATTTTTTGATATACTACATTCACACAAGCCTCACTCAAAGTCAACTGATTCTCATTGATCTCTAATGCAAAGAAGCATAGAAATGATGAAGTATACAAAGGTGCTATTAATTCTCTTGGCTTTGTAGAGAGCACAAGATTTGCACATTGAGAGCCCACAGCAAAATAAAGTAGACTAAAAACTAACAGGTGAACAAGTCCCAATGAACTGAACAGCATTAAATTGTTAGCTTCAAAGTCTCCAGGTAGCTTTCTTGTTTGTTTGTTTGTTTGTTTTTGTTTTTTTTTGTGCCCTCTTGTATGCCGGAGTATAACTTTCATGCCTAGTACCTGGAGAAGCCAGAAGAAGGCATCAGATTTCTTGGAACCAGAGTTATAGCTGTAAGCCTCTACTTGAGGGCTATGTCCTCTGCAACAATAGTCACTATCCTTAAATGTTGAGCAATTTCTCCAGCCCCAGGTATGTACATTTTAAAAGTACCTACTCCACATAATTCTTGAATCTTTACCTTAAAATTTTCATTTCTGGAATATCCCACTTTTAATCAAATCAATAAATGATTCCCCCCTGTTAAAGTAACTTTTATCCTCTTGTAGTAATTGTCATATCTAAGGCTTACTGTCTCAGCCTGATAACCTAGGCCTAGTCCTAGAGGCTTCTAGTTTTCATACAATCTTATCTAGTCCTAGAATATTTCAGCCTCTGAGACTACCTGATGAATAAGCTCACCCTTTCTTGTTCTTTCTGAACTCTGGCTACCAAGTTCACCTCAGATGTTTAGGCTCAAACTCCACTCCAAACTGACAGATTCAATCTGTATTCACTCTTGGCTTCTGACTTTTTGCTCTGCTTGGCCTCAAACTAACTTTGATAACATGTTCTAATCTTCTGGCTCCTTCACATTCTCTGGCTTGTTCTGTCTTCTTCACCTGTGTCTAGCTTGTTCTCTCTCTGAAACCAGTCTCTGTACAACTGTCAAAGAAACCCCCACCCCCTTGCACTATTCTAAGTAGCTTCCCTTTCTTCTCTCTTCTCCTGAGAGTTTAGCACATCCTATTCTGTCAAATCTTTCTCTGATTTATCACTTTGTCAGCCACCCAATTAGACATCATGACTGTTTCCTTCTACAAACTTTACCTTTATTGTTTGGGATTACAGGTGTGTACTAAAGGTGTGTCTGTATTCCAGCCAAAGGGATTTAAGGTGTGTGCTGAGACACACTATAACTAGAAACAAGTTTTTCCAGTACATAACATAACCTTGGGGTTCACAGTATGACTGAGTATCCTGCAACACTCCCCATAGGAATTCTTAGGAATAAAGCAGATCCTGGCTTATTCTAACAAAGCTAATGAGAACCAAGTATTGATAGCTTCATTTCAAAGTAAGTCACAGGGATGGAGAGATGACTAAGCAGGTCAAGAGTGTTTGCTGATCTTGGGAAGGACTGGAGTTCAGCTCCTAACACCCCACCCACATAGGGAAGTTCAGAACTGTGTGTATCTCCAGCTCTAGGAAATCCAACACCCTCTTCTGGTGTCTGTCTGCGGTCTACATATGTGCATAAACACATGTAGACACACATAAGAGTGCACACCTGTGTGCACATGAGCCTTTTGTCATCATGAACCCAAATTTACTGTGCCTAGAGAAATAATGTTTTCTTTTTAATTTTGTATTAAAGCTTTGTTCTTTTCCCAAGGATTACTTAGTTTTGTAGAATCTTAGAAAATATTTCCTTGTTTAAGCCAGGAACTTTGACGTCAAACAATTTGAAGTTATAGATTAACTTCACATTAATTGTGATTTACTTTTTTAAAATGTGTATGTGTCTGTGTGTGAATGTGTGTTTGTGCATCTGTGTGATTATGTGCACATGTGTGTGTGCTTGTGTGTGTGCTTGTGTGTGTGTGTGTGTGTGTGTGTGTGTGTATGTACCTGCATGCACATGGATGAGCCTGCTGCATAGACGCCTTCTGTGTTGGAGTTATAAGTATATATAAACACTGGCCTGTTACCTGTCATGTGGGTGCTAGGATCCATCTCTGGTTCACATGATTGTGAGGGAGGCACTTGTTTTGTTATGTTGTACTTTCTTAGGATTTGTTTTTATGTATATTTGTCCCCGTTTTAAACATTCTATAATCCCATTTTCTTGAGCCAAACCAAATAACTAAGTTCCAGTCTCACACATTAGTAGAATTCAAGCAGGAGAAGTAACTGAATCACATAATGTGTACAGCATGGTTGTTCACACTGGAAACAATGTAAGGATGTGGAATGAAGGTGGGCTTTTGAGCCAGGAAGAACTCTCCCTTTGGTTAGTCTTGGTAAGAGCATCACCACCCCTTAGAGTCCTACCAGCATCCCCACATTTTAGTTTCAGTATACATGAAGTAACGTGTATGGCATTTACTTTTCCAGCTTCTGTGTGTGAGCACACAGGATATTGGAGCAGATGGAGCAGTATTTACCTGCGGAAACATCCTTGTTCTCTGCAGAAGACTTTGTTCTAGTTGCCAAGCGACACTTTTGAAACGACTTCTAGTAACAATGTGATCTAAGAACTCAAGCATATGTAAATATGTAGGGATGACCCTTTATTTAGCAATGACCAAAATTGTTAGTAATTTGAAAGTTTTTCTCCTTTCTTTATAACTTCCTTTTTTGTATCTTATTTGCTTACTTCTTCTTCTTCTTCTTTTTTTTTTTCTTTTTTGAGACAGGGTTTCTCTGTGTAGCTGTCCTGGGACTTGCTCTGTAGACCAGGCTGGCCTTGAACTCACAGAGATCCACCTATCTCTGGCTCCACAGTGCTGGGATTAAAGGTGTGCATCATCACCATCTGGCTATTTTTATTATTTTTTAATCAACATGTATTTGTAATTTATGTGTACAAGTGTTTGCTTGCATGTATGTATATGCAAACCCTGTATGCCTAGTGCGCTCATAGGTCAGAAGAGGACACTGGATCCCTGGAACTTCAGTTACAGACCTTTTTAAGATGCCATGTGGTTGTTGGGAACCAAACATAAGTCTTCTACAAAGGTAGTAAATGTTCTTAACCAGTGAACCTTCCCTCCAGCCCTATTTTTTTAGTCATTTAATTTAAGAAATATTTGTTTATCCTACTTTTATTTATGTATGTGTGTGCATGCACCCAAGGAGCCTGAGGAGTTTGATCCTGTGGAGCTGGAGTTAAAGGTGCTTGTCAGCTGCTTATGTGGGTGCTGGGAATCAAACTCGCATCCTTTAGAAGGACAATGGGAACTCTTAAACACTTGAGCCATCTTTTCAAACATCCCCAAGCTTTAGTGTTTAATGTTTAAAATTAAGTGCATGTTTGTGTCAATGCACATGAGTACAGTGCCCCCTGAGGTCAGAATAGGGAACTGGATCTCCTGCAACTGGACTTAAAAGTGGTTGTGAGCTGGAAAGTGGGTGTTACGAATTGAACCCAAGTCCTCTGGAAGACCAGCAAGAGCTCTTAATTGCTTGAGCCACCTCTCCAGCCCCTTTATAAATCCTGACTAAAATAAATATCGACAAATTTTTACAATGAAGTTTATATATGAAATCCCTTGTTCTTTACATATAACTATGATTAGCAATTTGAAAAGATTCAAAATGTTAATTAAATGTTTACTTATATTAAGAATAAAAGAAGTTCAGTAATTTCTTCACACTAACCTTGTTTACTAAAAGGTAGCAAAAGAGTGCTGAATTCTCCTTTCCAAGGAGCTGGAACCATAGCAGCTGGGAAGGTTTCAGCTCTTCCTGTAACCACATCTTACCGGCTTCAGTGAGTTCTACTCCAGCCAGTTTAACCAGCAAAACTCCAGATGGTTCTTCTAAGAAAGTAATAGAGAAAGCAATTTAGCTTCAAGGGCAGAACACAATGCAAAGTCCAGTCATTTCTCTCCAAGCCTCAGAAACATAGAAAAATGCATTGTAGTTCTTTATAAATACTCAACTTTAAACTTAGGACCACTTATTTTTATAAAATTTCTTTTAAAATAATACAAGTACAGCCAGCCTTTAATCCCCATACTCAAGAAACAGAGGCACCTGGATCTTTGTGAGCTTGGTCTACATAAGGAGTTCAGGACCAGGCAGGCTTCCCTGTACTGAAGGGAAGAAAGAAAGAAAGAAAGAAAGAAAGAAAGAAAGAAAGAAAGAAAGAAAGAAAGAGAGAAAGAGAGAGAAAGAAAGGGGAGAGAGAGAGAGAGAGAGAGAGAGAGAGAGAGAGAGAGAGGAACAACAAAACCCCAAAAACAAACAAAAATTCTCATACAAGTATAGAACAGGGTAATTCTAAAACCCATTTGATTATGCTCCATAACAGAAAAGATATAGCCAACTTCACCTTCTGTAACATCTCAGAGCTGTTTCTATGCATAGATCAATAATGCAGCTTATGATATGGTTACTGGTACAAGTAGAACTACAGAAATTGCCTTCCTGTTTCAATAAACTTGTTAGTTAGTTTTTTGTTTGTTTGTTTTTCTTTTCTTTTTTTTTTTTTGGATAGGTTTTCTCTGTGTATCCTTGCTGTCCTGGAACTAGCTTTGTAGACCAGGCTAGCCTTTAATTCACAGACATCTGCCTGTTTCTGCCTCCCAAGTGGTGGGGTTAAGGGCATGGACCACCATTACCCAGCTGTTAACTACTTAAGGAAACCATCTTCCCATCCAAATAAAGACTGTCTATGTCAACATTATACCTTTTGGTTTAATTTTTTGATTATGTGTATCTGTGTGAATATTCAATTTTGGTCAAATATATATATATATATATATAATATATAAATTGCATGAATGTGTGAGGGTGGTCATTGAAGCCAGAAGGAAGCATTAGATTCCCATAGCCAGAGTTATAAGCCTTTCAACATGGTCCTGGAAATCAAACTCAGGTCTTCTGTAACAGCAGGACACTCTCTTAACCACTGAGCCATCGCCCAGTGATTACTTCAAAATAAAAATAAAAACATTTTGCACAACTGACTTCCAAACAAGACTTTACCAACTCATAATCAAGACAACATAATATGAAGATTATATATTACTCAAGTCCTTGAAAATACTTTATCAACTTAACTTTAATAATTATTTAACTTATTAACTAATTATTTTTTCAGAAGACAGGCTCACTCTGTGTGAGCTTCTAGGCTCCTAGGCTCAAGTGACCTTCTACTTGATTGTGGAACTGTGACTACAAACCACTCTGATTAGCTTGGGATATTACTTCAGCAAAATATTTATAACGTTACACAAAGAGATAAAAAATTAGTGTCTTTGGAAGGAAGGCCTGGTGAGATGGCTCAGTAGGTGCTATAGTTTGAATATAAATGCCCCACACAGGCTCCTGATTTCAACCTTAGTTTCCAGCTATTAGTGCCATTTGGGAAGATGTTGGACCGTCTATGAGATAGAGACTTAGTGGAGGAAGTACATCACTGTGTGGGCCTTGAGATTTAAAGCCTGGTCCAACTTCCTGGTTTCTCTCTCTACTTCTTGAGTGGTGATATAAGGTGACCAGTGAGCTCCTGCTCTGGTTATCATGTGATGCTTGACAAAGTGTGTGGTCAGCTTAATGTTTTTGGACAAGGAGAGTGCAGACAACAAAGCAGCTGACAGAGATGAGTGAGGTAAAGAGAACCTCCCTGCTCTGCCCTGAGACAATAAGTCAGGTTCTCTGAAGGGTAAGAAGAGCCCACCAATCAAAGTCCTCAGTCCTTAAAAATGCAAATTCACTTAAAAGGAAAAAGCCTAAACTCAGAATGCCAGAGAGGTTTCCAGCCTCTGGAAAGCAAGCACTTAGAGTCAGTACACGGTACTGAGTGAGACAACTGTGGTCCAAGGGGACTGGCCTACCTCTAGATGTGGCTGCAGAGTGTGGCAATGCTGTATCTCCCACACGGAGACCCCAGGAGACTTAAGATACTAGGGCTGTAAGTCATCCAACAGGGAAGGCTACAGTCTTGGAGGAGTAGACCTAGCCCAAGCCTAAGACAGAAGCTGTATGTGCTGCAGGTGCCAGGGCTGGAAGACTAGGATTTTTGAACCTAGTTGATTACATTACACATCCCAGATGGTGGACATGGAGCTGTGGGATTTGGTGTTTTCCTTTTATCGCTGCTAGAGTTTGGTTTTGCTTTGGTATCGTTTTTTATACCTTAGTTCTTCCCTTGAGTAGGAATATTTACTCTGTGCTACTGTATGTTAGAATAATCTATCTGTAAATGTGCATGTGCTCTGAGGCAGGGCGTGTGGCCTGGCTAGCTTGGAACTCACTATGTAGACCAGGCTGGACATGAACTCACACAGATCATCTGTCTCTGCTTCCTGAGTACTTGGATTAAAGACATGTGCCCCCAGGACAAGCTAGTAATTTATTTTGTTTTTTGTTTTGTTTTGTTTTGTTTTTTGCAGGTCACATTTAATAGATGACTTGAGTTTTAGAAGAGACTTTGGACTTTGAATTTCTGAAGCATGTTGAGACTATGGCTGGCCTCAAACTCACAGAGATCCACCCGCTTCGGCCTACTGAGTGCTAGGATTAAAGGCCTGCATCCATCATGACCAAGTGGGCTCTGGAATTTTAAACCTGGGTTTTACTTTCCCTGCTCTCTTTTCTTTCTGACAGTTGATGAAACATGACTGGCTAGCTAGCATCATGCTTCGGCTACCATTCCTTCCCCACCATGATGAACTGTATCCTGTTGGAATTGGAACTGAAAGCAAACCTTTCTCCTTTAAGTTTCTTTGGTCAGGTATTTTTGTCTCAGGAACATGTAAAGCAACCAAGGCAAGTAACAGTGCTCGCTGTGAGTCTGCCAGCCTGAGTTCTGTTTCCAGAACTAGAGTGAAATGAGATCCAACTCTTGGAAGCTGTCCTCTGACCTCTACAAGTGTGCTGTGGCACATGCATACCCACACGCAGATGCATACATGTCACACACACACACACACACACACACACACACACACACACACTAAAAGAAATTATATACTTAAAATATATAGAGAACTTACAAAGAGGCTAAAAATAAAAGGTTAACTTCATCTATTTCTAAGTGGAAAAAAAAAGCATTCGACTTAAAAAGATGTCCTAAGGGCTAGTGGGATGGCTCCAGGGGTAAAGGCACTTGCTGCCACCCTGACTTAAGTTTGAGCCCCAAGACCCACATGGTAGAAAGAAAAAATTGTGAGTTTTCTTGTGACCTCCATACCTATACTGTGGCACAGTACAGACACACACACACATGCACACATACACACACACACACACACACACACACATAAATAAATAAAATTGAAAGTGTAGTAGTTTTAAAACAGTTTTAGACAAGGTCTCATTGTGTTTCTCTGACCAGCCTAGACCTCTCTATGTAGACCAGGCTGCCTCAAAGTTAAAGAGATCCTCTTGCCTCTAGTTCCTGACTGTTAAGATTTAAGGCATGCACCACTTCACCTAGCAATGTGGGGTTTTTTTGTTTTTTGTTTTAAATATATCCGAATGAATTTTATTTGCAACAGTTTACATCTGTTTAGGATATAGTCTGACTAAGAATAAGACACCCTCAATTATCACACAGGAGCACTAGACATTTAAGTCACAAACCATTATTATTTCTGAAAACTTAAGGAATCATTTAGAGTACATTATTACAAGTGAATGCTCCTACAAATATATCCTTTGTATCATTTGTTTTTTAATAAAAGATGTTCTAGAACTCAGTTATGCTGATAACAGTAAACACTTTCCTTCAGACTTGGGTTTCTTCAAATCTGTCCCCTGAAATTCAGGCGAAGAAGCAACAGTGAGCAGGAAGAGTGTGTCCTTAGCAAAAAGTATTCCATACAAGCAATGTGTAACTAGATTAAGACAGAGCATGCGGCACAGGTTAGACGATGCTGTGGGGAAGGTAGTAGTAATGTGTGA
>NW_022196898.1:14018408-14034741 GCF_008632895.1 Mastomys coucha
TAGTAATGTGTGACTAGATTAAGACAGAGCATGCGGCACAGGTTAGACGATGCTGTGGGGAAGGTAGTGCATGCCTGTATTCCCAACACTCACAAGGCAGAAACAAGTTTTAGAAATTAGATGCCTGTAAGCAATTGATTGATATACCAATACATTCTGAGGGCTCTTCTAATGTTTGAAGTTGCCAGTGTCACCAATCTTCCACTAAAAACTTCTATGGTCTGTGAGACCAAAGATTAGGTAACTGAAAACCTGAAGTGGATGCCTGAATGTAATTCAACACTATCAACTTTAGTATTAGCGTCCCAGTTCTTCACATAAGAAAGGCCACTGGGTTTTTATTTAATGAGGAAATTTATTGCACACTCAAAGCATGATACAGTCAATAAAAATAAAGTCATGATTTAATAAACCATCCATAACAAATGCATTATTAGAAGAAAGTCAATAGATTTTCACCAAAACCTGTGAATATTTTTGGAAATGTAAATGTTACTTTTAAAAGCCTGTGTTTTTTGGCTGGGCATTTCAACCTGCAGAGGCAAGACTGTCACAAGTTTCAGGCTGCCCTGGTGTACATAATGAGTTCTAGGTCAGCCAGATCTCTATAGTGAGTGAGAACTTGTCTCAAAACAATAGCAAAAAATATTATTTGTATATTTAAAAATTATTATATTTATTTACTATATGTGTGAGCAAGTGCATGCATTGCCACAGCCACACATGCAGACATGAGACAACAACATGTGGCAGTCAGTTCTTTCCTTTTATCATGAGATCTGAGAGATTATAAACTCAGGTCTTCAGTATGGTGGCAAATACCTTCCCATGCTGAGTTACCCCACCAGCCCTCAACTGTCTGTCTGTTTGGGGTTTTTAATTACTACATTTACTTACTTATTTGTGTGTGTGTGTGTGTGTGTGTGTGTGTGTATGAGAGAGAGAGAGAGAGAGAGAGAGAGAGAGAGAGAGAGAGAGAGAGAGAGAATGCACATGAACATGGAAGTCAGAATATAACATGTGAAGTTATTTCTCTCCTACCATGTGGTCCTTGAGATTGTACTCAACTATAAAGGCTGGGAAGGCAGTACCTTAACCTGCTGAGCCATGTTGCCTACGCATGATCTCTAATTATTTTTAGATTTGTTTCTGTGATAGGAATCTTTTTGCCTTTCTAGTTCTTCAATAACTCTTTTTATATTTTTAAGATTTATGTGTCTGAATGTTTTGTCTGTATGTCTCCAAGATGTATGTGCACTCATCCTTGGAGGTCAGAATAAGGGAATTCGATCCCCTGGAAATGGTGTTATAGATGGATGGCTGTGAGCCATCATGACCTTTGCTGAGATGCCCCAATCTCCTTAATAACTTTACATGACAGTGAGAGTTGTTTTCTAACATAATAGTTATGGTAGCCATTTTTATGGTATAATAGTCTTTATAGCTGTTATATCTTAATAGTGGATGATAGCTGTGTTAGAATATGATAATCGTGATAGCTGTTATACATATTAGCCATGATAGCTGTTACGACATACTAGTCATGATAGCCATGACATGACAAAATAGTGCTGGGAACTGAACCCAGGTCTTCAGTAAGAACACCACGTATTCTAAACCACCAAGTCTTCTCTCCCGTCTCCTTCAATAAATCTTGCATAGAAACATTTTTAAAAGTCCAACCCACATTAAGTGGGATGATGCAGAGATGTTAGAAGGTAGTACAAAGAGTAACATGGTTCTAGTAGAGAAGACTAAGGGTGCTCTGTCAAAAAGATAGGACCTGGGGTTTACAGATGAACACAGAATCAGGGAAAGGAGAAAGTATGTCAAGTGAGACCAAGAATATGGACCGCTGGAAAACCAGAGAATGACACAGAATGGCACTGTCTCAGTGATAAATACCATCACCAAGGTGTCTGCTTCATCACCACACTCTTGTTGTTCTTGGTTTGTTTGTTTGTTTTGAAATAGGGTCACCCTACATATCCTTGTGGTCATGAGACTGCATCTACAGGAGAAATGTATATGTGCCTGGGCTCTTTAATATGATGCAGAGTTACATGATGATAAGGAGAAAAACAATTTGGCTTCTACTCTGCATCTAGTCTCCTTTGGCTCCTTTCAACCTTTCTTCGCTATGTTTCAGCTATAGGAGGCTTCATATAAACTGCCAGAAGATGTGGGCACATTCCTCCCTATGTTCTTCCAGGCTAGCCCACTCAAATGTTCAGGTCTCTGATTATATAACAACTCCTCAATGAGAACATCTCTGACTACTGTATATGAGCATATTTCCTTAACTCTACCAGACCCGAGTAATTATGTATCCTAGGACTCTGTCTTCATGGATATTAGGACAAATTTTCACATGAATATTATCAATCTTTCACAGGGACTGTAAGCTTCAAAAGTTAGAAGGACTGAGCTTGTCTACTTCGGCACCATACAAAGTTATCTTAGGTCCCAGGCCATAAAGATTGTCATCATTTATGGGATGAGCAGCTGACTGCCTAAATGAAAGACTGAGCAGTCAACTAAAACAAAGGAGAGAACTCTAGAGCCAAACTAAATAAGTTCTTGTAAATCAGACCATGGTTTAGACTTTCATAGACTATGGAAAGTGATCAGAATTAGAAAATTCTTGCTACTTTATAAATAGTATCTAGTTATTAAATACCACAGTAATCACTGCAGTAGTTATCTAGTTTTACAATTCTTTTTTCTTACTTACGTTTCCATGAAGATATGAAAGGTAAAGTAATAGGTATATGTTCAATTTCTAGACCACACTCAGTTATCCGCCGTAATCGGCCACGTAGTTTAACTTTCTTTCTTATAAATTCTACTGGAATATCTGAAGAGGTTGTAAATTTTGATATCTGTTGGTTGACAAAGAAGGAGATGTAATTTTCACTTGACATGAAAATACAATGTGAAGATATATAAGCATTTAACAAGAAGACATAGCCATTGAAAAGTTTTAACTTGGTTCTTAATTTGATACTAATACTTTAATATTTAATCAAAAGTGTTTATAACACTTTACTATTTAATCAAAAGTGTTTATAACACTTTACTATTTAATCAAAAGTGTTTATAGGGTCTGGAGAGATGGCTCATCAGTTAAGGGCACTTGATGCCCTTGCAGTGGATGGGGGTTCAGTTTCCAGCACCAAGTTCTAGACACTCTCTTCAGGCTAAATAAACATCTGGCACACATAAACTCACACATGCAAAATCACATACACATAAAAATAGTAAATAACTTTAGAAATGTTTAAACTACTAAATAAGAGATGGGAGATGTAAATCCTGAGCAAAGTTGTGTCGTGTTAAATGACTCCAAACTGAAAAGACATGTTTTTATTTTTAAAAATCATTTTGGAGACAAAGCATATCCTGTTGACAAAGGCCAACACTGAAAATTTACTTCCCCAACAACTACTAGGTACCCAGGGTTAGTAGCTATTTTATGCAACAAACAACACACATCATGACTAGCTCAGAACTTTACACGACACTGGACTTGTTTCTTTTACCAGGAGAGAGTATTTGATGCTATAGCATATTTTCTCTGTAAGGGAGAAGAACTGCATCTAAATGCTGAGGAAATTTCCCGTCATCTCTCAACCAGAAATGAATTTTTAAAAATTTCTGTTTAGTGGTGTGTGTGTGTGTGTGTGTGTGTGTGTGTGTGTGTGTGTATGTGTGTGTGTATGCTATACTACATTGTGCATGTGGATATCAGAGGACAACTTTGTGGAGTATGTTCTCTTCCACCTTCCTGTAGGTTCTGGGATCAAACTCTGGTACCAAGGCTATACCCCCTGACCCATCTCAAAGACTCAGAACTTACTTTTAATTTTGATTCAGAAGGACCACTCTGGACTGTGTGTGTGTATGGGGGGCATACATAAAGTACTTATTTGTATTTTGTTTTCAGATATTCATCAACATGAATGCCATAATGATATATATAGAGAGATAATATATTATTTTATATATAATAATATATATAATTATATATGATCACAATTATATAATTATAATAATTATATATAATAGATATTATTATATATATTCTTAGGCAGAATCTCAAAAGACCATTCCAGGCTACATTGGAAAGTTTTAACTTTTCAAATTAAATAGATAATTCTATAATTTTACAGTTTAACAGCCACATCAGAACTCACATTTCTATCTACATTTAACAGTTTATTTACAAAACACCTGAGAAACAGTTTTGCCTAAAAGCCAAGATTTTATCTGTAACAACAACCCCCTGCCCAGACAAGACAAATCCTGGTTTGTTTGGTTTTTGTTTTTGTTTGAGACAAGATCTCCCTCTGGCCCAGGCCAGGCTGACCTGGAACTCATCAGCCATCTAGGCTGGCTAGGAACTTGCAGCAATCCTGCCTCAGCTTTCCAAGTTCAGTGACTATACTATTTTATAACAAACTAAATCCTTTATGGAATCATTTTTTAAGTCTTAATGATTATGTGAATAGTTTGTCAAATTAAGTAAAATTCTGCACATTTTCATGGCACTAAAATAAATTCTCTGTTCTAAATCTTAAGCAAGATCTTAAAATATGTTTGTTATTCTAAAATACAATTTAAAATCTTCCAGTATGAATCCAAGCAGCCTGGAGTGAGACCAAGCCAATTGTCTGTTGCCTTTGTACCATTGGTGACTCACCAGCCGAACGCTCCTTATTAGTAACACTATCCCAGCTATGGCCATTCCGGTGCTGATGTTCTAGAGGAAGAGATGTAGCGATTAGTTCTCACCAATTACCGTTTACAATAGTCAGTGTACCAACCTAAAAGGAAGGAGACTATCCTCATGAGCACTAACAGTTCAAATAACACAGATGCCTCAAACGGTGGCTGGACTCTTCGAAAACACATCCCTATCTAGCCCTTCCTTAGCAATCTAACATGCACAGGGATTTGAGTGAATGATTTTACCTTGTCTGTGAATTTCTTGAATGCACCCATGGCCTAGCATTTCTAACCTTACATCCATGGTGAATTATGTATTTGGTAGAAAACCTTACAAATACAACATCATGGCAAACATATCTGGTAAGTGTGTGTGTGAATGGTTGAACATTAATATTAGTATAGTAAGCAACAATGCATGCATTTATTTGGCACTGATTACTACTAAATGGCAGATACCAGTCTGCTCTAAGGATGGCGCTACAACGGCATGTCAGCAGGCCTGGCCTTGGATCTCAAGGCTTCTGCAAAGCCTTGGCCAAGTTCAACTTCCTTCAATTCTCGGCAGAATTCTTAAAAGGCGTTGTTCCTTCGAAACGCATGGTCCTGGCTTTTGGCTACCCATTCTAATGATCTGTTTTCCTGTCTGCTTCAGATTTTGCTTCTTCTGCCTTCCACTCCACAGAGATTCCCCTAGGCTTCTGTAGCTTTCTGCAGTTGTTTCATGATTTCGCTCTAGACCAGGGCTTTACCCACTCCGCCAGGTTTATGCAGTTCATGCTCAGCTGTACGTCAAGGTCCGATTGCCCTTGAATACTACACTATGCTCTGTTGCCTCAAGCCTACAACAGTGCTTTAAAGTCTAATGGCCTGGTTTTAAGACCAGTCTTCAAATTTTAATGTCCAAGAGCTCTACAGCTTTCCCCAATAACTCATTTACTGCGACTGCTCCAGGTCAGGAACCATCACCACCATCAACCCAGGGGTACCTCCCTCCGAGCACACATCGCCACCACAGGGACCTTAGCAGTCCTTTCTCTGGTATTCTTCTGGCCATCTAAGTGTTTCTTCTATGATTGAATTTCAGTGTCTTCTCTTGTTTCACTTAGAAACAAAATACGACTGGGTATATAGTTCAGTGGTAAGCACTACACTGCTAACCAAAGTTCGAACCCCAGCCCTAGAAAAACCCATCAAGGCTCCGCTCTGACAAGGCCTCTGGGGCTTCTCTGCTCTTTCTGGGTTTCCAGCCGGCCATAATGAATGAGGAGCTACTCCTAGACCAGCCCCGTGGGGACCCCAGCACTGCGCCAGCCTCCAGACCTGACTGTCGCCACCAGGACAGCAAATGAGGCGATGTCACCTCCCCCCGCCATTCTCCTGTTGGCCCGGTTGTCCTTCCGCCCCTGCTGGTCCTCTTCGAGGCCTGGCGCGATCACCCCGCTCAGGCTAGTCCACCCCGCCGGGTCGTGGCACCTGGACAAGGCGCAGATGGTTGTCTGCCCATTGCGACACCCGCGTCACCACGTTGGCCTCCCCTCGGTCGCGGTCGGGCTCTTGCGACCCGAGGCTCGCGGGCGGCCGCGCCATGTTCCGGCGTCCAGCGAGCCGTGCGGGCTCCCCTCGGTGGGCGGCAGAGGGCGCTGCGCTACGCTCCGCGGCTCCGGGTCCCCGCCCCTCCTTGGCGTCTGCACCCTTGTCTACGTGTGTCCTCCGGTGGTACCACGCCAGCCAGGGCAGCAGAACAACACTGACTCAAAACAACACAACAAAATGCCGTGAAATATTAAGAATTAGGGAATCTTAAGATCCTTTTGTTTTTGTTACTTTTTCTATATAAGTTTGTATTTTTATTATTTTGTTGTTTCTGTATTATTTTTGAGACAGGGTTTCTCTGTGTAGCTCTGCAGACCAGGCTGGCTCAAACTCAGAGAATTCACCTGCCATATTTTATGGTGCTGGAGTGCAAACCCAGAATCTTCTACATACTGGGCAGATTATCATTGGGCTCCACCCTTTGTTTTTTTGTTTTGTTTGTTTTTTTTTTGTTGTTGTTGTTGTTTTTTTTAAAAGCAGGGTTTATGTAGCACAGGCTGGCCTCAGTGCGCTAACCTTTCATCTGGGCTTCTTCTATACAGAGGTTACTGCTGTGTCTCAGCGTACCTGGCTTTCTAAATATTTTTAATGCCAATAATAATAAAGGAAAGAGAGAGGGAGATAATACTTATTTGTTAAGCTGAAATGTGCATTGTGTAATAAGTATAACTTTGGCCTGAAGAGAGATCTGGCCTTTCCCATTGTGCCGGGTAATTTTAAAACACCTTACCTGATAAAATTATCCCCTGAGGCTTTTGAACCTGTCCCACTTGTGAAAATCTAACGTCCCACTTGTGGTGGACCTCAGCTTGACCTTCAGAGGGGCTAGAGAGACCTATCTGCCAGTGCACAGTAAAAACTCTACACAGACGTGTGGGGAAGCGTTCCTGGCTCCCATGTTCCATTCTTCTCACACACGGTGGCTGAGAGGAGTCAGTGTTGTTCAGGACTTCACGAGTGAACATGTTTTTAAAACTAATTACCACACTTGAGCGTGTCCTAGGACACTCTCAAACTCTACAGTGGGTAGTAGAAACATTAGAAGTCTTGGTTTTATTGTTTAACTCTGCATGGTTCATTATATCATCATCTCTATTTAAATATAATGTTTAAAATGTTATAGGAGAACTTTCCTAACTCGTGAGGCCCTGGTCTAGATCACTAGCATTGCAAAATTAAAAAATTAAAAAATGAAAAGTCCAATAAACTTATCTTACAGAAATCAAATGTATAGCATTGTGGATTGGTCTTTCCACAGCCCACAGTTTTAGGAATGATAGTGGCATATCAAACTCACTTGTGAAGCCTATCTTAGGTATTACTTGTTTACCTGATGTGCACACACAGGTACGTGTGTCAAAAGCACCAGATAGGAAAGGAAGATATTACTCCTATATCGTTGCAAATGAACAACAGGAAAAGTCCATTAAAGATTTGAAGTATCTAGTTGTGCTTTCATATCTACAGAACTAAGTCACCATGGATAAGTCCCTCTCGAGTTCCAAGAACTGCTCAGAAGGTTAGAAAACAAAGCTAACTAATCTCATCTCAAAAATGCTGCAGTGAAATCTAACCTTAACTTTAATTTCCAGCAGAACCCCCATCATCTATCCATACCTCAGGCCTTGTCTTTTTAGCATATCTTGCTATCCTCACTCTCCCCACCCTCCTGCACCTCCCCCCACTCCCTGCCCTTGGTCAGGGATCTGTGCCAGGTCTTCCCATTGCCTCTTCAGGCTTCTCCTAACACTCACCCACACTTCCCCATCTCTTTATTTCCAATTTACTTACACCAAAACTCAGAATCTGACTTTCAAAAATACTTGTAAAAATTTTAAATCATGGTCTCTGTGTGGATATGTGCCTTAGAGCAGACACATGGGGAGGTCAGGGATTCCACTGGAACTCCAGGTAAGCCACTTGATATGGGTACCAGGAACTGATTTCAGGCTCCCTACAAGTGCAGAATGTGTTAACTGCTTCACCTCCCCCAGTTTTGATGTCTACTTTATCGGGGTCTGGAAATGGCCACACAAACTATACATACACCAATTTCAGGCAAGGAAAAGGAGTTTATTGAACATGCACCATAATACTGGAAGTCCATGACCACAAGAAGGAAAAACCTAATTGTGGCACTAGCCTGTCCTCAGGTCAGGCTTTTTATATGAGAAACTAGGTTCAAAAGTTTAAAGGGCAAGGAGGGACCAGCTGGCTCACTAAGCAAAGTAGTATCAGTTACCCTTTAAACTGATTGGTCCTGAGTAAGGTAAGGGGGGTGGTGGATGGCTGGTGAACAGGGGAATTTCAGAACATTTTGGCTTATTAGTATTCTTCAGTGTCAGCCACAAAAATCACAGTGAGACATATGTAGGTCCAGGAAGGGCTGCCTGTTGGTCAGCTCTGACTCAAGATATTTTAGAGATAACAGTTTCTATTGACCTTTGATGTGATGGGTCTTACGTAAAGCTTTGTGGAATTTCTTAAGATTATCAAACCTCATACAGAACATTCAGAACATACAGAACAAAGCAGGGTGTGTGGTCAGCATGTCCTTGAGCCATGTCACCTCTTTGTGCCAATGACTGGCAGGCATGTTACAGCAACAATATGGAAAAGCTGGCAGGCATGGAACAAAATGGTTACAGCTATCCTAAGAGGATCAGACCATAACATTCTTTCCATGAACATTTTATTAAATTTTCCCATACTTTCCAAATTCTAGTTAAAATTCACCATTGATAAGATTTTGATTACAAATTCACCCTTGCAGCTATAGATGTAGCTCAGATGGTAGAATGCTTGCATAGCCATCCAAAGCCCTAGGTTCAGCCTCTCGTGTATAAAACTAATTATGTACATGTAAATCTAGTAAACTAATTTTCTCCACCAAAAGCCAGATATGTGTGAAGGGAGAGTTCACTTTTAAATGACTATTTTAAGTGCAGGATAAGGTTACAAATCAAATGATATAAACTGGGGATTGGTATATTGGTTTAAGAATGAAAGATGCAATATGAAGCTTGTCACTGTTTAGGAGCTACTTTAGATGGTGCAAACGTGGCTGTGACGGGGAACAGGTGAGCTGGGAATAGAGCAGCATCAGCAGCTCTGTACTTTCATAGTGGGATGGTAGCTGGAACTGACTCTACTAGCAATCTGTCTTTAGAAAATCACTTAAGTTGGGCATGGTGGTACACACCTTTTGTCCCAGCACTTAGGAATCAGAGGAGTTTGAGGCCAGTCTGGTCTACAAATCAAATTTTAGGACAGCCTGGGCTATACAAAGAAACCCTGTCTTGAAAAACAAAAACAAAAAACAAAAGCAAGCAAGCAAACAAACACTTACCTTCTCATGTGCCTGTTTTATGTGTAAATCAGGAATTTCCAGACAACTACCTTTTACAATCATGGATCCTCTTGACTCATTTATATGAGGATTTTTGAATGGTATCTTGCACTCCACAAACCTGTAGTGATGGCTGCAGTGGACAGGTGTAGTACTCAAAGGCTTTGCTTGTTTTCCTCTATTTAACTTTTTGTAGTGCTGGGGCCAAGCTAGTAACTGAAAGCTGTTAATCTTTTATAGATTTATTTCTTTATGTATAAAAGTGCTTTTTCTACATGGATAGATGTGCACCAAGTGCATGCAGTGCGGACAAGAGAGCAACACATCTCCTGGGACTGAAGTCACAGAGGGTTGTGAACCACCATATGGATGATGTGCTGGAACCCAAGTTCCCGGGAAGAGCAGCCAGTGCTCTTGACTGCTTACCTATCCCTCCAGCTCCCACGGCTAATTTTAAAGAAGTACCTATAGGGTATGTTCTTTAGTTTAACTTGAGCACACAGCTCTCATTCAACCTGGGATTCTCTCATTGTAGGTGGTAGGCAGAATTATGATGGGCAGGACTTGTTATTTGGCTTAGATAATGGAGAATAATTTCAGCACTCAGGAGACACCATGTGTCCTAAAGAAAGGAGTTTTCATTTTCTGATTACACTTTGCAGGAAATCTACATACTTGTAAAGAGGAATATAGATAAAAGGCAGAAGAGCTGAGAAAAAGGAAGAACCATCAGAGGGCTGTTATGCAGCTCTAGACTGAGAAGCTATTAGCAAAATAACTACTTTGATACTGGCCATGAAGAATTAACAACTTTTTTTTTAAATAAGACAAAATAGTGAAGTCAATCAATTAATTTTTATAGTGATAAAATATTGAAATATACTATCTTCTTGGGGCTGGATGTTCAGCTCAGGGATTCAGAGCACTTGTTGCTCTTAAAGAGGACCAGGGTTCAAGTCTCAGAACCAACATGGCAGCTCACACCTCTCTGTAACTCCAGTCCAAGAGGATCAAATAACCTCTTTTATCATTCCTGGGCACCAGGCATGCACATAGTGCATATATATACATACATGGAGGCAAAACACATATAAACATAAAACAATAAAATAATTGTAAAAATAATAATAAACATATACACTATTCTTTTTATAAGGACTTATTTATTATTACAAATAAGTATACAGTAGCTGTCTTCAGATGCACCTTCTGGTCAGACCTTATTACAGGTGGTTGTGAGCCACCATGTGGTTGCTGGGATTTGAACTCAGGACCTTCAGAAGAGCAGTAGGTGCTCTTACCCACTGAGCCATCTCACCAGCCCTATACTATTATTCTTTATTGTTTTGTCTCTAGAAGTTTAGCCTACAAATTGCCCCTCTCTTCTTTACACCCTTTACAGTCCTTATTTCCCTGACTCACTAAATTTAAGACAATATTCAGTTTCAACTGCTTAGAAAAACACTTGTGTAGGAACAGTCCCTAGCCACACTCATACAGCCATCCTCTTGTTTCCTAGAGGTAACAAATCCCTTACGACGCATCTTCACAATTTCTGGACTCCATTTTTCCTTTTCCTTTTCTAAAGCTACCATTATAGTTTATTCCTTGGCTGCTATTCTCTTTTAGAGCTTATAGTGGCACATGCCTGTAATCTCAGCACTTGGGAGACGGAGGCAGGAGGATTGAGGTACATTTGAGGCCATTTTGGGCTACACAAAATGACACTATTTCAAAAAACCAAGAGTAAGTGTTTTAGTTTAGGGTCAAAGGCAAGTCCTTGGCCTTTTCTCATCAAAAATTACTAACTTGAGAAACTAAAATGTTCTTTAAAAAATATAAAGGTGTTTTGTCGTGAACTCGCCATTTTTTTGTCTTAGCTTGCCTATATGCATCTGTATATATTTGTGGGTATGTATACTTGTACATGTGTGCATGTCCTTGAGGAAAATAGAGAAGGTGGATGCTTGGAGTTGGCAAACTGAGTGCTGGGATCTAAACTCCAGTCATCACTACTAAGCAGCAAATGCTCTTAACTACTGACTTATCTTTCCAGCACCTCTTCATCTTCTTTGACAATCCTGAGTTAGTGACTGGAGAGATGCCTGATGGTTAGAAACACTTGCTGCTCTTGCAAAGGGTCCAGGTTTTGTTCCCAGCACCCAAATGATGGTTCACAATCTTCTGTAACTCTTGTTCGAAGAGATCTGGTACCTTCTTCTAGCTTCTGAGGTCATCAGATACATAATATCACTGTATGTAGAGATAGGGCTTTTAAGAAGCTAAGTTTAAGAGGGTAGGGAGAATAAGGGTAATCTTTGACCACCCAGAACCAACCCTAGAGGAAGAAAAACCAGGATCACTGCATACAGCGGAAGAGGGCTGTGTGGAGACACATTGAGAGTGACTCTCAACTACTCTCAACTAAATAAGACCTCAGGAGAATCTGCTGCCAATACTTTAATCTTGGATTTTCAGCCTTGGAATGAAAGAAAACAAAACTCTCTCAAGGTACCCAGTCTTGGTACTTTGTTATGGATTCTATTGTAGTTTGAATATGGAATATCCCTATTAGGCTGTTTTTGAGTTGGCCCCCTACTTGTGGTGCTATTTTGTATGCCATAGAAGCTTTAAGAGGTAAAACTGTGACTGGTCAAAATGAGTTAGTAAGGTTTGAGAGTTTTATTGTTCCAGGTCCTTACCCTTTGTGCACTTTCTGCTTCCTGTCTGCTGCTAGGTGAACAAGGAACCAGAGTTGCCTACGGCAGGGCTGAGGCATCCTGCCACGTGTCCCAATTGTGATGGACTAATAAAACTGCAAAGCAAAACAACACTCTCCTCCCATGGACTCTTGCCAGGAAATGTGTCACAGTGATGGCAGAAACAACACATTCTGCATAGTTTCTCACATTTCCTGAGATGATCTGGCTTCCAGGGCTTCTCTTTCAGCACAGGTTCCACTGTGCCAAAAAGTCTCCCTCTCCTTTCTGAGTGCTGTGATTAAAACATAGGCCACTATGCCCAGCCTACCCACTTTCTTTTCTTTTGAGACAGGAAGGCACGAAGCCCAATATATTCACCATATATTTCGATGAATTTCATAGAGACATTATGTTAAAAAAAAAGTATCTGGATTAGTGGTGTGCAGTTTTAATCTCAGCACACAAAGGTAGGTGAGTGTGAGTTTGATACCAGTCTGGTTTACAGAGAGTGATCCAGGCAAGTCAGAGCTGCACAGTTAAGCCCTGTCTCAAAGCCTTCATAGCATGGAGAGCACATGACATGCTGGAAACTACTGTTGCACTTGTTTCTAATTCTCCTGGCCTAGCAAGTCTCAACTGAACCTTATTCATTACAAATGAAAGCATGTATTTTTTTTTTTAAACATTTCTGGAATTTTATTATAAGTACACTGTAGCTGTCTTTACACACACCAGAAGAGGGCATCAGATCTCATCATGGGTGGTTGTGAGCCACCACGTGGTTGCTGGGATGAGCAACTCTGGACGTCTGGAAGAGTAGTTGGTACTCTTACTCACTGAGTCATCTCTCCAGCCCGAAAGCATGTGTTTTAAGAAACAGAAATACTGTTCCTGATTTGTGGTAAAGTAATTATAAGATTTTTTTTTTTTACTAATAAAATGCTTAGTTAAGATTAAGGGGAAAAGAGATTAAGAAATAATCTCCCAAGGAGTGAAGTTGTCAAAGGCACACAAAAAAACTCTTTATAAAACAACAGCTTTGAGATTTATGGTGTTACTCATTTAAATTTTATTTAATTGTAAGTTTACACTTTATTCTCGTGGTAATTAAAAAAAGCTACAGGAAGAATGACATTAAATTTTTATTTTTACAATTCAGCCATAATCACATACACACCACAAACTTGATCCCCTCATTAGGTGTCTGTGTGCCATGATGCACTTGTGACAAAATCATATGTAAACCTAGGGCAAGAGTTAACAAGAAATCAAAATAGCTTCCCTAAAAGGGAGGGAGAGATAGGGAAATCAATAAATTAAAAACCATAGCTCTCATTTTATAAAAAAATAGTTTAGATAATCTTTTTATAAATCTTTCATGCTTACAAAAGCAAAAAGTACATTTAAAATAGTTATTTTAACAGATTCATTTGTACAATGTGGTTATAGTCAGAAAAACAACTCAATGTTTTAGTAGTCTACATTTTCTTTCCATCATATTCCACATAAATTTTTACAAATTTACAATTCAAAGTGAGATTTAACTTCCTATAAGGTTAAACCAGTTAGTTAGTACCTGAATATTAAGTTTTGCTCCACTTGATACACTGTACCAAAATGTTAAATACAACGCAATGACAGGCACTAATAGCAATACTTGACAGCATGGTGACCACCCATGACTATTCCATGGCAGCTTAAAATATGCTTTGGTCAGTAAATTAACAGAAATCAAGTAATAAAACCAAAAGGGTTATCTCCTAGCCTTAAGTAAACTTTAAATACGTTTTTAAGGCAAGGAAAAATATAATTAAATACACAAAGAAATCTGTACTTTTCAACTATTTGGCATTTTAAATTAAAAATTTCCTAAAATGGTATTTTACACCCCTACACACTGATTATCATAGCTTTCTCAGTAAAACTAAGCTACAGTTACCTTCTAGAATGTCCAGTAATGTTGGCATCAGTTGTTCCTTTTGCACTTCCATGAGGATGGTCCTTCATCCTGTAACTTTTTAAATTTTGGACCAAGAAAGAACCACCAACCAAATCCAATGAGAACACAGATAACAGATTCCACATAATAACCATCCAGAGCTGTAACACACGAGCCTCCAAGTTTTTTGCAAAGCTATAAAAATAAAATTATAACAAATATTCTATAACTTTTTTTGCTTTATAGAGACAAGCTCTTAGATGGCCTAAGCTAGCTTTATCCTGAATCTTTTTCTTCCACCTCTCAAGTGATGGGATTATAGGCATGCATCACAAAGCTTGATTGTAGGTGAAAATCCCAGAGTTCTGTGCATGCTAGGTGAGTATTACACCAGTTGAGTTGTATTCAGGGCCCATATTTTGTGATTTTTGTTTTAATACAAAAAAATTCAATAATAAATGTTTTTATTTTGTAATTAAAGAGATTAATCAAGTACATTGAAAAAATATTTCAATATTTCATTTATTTCAAATGGTAAGATATATTGAATTCTGTTTCACTTTCCTTGGTTTCAGGTCTTACTATGTGGCTCAGGGTTTTCTGGAAAACAGTCTGGCCTCAAATTCACAATTCTCCTGCCTCAGGCTCCCAAGTGCTGGGATTATAATCATATACCACTGTCTGACTATGTTCATAAAACTTAATTTCTTCAATGCACTAACAGGATTAAAAATAATTTTGAGCACTTAATACAAATAATAGTGATTTTCAAAATGGACTTTTTCATATTTGAAATTGTGAAGAAATTTCCAATGAATTTATTAAAAAAGTAGGCAAAATTGTTTGTTTTTTCTGAGAAAGGGTCTTCACTGTGTAGACGGGCTTCTGGCATTCCTTATGTAGACCAGGCAGCCTGGAGCTCACAGAGAGCAGCCTGCCTCTGCCTCAGCATATCTGGCCCAATAGTAACATTACTTTGAAATAATTTGCCAATGAATCATTCTGTATTCAGCTTTAGCTAAATAAACAGATTCATTCTTTTGTGTTAAAGCCAGTGGGGTCCCTTTCTTAGCACTCTAAAAGTTAGCTATTATTTTTACAGTTAGATGAAGTTATGTCTTTTTGACCTGCTAGTTCTTGGGATGTCTAACAGCCTGCTTGCTTCTGTAATTTTTTCATTAGCCAGCACAAGTCTCAAACTTAACTCTTTCAGGAGAATGCCTTCATTTGATGAGAAGCACTTTTATTAAGCTATCTTACTGATACTAACTTGTAATTAATCCTAATTATGATAGAGCTAAAATGAATATATTCCCATACTAGAAACTATGGGTATATATGATTTTTAGATATAGTAACCATGTCTCAAAATGTATTCATGGTCATCTGAAACTAAAACTCACTTACTTCGATAGCATCAGGTGTCCGACAATTCTGGTTTGAAGCTCCTACACACTCCTTCACTGTGAGGGGATCCACCAACCAAAGAGCCACTGTAGAAGGCCAGTTTCCTCCCAGATTAGACACAGTATTTAAAAGGGTCATGTATGTTCCTCCAATAAGAGGATCACTGACCTTGGCATTGAAAGCCATTATCGACACATACATGCTGTACAGAGTGACCTGCGAGAAGAAGGGAGCATTAGAAAGTTGGAAGGAAATTTTCTTTTCTTCTTTTCATTTTTCTTTTTTTGTGGGAAGAATATTCAGGATTAAGCAAGGGGGTGGAGGTGGGGTGCACCCTGCAGAAAGCATAAACTTGAGAGCCCTGTTTTCTAACATCAGAACTTATGATCAGACTTATAAAACTGTGCTTAAATTAGGAACATCAAAATCATAAAAATTAAAACTAAATTTTCATAATTTTTACTGAACTCAATTCAACAAACATTTGAGTACACTTAAGCAATACTTTAAAACATGACAACATATGGATGAATTTTAAAAAATATTGCCAGGCAGTGGTGGCGCACGCCTTTAATCCCAGCACTTGGGAGGCAGAGGCAGGCGGATTTCTGA
>NW_022196898.1:14034826-14041337 GCF_008632895.1 Mastomys coucha
CCAGGACAGCCAGGGCTACACAGAGAAACCCTGTCTCAAAAGAAATATATATATATATATATATATATATTACTATTCTCTTGAATGTAGTATATGCTAGAGAAACTAGAAATAAAGAACTAAGATAAAACATACCAGAAGTGCACACACTGTACTCCTAGAATAAAGGTAAGATTCATTCTACCATATACAGTCAAAGAAGGCTGAAAAGAAAGTAAGGGGTAAGGGGAACTGAAGGGTGCACACAGGAAAATGCAAAATTCCTATATGTTCTATACCCAAATATATGTTTATATATATATATATATATATACATATATATGTATACATACATATATGTATATATACACACACACACACATATATATATATATCTTCATTATAGATGTAAATACAACAAACCATGGATATATAGTTATATTTCTAAAAATAGTGATAAATGATATTGAAGAATATCATTTCAAAATTTATAACACTCCAGGTGGTGGTGGCGCACACCTTTAATCCCAGCACTTGGGAGGCAGAGGCAGGTGGATTTCTGATTCCGAGGCCAGCCTAGTCTACAGAGTGAGTTACAGGATAGCCAGGGCTACACAGAGTAACCCTGTCTCGAAAAACCAAAACAACAACAACAACAAACCTATAACACAAAGTAGAGAGGAAAAAAATCCTTAGGAGATAAAAATTAAGAGACAGGAATGGAGACAGACATCTTTAATCCTAGTACTGGAGAGAAAGAGGCAGGAAGATTTCTGTTAAAGGCTGATCTGGGACACTGTCTCAAAAATAACAAAAAAAGGGGCAAAAATGAATTAAGCCTTCACTAGAAAGATAAACATTATTTCTGTGATAATATTCCTCTTAGCAGTGTCCTATGATGTGTTTACAAAAAAAGGAATTCCAATGTGAATGCAGAGGCAGGAGGGAGTAGGTCAGTGCTGGAGCAAAGTCACAGTAAACTGAAGATGTTAAATTCCACAGAACTGAACAAGTGCCTTTCATGGTAAGCTTTCTGATAACTTTAATACATAAATCCCACAAATAGCAATGATTTTGGCCTGACCTTCTGCACACTTAGGACAACTGCTTTCACATAAGACACCAGAAGTGATGGCATTGCTGCCGTACATCATATGTCATTCCTCATGTCTACAAGGCCTTGAACTGTTTTCGCTTTAAGGCCTAAGCTTCTCTGACTACACTTTGAGAAGTTCTTCAAGAAAATCAAAAGCTAAAGAGATAAGCCTTTGAACTATAATAACACAGTCCATACATTTCTTTCCCTGGGTCAATAGTAAGGCAGTGACTGAACCAAATACTCCTTTTTAATTTCTATTCTGTGGCTAGCATTAACTTTGCAAAAAACATAAAGGAAAATATATTTGACACACTGGCCTTAATAACTTTACAAACATATAGCTGGTTACATACGATCCAGCAAGGAATTCTCTTTTATTGATTGAGTGTTTTTGTTTGTTTTGATTTTGAAACAGTCTCATGAGCCTAGGTTAGCCTCCAATTCACTATCCAGCTAAGATTGCCCTTGAACTCTAGACCTTCCTGCCTCCACCTCTAAAATGTTAGGATTACATGTGCGGGATTACTGTGCCTGGATTCTAATATATTGTGTGTGGGGGGGGGGACTGTTGAGACTGTTAAGGTTTCACCCATAAACCAAGAAGGTAATATATATCTTACTTTCAAAGATTTAGACTAGGCTCTATTAAAAAAATTCAGTGACTCTTTAATATATATTAGTAATATATATATTGTTATTGAGTACTAAAACTTACTAATTGGCCTCTGCCATTTACTTGAGTCACTTATATTTAGAATCAAAACCCTCTTCTGAAGCAGCAACTTAAGTGAGGTTAAAGCAGAGTAGAGATCCCTTCCTTTGTGGACTGCAAGCACATATATAACAAAAGAAAAGGCAGTTTATCATATACTACCAAAAAATTTTCATACTAAGTTTTTTAATGCAACACCTAAGTCAAAGCCTACAACCTTAAATCCAATATCCACCTCTCCTATCTTATGAAAAGACAATAAAACTTGAAGAAAGAAAGAATCTAAATCTGAGCCACTATAGTGGCTTACATCTACCATCTCAGCACTTGGAATACGGACATGAGGCAGGAAAATCAATGGGAGCTCTAGTTTCAGGCCAGGGCAAGCTACATTGTGAGTTCAAAATAAAAAGAAATAAACAAAAGCTCCTCCCCCTACATCTTAAAACAGACCAAGGTATACTTAGCAGGAATAAACTTAGTTGGAATAGATTTTTAAGTACAGTAAATTTTTAAGAAACATTAGTGGATAAATAAACTTCCCTTTTCATGACTCACACTCACAAAGTTGAAAGACACTTGACAAGTTCAACATCAAATTACTTTATTGTCTAATTCATATAGAAACCTTCAACTTTATTAAAGTAGCTGTGAAAATGTTTCTTCAGGGACTAGAAGATAGCTCAGTATGTAAGAAAGCTTGCTCTACAACCATGGAGACTTGAGTCCTCATCCTTAGCCATGAGTGAGTGACTGCCTCTAACTCCAGCTTTTGGAGTAGAACAGAAAGATCATGAGAGAGCTCACTGGTCTGACAGCGTAGTGACAATGGCAAGCTGCCAGTTTACTAAGGAACCCTCTTTCAATGCAATAAGAAGAGCAATAGAGTAAGACAGCTCACATCCTGCTCTGGCCTTTACATTTGTGCCCAAGGGCCTACATAATTATCCACATAATCACGTGCATATCATACACACACAGATGCCTTCCTTTCAGCACTTTACCTCCACTTACCTGATGCAATGCATAGCTCAGCAGCACTATAATATAGTAATATATAGGGAATCCTCCTTGATGCTCTACTTTAGGAGTCCACCAAACAAGTAGAGCATATTCTAATCCAAGCAATAATCTACAAAAAGAGAAACCTTGAGTTAGAATCCACTTTAGGTTAAAGAATAACCTGTACTAAGATGGCTAGACTCAGGCATGGCGTCACAGGTCTCTAATTTCAGACTCAGGAGGTAGAGGCAAATGAATCTCTGAGGCCAGCCTGCTCTACACAGTAAGTCCCAGAACAACTGGAACTACATACTGAGACTCTACTTCAAAACGACAATAATAAAACAAAAATACTGCCCCCGGCTCCCCCCCACCAACAAAAGGCTGTGCTAGAAGACTAAAAAGAGAAAAAGCACACCCAGATAACACCGACACGGAAGACGTCCATGCCTCCTCAGCTTCTCCTACACACTCCATCTACCCTGACATGCACCATTCTAAAGACAAGTTGTTAGTTAGCAGGTTCTGTAGTTACCTGTAGGGCATGGCTTTGTAAAATATGTTCAGAGGCTGGGGGCCTGCAGTGTACTTGCTGATGAGGAGGGGCAGGATTATCTGCAGAGGGACCATTGGGACAGCCAGTAAGGCCAGGTGCTCTTTAGGGACTCCCTCTTCTACCAGTTTCAGGCCTGTCACGGCATCTGCTGCTGAAAAGCCAATCTGCAACATAAAACAGAAGTGGCTGAGCTTCTGACATGTGAGTCACCCTGTCAGAACACCTGCAAGTCCTATAAACCTTCAGTTTCATCATTGACCCTTATCAGTCACAAGTCCATAGCTGCCAAGTTACAGAAGTTATATTTTGCACTATGGTTTACTTAATAGTATGTACTGAAAACAATAGAAAATGCATTATTGATACAACTGTAGATAGTTTTAATTACAACAACTAAATTTTCACTTTGAAAAAATTAAACCCAGGCCTTTAATCCCAGTGTTTAGAAGGTGGCAGCAGCTATGAGTTCTAGGCCATCCTCATCTATATAGTGAGTAGCATGGGCTATACTATGAGACCTTGTCTGAAAAAAGCAAAAAAACAATTTTTTGATGATAAATTTTAAGATATCAATTTTAAGATAACAGCATACACTGGACAGTGGTGGCGCACGCCTTTAATCCCAGCACTTGGGAGGCAGAGGCAGGTGGATTTCTGAGTTCGAGGCCAGCCTGGTCTATAGAGTGAGTTCCAGGACAGCCAGAGCTACACAGAGAAACCCAAGCTTGAAGAAGAAAAAGGTAGAAAAAAAATGTAATTAATTAAATTAATAACCAATAAAGAGTAAGGATGATAAAAGCAGCAGGGGATGTCTGAGATAAGACAGTCTCAAGGATCTCCTTTTCCTTGGCCTCAAAAGGAACCAGTAAGTTCCCAAAGTAGTAACAAAGTATAGAAAACAATGAGGGATAACACCATTATGTGGATCCCATATAACTCCCTGAAGACAATGAAATATCACTTCTGTGATACATCTCCCAGTCTATGTATAAGCTGAATATAACATAATCTAAATTGAAATGTAAACAGAAGGTCATTCTAGAGAAATCTGGTCTTTAGTTTTTGTTTGGTGGGGTTTTGGTTTTCTTTGGCTTATTTGTTTTTAAATAGAGTCTCTCTTGTAGCACAGGTTGACCTGGAACTGTGTAATCCAGGATGGCTTCATAGACATTGTACTCAAAGCAATCCTTCTGCCTCAACCTCCAAGATGCTGAGATTAGACATGTAAGCTACGATGCCTCCCTCTAAACAGGTCTATATACTTAGAAACAAACAAACAAACATCAAAGTTGTGGTCAAACTTTAATCTATAGCATGCTGAAGAGAATCCTGAATTGGATAACAGCCAGGAAGCATGAAATGAGAAAGACCATTTTCTAAACAATGGGTAAAACTAAGATATAAGCTATGGTTAGTATGGTGGTTTGAATGAAAATGCCCCATAGACTCTTAAGGATTGCCACTGTTAGAGGGTGTGGCTTTGGAGGAGTAGGTATCCTTTTTGGAGGACTGTGTCACTGCGGGTAGGCTTTGAGGTTTCAAATGCTCAAGGCAGGCCCAGTGAATCTCTTCATGCTTCCCACCTATCAAGATGTAGAACTCTTGGCTCCTTCTCTAGCATGATGTCTCACAGCAAGTACCATTCTTTATGCCATGATGATAAACGACTAAATCTTTCGACCTTTAAGTCAGCCCCAATTAAGTTCTTTCTAAGAGTTGCCATAGTAGTGGTGGCACACACCTTTAATCCCAGCACTTGGGAGGCAGAAGCAGGCAGATTTCTGAGTTCAAGGCCAGCCTGGTCTACAGAGTGAGTTCCAGGATAGCCAGGGCTACACAGAGAAACCCTGTCTCGAAAAACAAACAAACAAACAAACCACACACACATATTTAGGGGCTGTTCTTGCAGCAGACCTGAGTTCATTCCTAGCACCCATATTATGCAGTTCACAACATGTAGCATCAGCTCCAAGAGATTTGATGTCCTCTTTCTGGTCCCTGTGTTCTCCACATGAACAGACATTCATACATACACACTGGTTTTTCCCTCAGTTCTTAACTCTATATGATCTCTCCATTCATTACCTAGGTCTTCACTATCACACATAACTTCCCTACTGTTGAGTGAGCCTCAAGTCCAGTTAGATATCTGTTTGTTACCCACTAAAGAAAAGTGCCACTATCATACCACTGTAGATATCCTGCCAGTCCAGTTTCTGTTGTGCTTCATATGCTTCACAGGGTTTACAAAGAGGTAGGTCAGTGATTACAAAGGGTCAGTGATTACCCCTCTCCCTTGGCAGCACGCACAGCCCTGTTTGATACTCTGAGAGCCAGTTTTCAGAGAGGCTTCTGGGTCAGTTCCTGTGCAGTATGTTTTGCTTCTTATTTTTTTGTTCTGTTTTCTTTTTCTAGCAGGATGCCTGCCTGGCTGAGGTAGAACTCCCTATGTAGAGCATGTGGCTGCAAACTCACAAATATCCATGTGGGCTGGGATTAAAGGCTTGCATCACTCCTAGCTGTGCTGGGCTCTGAACGGCCAACAGCTTCAGCAGAGCCCAGGGTAAGTGGATTCCTTCCCTTTCCAGGCCACGCTACTTCCCCTTTCTGTCCTTGGTTTCAACTTCCTTACCTCAAACAGTGTGAGTTGATTGTTTTACTGCCTCGAAAACACATAACTTAGTTTTGCATTTCTGTTGACTATGTAGTGGCACCTTGTTGTATTTATAATTTGCATTTGCCAGATGGTTAGGAAGTGGAGCATCTTTCATTTTCTTATTGGCTGTTTGAATATTCAAAGTCGTGTTTTGTCTTTAAATTTGTAAAAAGGAAAGTATATTTATATCTGCATGTGTATATACAGACACACACATACACGGAGTGTCTTTTTCACCTCCTCCTCCTTCCTTTTCTTCCTCCTCTCCCTCCCTTCCCTATTTCCTCCTCCTCCTCCTCTCTTTCTTCTCTTTGTGGAGGGCAGGTCATAAGGGTAGCCAGGCAGACCTGGGAGAACTGGAAAATGAATGTGATCATGGTGAACTTTGTGAAATTCCTAATAACAAATAAAAATGTTTTAAAAAATGAACTTCTCAGGTTGTTACAGGTAGACATAGAGAGACAGATCTCTATAGCTTCACCTTGATGTTCTAACAGAGACAAAAAA